>NC_080030.1:28125479-28442979 GCF_030020395.1 Manis pentadactyla
AGGAAAGAGCATTTCATTACTGCCCCTCCTTCCACCAGCTCATTGTCACGAAACAGTGCTGCGTTCAGGTGGTGATCTGTAGGTAACACCCGGGTTTAGACCGTCTCCAATCAGTCTGCCTGCTGGGCTCGGGACTAGGTGTCTGATGTTCTTTTATTCATTGCCTCCCATTGACTGGCTACTCTGATGCTCCGTGTCTTCAGTGACCTTACAAGGACAAGCCAGTCATAAGCTGCTGACCTCTGGGATAGAGTTGGAGGCTCAGGATGTAGTACAGGTAGGATGGAGGTGGGTTTGTGTTTGTGGTGGAGGGCCCCAATGCCTGGGGCCCACAGGGGGAGGCGCACAGTCTGGTCCCACTCGTGCTGACCCACAGTCAGTGCCACCGCGTGCTACAGGGGGCAAGCTCTTCGGTAGCATCTGTCGGAGCACCTCGAGCAACTGTAAAGGGTTTGAAGCCGACCCGCCAGGTGAAGAAGCTCAGGTGCCGTCAGAAAGGTGCCGACGACAGGAGAGCGCCCTCTCCATCCTTGAGGAGTAGACAGGACTGTGGTGGGATTCTGTTCCAGGACTGGTGCTCTTGGTGTGCAGGCGGGGGCACTTGTCTTGCCAGTGGGTTTCAGCTCCAGGCAAGTTCGCTATGGATTCAGTGTGACCAAAGAAAATGACAGCAAAACATTCTTGGGGGTGAAAGGGTTATACCCAACTTTATTTCCACGGTGGCAGGTCAGTCACTAAAATCCCGTTCACTCAGAGCGAGTCTGCATGCAGCAAGCCAGTCTCTGCCTCTGGGCCCCTCTGTCCACACAGCTCTCCTCTGGGCCTCTGTCTTCAGCCCTGCCATCGCTCCAGCCTCTGCTCTGCTCTCCTGCAGCCTTGCAGCCCTGCCACCATGTGTCGTGCCCAGAGCACTGGGTGGAGCTGTTTTTATAGAGTCAAATTGCCCACAGGTGTGCAGTGGGCTAGTCAACCAGGGCCAGGTGAGAATCCTGGCCATAGGAACTCCCATTTTATCCATAGCACTGCGTCAGTCATGCCTGCAGTTCTGCACAGAGTCAGGAGGTGCAGAAGAGTCTGCGCCCTGGATGGCATCTGGGGTCCTCTGAGCAGCGATCTAGGGAGAGGAGATGGTGGTGATCAGCAGTCCAGCATGGTGTCTGTTCCGCGCTGAGACGTGCTAGTCCAGCTTCTAAGAACTAGCAGAGCCCCGCCTAGAAATTCCACCAGCACGTTAGTGGTGAGTGGGAGCTGGGAAAACGCTGAAGTCAAGCGAAGAGGCGAGAACAGCGTAGGAGGCAGGCCTTGGAGAGAATTTCCTCCAGTACTACTGGCCCCCTGTCTGGAGCCAGGAGCTTTCCCTCTTCTACATGTTTTTGGGGATGTTCTTATTGGCCGAGCAGGAAGACAGCTGTAACATGAGTTCTCTGTGTGTAAGGGAATTTACATCCCTTTTTCCCCCTCCGTGTCACCCCTGCACAGGACTTACCTTGTGCAGAACTGAGGGTTCAGTTGCTGACCGAATCTCCTGGGTTGGATCTCTTGGAGCAGTTAATAAATTGTCATTAATAAAACATGTTCAGGGCACAGCACCTCTACCGAGCTGTGTGTCTGCCGTGCATTGTGAATGCTGAAGGTGCACCGCAGGGAGGCGGCACAGCATGCTTGGGCTTCACAGTCATCGCCCACTTAGCACTTTGTGCCCTCGGACCCGCAGCTTCCTAAGTCCCCAGCACCGCCTCTGTGACGTGGGGATGGTAACAGGGCGGACCTTGTGGAGCTGTTACAACGGTTAAATGCTGCCTGTGGAGCTCTTACTATAACCTTGTGCCCAGGTCTTCAGATAGAAGGTGCTTAGTAGCGCGCGTACATGCGTGCGTGCGTGCATGCGTGTGTGTGGGTGTGTGTGTTCTTAATTCAGCTGGAAGTCCTTTTCTTCTGTAGCTGTAGACACACGTAGCAGTCTGCACATGCACACACACACACATGCATGCACTCCCATCTCTTTCCTTTTTCCTGGCCAAAAAGGTGCATAAAGGTCATTTCACCAGAAACACAAAGGTATTTTGGGAAGGTGTGTGTGCTTTTCTTCCATCCCAGTGAGAGATGTATTTCACCTGGGCAGGTGCCTGGAGAGGTGGGCGTGAGAGTCCTAGCTGGGAGCGGGCCTCGTTACCCTTCTTTCATGCAGCAGGCACTGCACCAGGGTCTGGCACGGACTGTCCCAGGAGAGAGGGGACAGGGCCTGTCAGGGCATGCTTAGTGTCCGTATTTTAAGAGCTGCCTCGTCTGGTGACCAGCTCTAAGTACAGGATTTCACAAATGAAATACATTCAGGCTGAAGGAATTTGCCTGTTGATTGTACTTCAATTATTGCATTAAAATGAAGTTTCAACAGCTGCAGCGGCTCAGACTTTCTCTGCTGGATCTTCTCTCTCTCCCCCCTCCCTGCCGCCTGCACCTTTCATGCCTACGACCCCCACCCCCTGCCCCCGGCCGCAGCCTGGTGGTTTTCAGTTCGGCCACATGTCAGGAACGCCTAGTAAGATTTAAGAACTGCAGATGCCTAGGACCTACCCCAGACCAATCAAATCAGAATGTCGGGTTCTTGGGCTAAAGGGTGTCTTAGAAGAAACTCCCCTGAATGATTCTCATGCGGTTGGGTTTGAAAACAGTCTGGAAGAACTCAAGCATTTCCAGCTTTCGGCAGTGACTGCTGATGAAAATCATGGAACCCTTGCACGTATGTTTGTTCTGTGGTTTTCTCTTTTACACGACTTGGGTACTTGCTTTTATATGCAGAGTTGCGTATTGATGGGCACATAAATGGAGTGCCTAGTGGGTTACTGAATGATGCTCTTAGTCATAAGCAGTTATTCTGGGAGCTCCAAGAATCTCACTGGTTACAGTGAAAATAATGAACAGCATATATCAAAATGACAGGTTAGAGCTCAAGGAAAATACAATTTTTCTTACAGGCTCTGGACTGAATGAATACAGGGAGTGGGGCATTCAGTAGTCAGCCATAGATTTTATTTTTCCCTATTATTATAATCTGGGGTTTGGTGGTGGTTTTTGTTGTTTTGAGACAGAGGAGGTTTGACCCCATATATGAGTATCAGTGATCATGTGGGTGTAAATCTCAAGGAGAAATCACTCCAGACAACCCATCCTGGGTCATGTACCAACTGACTGGAAGTGTGGAGAACTTTTCATGATTAGAGGTGGAAATAAACAAGGCTGTCCCTTCCAGCCTGACCCGGACTGGTGGGTGACGCTGAGTGTCCCACACACTGCTCGGCTGCCCCCTGCACAGCACTGTGCACGCGTCTGAGTTGAGGCAGAGGACCTTCTGCGTGGTCACAAGCTATTGGGCAGGGTTGGTTTGCCTGCTGAGGCAGTGTGGGGAGGGGGTGGGTGGAGAGCTGGCACTTCTGGGGTCCCCGAAGTTCCCGGGCCGTTGCCGCCCCATCTAATGGAGGGCACACTGGCCGGAACTGAGGAGTGCTCCGAGGTGTGTCAGGAGCACGTTGAAGTTCTGTGTCTGTTTTCTTCTGCACAGTGTGTGTGTGTGTGTGTGAAGCATTTATAGAAATGGCTGACACTTACATGATTATTTCCTTCAAAAGACCTGATGAAATCGCCAGTGTGTAAGTCACATGTGGTTAAAACGAGAGCAGCCCCCGCATGCTTCACCTGGAGTTCAGAGAGCCAGGTCCCCGGGGCGGGGGGCCTCCCTCTGGGTCTCAGAGACTGGAAACTCCTATCACTTCTCCTCAGAAGTTGTCAAAGATTGGGGTTTCCATGGACCAGAATTGTAAAGTGTTTGTAAGTAAGAATGAAAGGTTCATTAATTGGTGGTGAGAAGGTGCTTCCGTGAGGAGTGGTGTGGGGGCGTGGGGGCTCCGGAAGCTGCAGCGCTGCCCGGTGGGCTGCTGGGTGCTAGGCGTGCTGATGTCCCTCCCATCACGGACGCCTGATGAATTGGCCGTCACCCTTCTGGGGATGTGTCTGTGTACAGAGTGAATGTCCTCTTATCCTAGTGATGGAGACTAGTTCAGAAAACGCAGTGTGCAGTTTATTAAAAAATAAATTAAAAATTACTGTCTCAGCTCCAAACTCTTCCAGCCTGCCCTGTGATGCCCAGCTATGGCTACACACATTCCCGACTGGCCAGCTGCTCCCGACGGGGTGCCCCAGGGACCAGGAAGAGGGACCTGGTCCCTCCTGGTTTCCTGTTCATGAGAGCAGCTGGCCGCAGACCTTGAATCCAGGTGGCAGCTTTCCAAGCAACGGGAGAAGCAGCCTCATCGCCCACCCGCCTTGCAGAGCCCAGCACCAGCCCCTGCCACCGAGGTAGCAAGGTCCTGGCATTCGGTCTGCTTCCCTGTGCCCCTCAGTCTGGGGACACTGGCTACCTCTTGTGGTGGCTGCCCCGATACCGTAGCCTCTGCTTTATGCTTTTCAGTTACCTAGTAAACAGCCTTTTACTTAGTCGACAATTTACATTAAGGCCTCTCTGCTCAAAACCCATGTGTAGTGTCTGAATTCTGGTTGAATCCTGGCTGCTACCTCTGGCGTTCTTTTCAGCGTTCTCTAGTACTCAGCAGAACTCTTTCCTGAGACTTACTGTACTTAATTAGATTACACCTTAGCGTACGTTCCTCAGATTTTTCTTGCTCATCTTCTGATGAGATTTTATTTAGACTCTTCAGTGAGATTTGAGACATACTCTTTTCTCATCAGTTACGTTATTTTGGAAGGATTGCCACAGATGGCGGGTGTCTTTCACTCTGCTGGCTCATTTTGGCTTTATTTTTGGAGGGTGACATTTTCTGACCTTATCTCCAAATTCTGTGTCTTTTAAGGGACAACTCTGAAATTTTCTTCAACTTCTGGATGATGGCAGTTGCATTTAAGTATTTAAGCCATGTATGCTTCTAAAAACTTGAGGAGTATATAAGGGAAAGCATGATACATTAAAACAAGAGCTTAAGCATCTAAGGCCCAGTAATTTGTGGCAGGCAGGGATGGAGGAATAGGGCGGAGAGGAAAAACGGGGTGTGGAGAATGGAAGGCTGCAGGAGAGCCCACCCTGCCTGTGCGGGTCCAGACCCTCGCTAGCTGTTACCCTCTCCCTGTGCTGAGCCCACGCCTCAGCAGACCTTGCAGGCTGCGGTTGTTAACACTGCCGCGGGGCAGGACCTGGGCCTCAGGATGCTGGCCGGGCAGGGCTCCTGCACCCCCGTGCTTTCCTGCATGTCCAGGCGCTGACCCAAGGGACCAGCCTCCAGTCGGGCCCCACATTGTATCTTGGTTGCCAAAGGAAGCGTGGTGGGTCACAGAGTGCTCATTTTCTAATTAAATGGACATTTTATTAGAAATTAGAAGCATTTCCTTGGGAGAGCCAAACATTTCCTTAGCCTTCACACTGGATAAGAAATCTAGTGGACTTCAGAGGCCACTGAACATCGTGACAGGTGGGCTGAAGCAGGTGTGTCCAGTCATTGTTGTGTAAAGGCGTTCCATGAGAGGAGAGGATGGCCTCTGTCCGCACCCTGCCTTCTGTAGCCTGACCTGGTCCGGGGTGAGACTCAGGGACCAGTGGTGTGTCCCGCAGCCTGCATGTCCCCCCCATCCTCAGGGCTAGTGTGATGGTGCTCGGAGGGCAAGCCGTGACACTTGCCCTGGCGTCCACCCTGTACTATTTATTTGCATGTAAACTTGAGGGAGGTGCCTAATCTCACTAAGTGTTAGTGTTGTCACTTATTACATGGGGGCAATAATAGCATTATTCTTTTGGTTTAGGTACACACGATTTCCCAAAACTTCTGGGGAGCTTATATTAAAGGGATGTATGTAGGAAAACTAAAAGCTATCGAAAGAAATAAACAGAGGCAGACAATTGGGGGAAGGGAGGTAAAGGGTGGGTGGGCTGGGCAGGGACCCACCTCAAGCGCCCGCAGGCGCAGGCCCTGCCGCAGAGCAGACACGGGAGCCAGCCCGTGTTGGTGGTGGTCTGCCCACTGTGGCGCCAAGACCCACTGGGCCTTCACTGGTCACAAACTGGCCCTTCTGTTCGAGGCGTCCTTGTCCCCAGATTGTGCCTCTGTCCCTGTGCAGGCGAGGAGCTGGAGTGATGGGTGAGCCGGTGGCCTAGGGCCTGGCCCGTTCGGGCAGCCGGGCAACAGAGCCCTGGGGCGGCGCTCACAGACCCGTGGGTTGTGTGGGCTTATGTGTGTCCCCTCCAGAAGGGAATAAAAACAGGGGCCCTGGGCGCTGACTCCCCTACGCCCATTCAGGCACTTTATATGTGTTCACTTCTTTTTTTTTTAAATAATTATTTTTTATTGAAGGGTAGTTGACGCACAGTATTACATTACATTAGTTTCAAGTGTACAACACAGTAGTAGAACATTTATATACATAATTCGAGGTTCCAGCTATCACCCTACCAAGCTGTTACAATATCTTGACTATATTCCTTATGCTATACATTACATCCTGGTTACTTATTTATTTTACCATTGGAAGTCTGTCCTTTTTTTTTTTTTTTTTTTTTGTGAGGGCATCTCTCATATTTATTGATCAAATGGTTGTTAACGACAATAAAATTCTGTATAGGGGAGTCAATGCTCAATGCACAATCATTAATCCACCCCAAGCCTAATTTTCGTCAGTCTCCAATCTTCTGAGGCATAACAAACAAGTTCTTACATGGAGAACAAATTCTTACATAATGAATAAGTTACATAGTGAACATTACAAGGGCAATCATCACAGAAACTTTCGGTTTTGCTCATGCATTATGAACTCTATAAACAGTTCAAATATGAATACTCATTTGGTTTTTATACTTGATTTATATGTGGATACCACATTTCTCTCTTTATTATTATTATTTTTAATAAAATGCTGAAGTGGTAGGTAGATACAAGATAAAGGTAGAAAACATAGTTTAGTGTTGTAAGAGAGCAAATGTAGATGATCAGGTGTGTGCCTGTAGACTATGTGTTAATCCAAGCTAGACCAGGGCAATAAAACATCCACGTATGCAGAAGATTTCTCTCAGAACAGGGGGGGTGAGGTTCTAAGCCTCACCTCTGTTGATCCCCAATTTCTCACCTGATGGCCCCCCTGCGACTGTGCCTGTCTTAGGTTGTTCCTCCCTTGAGGAATCTTACCCGTCTCTGGCTAACCAGTCATCTTCCGGGGCCATACAGGGAAATGTGAAGTTGGTAAGTGAGAGGGAAGCCTTATTGTTTGAAAAGGTTAGCTTTTTACTTCTTTGCCTATTTATGCCCTGTGGCTTCTATGCCCAGCATTTGTCTTGAGGTATCTTTACCACTTGGAAGAATTATGATACTCGGTAAATTTGATACGAGGCACGAATTCTATTTAGGGGTTGTAATTAGGAAGGAAGAAGAAAAGCTATAGAAGTAGCAGGCGGAAGAGAACATGGGAAGATTGATTATTTCTTTGATATATCTTCTTGTAGAGTACTTCAGCATGAATAGGTTTTAAGCTACTACTTAAATTGCGCACACACATTAACATAATAGGAGTATAGTTACATAACCAAAGCATATCTGTAATTACCAGCCATCTCCAGTGAAACCAAGTAAACCACTTAGGCACCTTAGGCATTTGTGAAAACTTATCTATGACATGGTGGATATTGTCCAACTGGACTTGAACAGTCTGAGAGAAATCAGACAAATTAAAACAACCCATTCCTGGGGAATGTTCACATCCCTTATGTTCTTTTAACAGTAAATAGTCTGTAGTTGTAAGACTTTGGAGCGCTACAATTTGCACTTCTCCAAATTCTTGGTTGAGTTCCAACAGTATAGATCCAGTCAAATTTGTTGTTTTACTGTCTGCACAGGCCAGCTTATATATCTCCTTCCTCATTCCCATGGCAAGTCCAGGAACTGGTGGGATGAGTGCATCTACACCTGTAGCAGTGCGTGGATCTTTGTTGGGGTTTTTGATGATCATCTTCTGGCATGAGTCTTCCAGAGAGTGCTGATGTTGGAAGTTCTTTTTCATATCGTATCTTAGTTCATTTTCGGGGTAGCCCAATTAGGCTTTGATCCTCTGTATAAACACAAACAGACCCTTTGCCTACACTTTTATATGCCCTTCATACCCTTGTGTAGAACTCGTTGGAGGTTACCACACAGGAACTGCCCTTTTTTTTTTTTTTTTCTTTGTTTTTGGTATCACTAATCTACACTTACATGACAAATACTATGTTTACTAGGCTCTCCCCTATACCAGGTCTCCCCTATAAACCCCTTTACAGTCACTGTCCATCAGCATAGCAAAATGTTGTAGAATCACTACTTGCCTTCTCTGTGTTGTACAGCCCTCCCTTTTCTCCTACCCCCCCATGCATGTTAATCTTAATACCCCCCTACTTCTCCCCCCCTTATCCCTCCCTACCCACCCATCCTCCCCAGTCCCTTTCCCTTTGGTACCTGTTAGTCCATTCTTGAGTTCTGTGATTCTGCTGCTGTTTTGTTCCTTCAGCTTTTCCTTTGTTCTTATATTCCACAGATAAGTGAAATCATTTGGTATTTCTCTTTCTCCGCTTGACTTGTTTCACTGAGCATAATACCCTCCAGCTCCATCCATGTTGCTGCAAATGATTGGATTTGCCCTTTTCTTATGGCTGAGTAGTATTCCATTGTGTATATGTACCACATCTTCTTTATCCATTCATCTATTGATGGACATTTAGGTTGCTTCCAATTCTTGGCTATTGTAAATAGTGCTGCAATAAACATAGGGGTGCATCTGTCTTTCTCAAACTTGATTGCTGCGTTCTTAGGGTAAATTCCTAGGAGTGGAATTCCTGGGTCAAATGGTAAGTCTGTTTTGAGCATTTTGATGTACCTCCATACTGCTTTCCACAATGGTTGAACTAACTTACATTCCCACCAGCAGTGGAGGAGGGTTCCCCTTTCTCCACAGCCTCGCCAACATTTGTTGTTGTTTGTCTTTTGGATGGCAGCCATCCTTACTGGTGTGAGGTGACACCTCATTGTAGTTTTAATTTGCATTTCTCTGATAATTAGCGATGTGGAGCATCTTTTCATGTGTCTGTTGGCCATCTGTATTTCTTTTTTGGAGAACTGTCTGTTCAGTTCCTCTGCCCATTTTTTAATTGGGTTATTTGTTTTTTGTTTGTTGAGGCGTGTGAGCTCCTTATATATTCTGGACGTCAAGCCTTTATCAGATGTGTCATTTTCAAATATATTCTCCCATACTGTAGGGATCCTTCTTGTTCTATTGATGGTGTCTTTTGCTGTACAGAAGCTTTTCAGCTTAATATAGTCCCACTTACTCATTTTTGCTGTTGTTTTCCTTGCCCGGGGAGATATGTTCAAGAAGAGGTCACTCATGTTTATGTCTAAGAGGTTTTTGCCTATGTTTTCTTCCAAGAGTTTAATGGTTTCATGGCTTACATTCAGGTCTTTGATCCATTTTGAGTTTACTTTTGTATATGGGGTTAGACAATGGTCCAGTTTCATTCTCCTACATGTAGCTGTCCAATTTTGCCAGCACCACCTGTTGAAGAGACTGTCCTTTCGCCATTGTATGTCCATGGGTCCTTTATCAAATATTAATTGACCATATATGTCTGGGTTAATGTCTGGATTCTCTAGTCTGTTCCATTGGTCTGTGGCTCTGCTCTTGTGCCAGTACCAAATTGTCGTGATTACTATGGCTTTATAGTAGAGCTTGAAGTTGGGGAGTGAGATCCCCCCTACTTTATTCTTCTTTCTCAGGATTGCTTTGGCTCTTCGGGGACTTTTGTGTTTCCAAATGAATTTTTGAATTATTTGTTCCAGTTCATTGAAGAATGTTGCTGGTAGTTTCATAGGGATTGCATCAAATCTGTATATTGCTTAGGGCAGGATGGCCATTTTGACGATATTAATTCTTCCTAGCCACGAGCATGGGATGAGTTTCCATCTGTTAGTGTCCCCTTTAATTTCTCTTAAGAGTGACTTGTAGTTTTCAGAGTATAAGTCTTTCACTTCTTTGGTTAGGTTTATTCCTAGGTATTTTATTTTTTTTGATGCAATTGTGAATGGAGTTGTTTTCCTGATTTCTCTTTCTGTTGGTTCATTTTTAGTATATAGGAAAGCCATAGATTTCTGTGTGTTGATTTTGTATCCTGCAACTTTGCTGTATTCCGATATCAGTTCTAGTAATTTTGGGGTGGAGTCTTTAGGGTTTTTTATGTACAGTATCATGTCATCTGCAAATAGTGACAGTTTAACTTCTTCTTTACCAATCTGGATTCCTTGTATTTCTTTGTTTTGTCTGATCGCCGTGGCTAGGACCTCCAGTACTATGTTAAATACCAGTGGAGAGAGTGGGCATCCCTGTCTAGTTCCCGATCTCAGAGGAAATGCTTTCAGCTTCTCGCTGTTCAATATAATGTTGGCTGTGGGTTTATCATAGATGGCCTTTATTATGTTGAGGTACTTGCCCTCTATTCCCATTTTGCTGAGAGTTTTTAACATGAATGGATGTTGAACTTTGTCAAATGCTTTTTCAGCATCTATGGAGATGATCATGTGGTTTTTGTCCGTCTTTTTGTTGATGTGGTGGATGATGTTGATGGACTTTCGAATGTTGTACCATCCTTGCATCCCTGGGATGAATCCCACTTGGTCATGGTGTATGATCCTTTTGATGTATTTTTGAATTCGGTTTGCTAATATTTGGTTGAGTATTTTTGCATCTACATTCATCAGGGATATTGGTCTGTAGTTTTCTTTTTTGGTGGGGTCTTTGCCTGGTTTTGGTATTAGGGTGATGTTAGCTTCATAGAATGAGTTTGGGAGTATCCCCTCCTCCTCTATTTTTTGGAAAACTCTAAGGAGAATGGGTATTATGTCTTCCCTGTATGTCTGATAAAATTCCGAGGTAAATCCATCTGGCCCGGGGGTTTTGTTCTTTGGTAGTTTTTTGATTACCGCTTCAATTTCGTTGCTGGTAATTGGTCTGTTTAGATTTTCTGTTTCTTCCTGGGTCAATCTTGGAAGGTTATATTTTTCTAGGAAGTTGTCCATTTCTCCTAGGTTTCCCAGCTTGTTAGCATATAGGTTTTCATAGTATTCTCCAATAATTCTTTGCATTTCCGTGGGGTCCGTCGTGATTTTTCCTTTCTCGTTTCTGATACTGTTGATTTGTGTTGACTCTCTTTTCTTCTTAATAAGTCTGGCTAGAGGCTTATCTATTTTGTTTATTTTCTCAAAGAACCAGCTCTTGGTTTCATTGATTTTTGCTATTGTTTTATTCTTCTCAATTTTATTTATTTCTTCTCTTATCTTTATTATGTCCCTCCTTCTGCTGACCTTAGGCCTCATCTGTTCTTCTTTTTCCAATTTCGATAATTGTGACATTAGACCATTCATTTGGGATTGCTCTTCGTTTTTTAAATATGCTTGGATTGCTATATACTTTCCTCTTAAGACTGCTTTTGCTGCGTCCCACAGAAGTTGGGGCTTAGTGTTGTTGTTGTCATTTGTTTCCATATATTGCTGGATCTCCATTTTGATTTGGTCATTGATCCATTGATTATTTAGGAGCGTGTTGTTAAGCCTCCATGTGTTTGTGAGCCTCTTTGCTTTCTTTGTACAGTTTATTTCTAGTTTTATGCCTTTGTGGTCTGAAAAGTTGGTTGGTAGAATTTCAATCTTTTGGAATTTTCTGAGGCTCTTTTTGTGGCCTAGTATGTGGTCTATTCTGGAGAATGTTCCATGTGCACTTGAGAAGAATGTATATCCCGCTGCTTTTGGATGTAGAGTTCTATAGATGTCTATTAGGTCCATTTGCTCTACTGTGTTGTTCAGTGCTTCCGTGTCCTTACTTATTTTCTGCCCAGTGGATCTATCCTTTGGGGTGAGTGGTGTGTTGAAGTCTCCTAGAATGAATGCATTGCAGTCTATATCCCCCTTTAGTTCTGTTAGTATTTGTTTCACATATGCTGGTGCTCCTGTGTTGGGTGCATATATATTTAGAATGGTTATATCCTCTTGTTTGACTGAGCCCTTTATCATTATGTAGTGTCCTTCTTTATCTCTTGTTACTTTCTTTGTTTTGAAGTCTATTTTGTCTGATATTAGTACTGCAACCCCTGCTTTCTTCTCACTGTTGTTTGCTTGAAGTATGTTTTTCCATCCCTTGACTTTTAGTCTGTACATGTCTTTGGGTTTGAGGTGAGTTTCTTGTAAGCAGCATATAGATGGGTCTTGCTTTTTTATCCATTCTGTTACTCTGTGTCTTTTGATTGGTGCATTCAACCCATTAACATTTAGGGTGACTATTGAAAGATATGTACTTATTGCCATTGCAGGCTTTAAATTCGTGGTTACCAAAGGTTCAAGGTTAGCCTCTTTAGTATCTTACTGCCTAACTTAGCTCGCTTATTGAGCTGTTATATACACTGTCTGGAGATTCTTCTCTTCTCTCCCTTCTTGTTCCTCCTCCTCGATTCTTCATATGTTGGGTGTTTTGTGCTGTGCTCTTTCTGGGAGTGCTCCCATCTAGAGCAGTCCCTGTAAGATGTTCTGTAGAGGTGGTTTGTGTAAAGCAAATTCCCTCAGCTTTTGTTTGTCTGGGAATTGTTTAATCCCACCGTCATATCTGAATGATAGTCGTGCTGGATACAGTATCCTTGGTTCAAGGCCCTTCTGTTTCATTGTATTAAATATATCATGCCATTCTCTTCTGGCCTGTAGGGTTTCTGTTGAGAAATCTGACGTTAGCCTGATGGGTTTCCCTTTATAGGTGACCTTTTTCTCTCTAGCTGCCTTTAACACTCTTTCCTTGTCCTTGATCTTTGCCATTTTAATTATTATGTGTCTTGGTGTTGCCCTTCTTGGATCCTTTCTGTTGGGGGTTCTGTGTATTTCCGTGGTCTGTTCGATTACTTCTTCCCCCAGTGTGGGGAAGTTTTCAGCAATTATTTCTTCTAAGATACTTTCCATCTCTTTTCCTCTCTCTTCTTCTTCTGGGACCCCTATAATACGGATATTTTTCCTTTTGGATTGGTCACACAGTTCTCTTAATATTGTTTCATTCCTGGAGATCCTTTTGTCTCTCTCTGTGTCAGCTTCTATGCGTTCCTGTTCTCTGATTTCAATTCCATCAATGGCCTCTTGCATTCTATCCATTCTGCTTATAAACCCTTCCAGAGTTTGTTTCATTTCTGCGATCTCCTTTCTGGCATCTGTGATCTCCTTCTGGACTTCATCCCATCTCTCTTGCGTATTTCTCTGCATCTCTGTCAGCATGTTTATGATTCTTATTTTGAATTCTTTTTCAGGAAGACTGGTTAGGTCTGTCTCCTTCTCTGGTGTTGTCTCTGTGATCTTTGTCTGCCTGTAGCTTTGCCTTTTCATGGTGATAGGAATAGTCTGCAGAACTGGGACGAGTGACGGCTGGAAGGACTTCCTTTCTTGTTGGTTTGTGGCCCTCCTCTCCTGGGAGAACAGCGGCCTCTAGTGGCTTGTGCTGCGCAGCTGCGCGCAGACAGGGCTTCTGCTTCCTGCCCAGCTGCTATGGAGTTTGTCTCCGCTGTTGCTGTGGGCGTGGCCTGGCTCGGGCAGCTACTCCAAAATGGTGGAGTCGCGTTGGAGCAGGAGCTGCTGGGAGGCTATTTATCTCCGTAAGGGGCCTCCCTGCTCCCTGCAGCCCAGGGGTTAGGGTGCCCAGAGATCCCGGATTCCCTACCTCTGGATTAAGTGACCCGCCCTGCCCCTTTAAGGCTTCCAAAAAGCACCCGCCAAAACAAAACAACGCCCACCAGAAAAAAAAAAAAAAAAAGAAAAAAAAAATTTTTTTAATTAAAAAAAAAAAAGTTTTTAATTAAAAAACAAAGGTGGTCGTTCGTTTTTCTTTATTCTCCGGTGCCAGCCTCAGGCCTCTGCTCACCGGTCTTTCTGCCCTGTTTCTCTAGTATTGGGGGCACTATCCCTTTAAGACTTCCAAAAAGCGCTCGCCAAAACAAAAGAGCAAAAAAGCAAAAAAAAAACAAAATGGTCGCGCGCTTTTCTTATGTCCTCTGTCGCCCAGCCTCCAGTGCCTGCTCACTGTTCTTGCTGCCCTGTTTTCCTAGTATCCAGGGCCCTGCACTCTGGCCCGGATGGCTGGGGCTGGGTGTTCGGCAGTCCTGGGCTCCGTCTCCCTCCCGCTCTGCCTGGTCTTCTCCCGCCGGGATCTGGGGGGAGGGGCGCTTGGCTCCCGCGGGGCCGGGGCTTGTATCTTACCCCCTTCACGAGGCGCTGGGTTCTCTCAGGTGCGGATGTGGTCTGGGTATTGTCCTGTGTCCTCTGGTCTTTATTCTAGGAAGGGTTGTCTTTGTTATATTTTTATAGATATATGTGGTTTTGGGAGGAGATTTCCGCTGCTCTACTCACACCGCCATCTTCCGCCCCTCTGTATGTGTTCACTTCTTACAGAGACCCCGGGAGGCATCTTTATTACCCCCACTTCATGGATAAAGAGACCATCAGGTAGACAGGTTAATGAGTTGTGCTGGGTGACACATGTGGAAATGGACTTGGCACACACACACACACACCCCCCACTGGCTTGGGGGCAGTGGACTGCCGAGGGTGGGGACACGGGGCCGGGAGGGGCCTGGCAGCCCGTGGCTCCCTCTCCTGCAGCCCAGCTGCCGTGCTGGGGGGTGTCCAGCCTCTGAGGAGGCCAGGGTGCTGGCTTCCCCGAGGCAGGGGCATGTGGGGTGTGGCGGAGAACTGCAGACCAGGACAGGGTGGCCTGCCTGCGGCCTCACCCGCAGACCTGTGGACCGCAGGCACTGCCCGCCCCGTTGCAGCCTCTGCATTCGGGGAGGCCTTCCGTGCGGAGTGTAAGCGGGACTGACTGTCGTTCTGCAGGGCGGGCGGCCGTGCACTCAGCCGGGTCCAGAGGTGCTCACCCTGGAGTCGCTTCTCCCCGGGCCGCACCGGCTTCAGCTGGGCCTGCTGTCGATTTCAAGACCTAAGAACCAGTCTGGTCCCTGTGGCGTCTTCTCATGCCAGGCCCTGCCAGTGTAGGTTGAGCTGTGATGGAAAATTTTCTCCTTTGAGAAGATTTTAATTACTGAACGAGCATATTAAATATTTACTCATCTGTGATAATCATGACTAAAGAATTCCTTATCAATGCAGCTTGTCATTTGCTCGGTGACTTAAATGGGACATTTGTTAATGTGCATGTCTTGTCAAAGGGGATCGCGAGGGGCGGGGCAGCAAGGGGCAGGTGCTGGCGAGGATGGCCTGCGGGGACCTGAGGCCTCGGGGGTGGCCTGCAGGGCCCCATCAGCGCCCTCCCCTTCCTCACCAGGCTGTAGGTTTCTGCACTTGACCCTCATCTTCTCGGAGTTTTGTTGTGCTCCATAGGCAAAGTCTTTCTTATTTCATAACTAACTACATTTTTCCAGCCTCCCAGCCTCGGGTGCTTGGCTGCCGCCGGCTGCCCACAGTGAACGTCCTTCCTGTATTTCTTCTCAAGGATGGGATCCACTCGGTCTGTGTTACGCACAATCATAGAACCAAGGACCTTAGAAGTGTTGATGGCATGTCTTCCTTTTGGGGTTTAATCCGCTCGGAGGTCCTCCAGCGACAGATGGTAAACAGACTGCAGCATGAGTGATTCCTTCATTTCTGTTTGAACAGTTTGTTTAGCAGCAAACAAAATGATTCCCTCTTCCTATTAAATCGGGGGTGAGAATGTCAGGATCATACCCAGTTACCATCCAAAGCTGTGGCTGGAAAGAGGGGAAGTGCCCGTCTGGCATGGCACAGAGCCGGGATCATGAGAGACCTCGGTAACGTGACACGCCAAACCCTTCGCTTAGTGACCTGTCAACCCAGACTGTCAGAGCACTAGGTACTTCGCTCGGGAGGGTGTCCTTTTTTTCCCCTCCTACTGAGATTACGAATTTTCAGCGAGCCAAGTGTATTTCCTTACCTATTTTGGTTTACTTTTTAAAAACTGTGATGAAATATACATCAAGTGTACTATCTTAACCAATTTTAAGTATGGCTCGTCGATGGCATTACGTGTCTTCATGTTGTTGCACAGCCCTCAGCACTGCCCATTCCTGAGCCTTTCATACTGCAGAGCTGAAACCGTCCCCACTGAGCACCAACCCCTCACTCCCTTTCTGCAGCCCCCGGCAGCCGGCATCCTGCCCATCACCGACCTGACTGCTCTAGGGACCTCATGCGCGTGTAATCACAGAGTGTCTGTCCTTCTTTGACTGGCTCATTCCACTTAACGTAATGTCTTCAAGATCCACCCATGTTGTAGCATCAGCCAAAATTTCCTTCTTTAAGGCTGAATAATATTCTATCATGTGGGTTCACCACATTTTGTTTACCTATTCACCTGCTGTTACTTGGGTTGATTCCACCTTTTGGCTGTTGTGAATATTGCTGTTGCTTACATTCAGACATTAAAAATGAACCTTCATAACTTAATCTAGCCTTGATATCTCAGGAAGTTTTGAAATACCTTTTTATAGTGAAGAATTCTGGTAACATGTATGGTGACATGTACCAAATACACGTTGTATCATTAATACTTAACTGGTTGGTGATTTGGGGCAACTTAATATTTCCAAGTCTTCACGTTTGGCCTCTAAAAATTGATGATAATAATAATTTTGGCTTCAGGAATCCAAAATGGGTTAATATGTATGGTGTGCTGTGCAAACGGAGTATATGAATGTTAGTAGTTAACACCAGAATAAATTCTGAATTTTGTTGTTTGCCTTCTGGATAAGTAGACATTTATAGAAGAAATTTGGCATGACTTACTTCTTCTAGAGACTTCAGGCACTTTATACACAGTCTTTTTAGCACAGACTTAACTTTGTGGGGTTATTTGTGGGGTCATGAGGCTTGGAGACCTTATAAATACCCCGCAGAGTGAAGGGGCAAGGAGCGCTGTTCCCCGAGTAGTCATTGTCCTGCCAGGAACCATCCTGTCCACTCGCTCCTCTTCTCTCGCTGCTTGACTCTCTCTGTTCTTAAAAGGCGTAGGGGCCATACTGTGGGATAGCATTCCTTTCAGATGGCATGCATGTGATTTTTTAAGGCTCTGTGTAGAGTGCAAATTAGTAACAGACCAGTTGGCTGGAAGAGGAGGTGGGGCAAGGCTCCCCGCCCCGAAGCGAGGGCCCTGTGGTCGGTCCACTTGACCGTGGCCGCTTTGAGCCCAGCACCCTCTGAAGAACGAGCTCCCAGGCATGAGGGTCCTCACACCACAGAGTTAGGGAGCAGCCCCCGAGAGGGGGCATGGGGACCTCACACCCCAGGAGAGCCCACCACACACCTCGACAGCCGGGGCGGACCCCGGTGTCTGTGGCATGCCTCAGGCTCCCTCCTCCCGGTGATTGGCCAGGTTGGACCATCAGGCCCTGTCAGCGGCCCAGCCCAGTGCAAACTGAGCAGCTCCCCTAATGCACCGTGTCTGAGACCACTGTGTGGCCTGTGGATCACTGTGGGCTGGCCCGAACCAAAAAGACCCTTTCTAGGCCATAGAAATCAACCCAAAGTGATGGGCAAGGAGGCTGCCACCCCAAACAGCTGGCGGGTGTGCTTTATCCATTTCCAGGGTATGTTTACTGTTTGCCAGACTGCCCAAGATGGGCCAGAGGCACGGGGGGAGTTCGCTCCTGGATGAATCCAGGAGACTGGCTAATGAATGGGCGTGTGACGCGTTCACTGACGCGTTCAGTTACATGCCCTCACTTACATGCTCCCTGAGGTTGTCATGCAGAACCACACGCAGGGGAGGAGCGGAGATTCCAAGCCCTGGCAGCATCCTCCAACCATCGGCTTTGTTGCCTTCTCAGAAGGGCCGATGTCACTTTGATCGTCCTTGACGCCATCTTTCTACGACGTGCAGGAGCCTGCGTGCGCCTGGGCCTGCTTATGGGCCTGGAGCAGACTTAGTGCCCCTCCCCAGGGTTGTGTCTTCATGGGCACCTGGTTGTGGGCACGGGCTATTCTGTTGTTCTGCAGCGGCAGTCCCGGGGCCCTCTGAGCCCTGGGTGGGGGTGTGTGGCAGAAGCACATCACACCAGGTGTCTCTGGGTGTCCGGGGTAGTAAATAAAGTTGAATGCATTCTTTGCTGCCTGCTTCTCAACACCGTTGATATGCACCGTGTTTCATGAATCCCCAGCAAGTCCATCCAGGTCTGTGGCCCTGACAGGAAGACTTCCCTCCCTCCTCGAAGCTCCGCATTTCCCAAGCTGTGATGCCCAAGGGCAGCATCTGGGAAGCCCGGTTTGGGGGTCGTGCATGCTCCGTGGCCCTGTCCGTGGTCGGTACGCGTCCTTGGGCAGCTGCTCCTTCCCCCGGAGGGTCCCCTGTGCATGGCTTAACCGTGTTTTGGCCTTTGTTCCTGGAAGGAGACTTTTTCTCCCCTACGCTGTGGTGGCTGCCAGGCAGGCTCACTGTCACTTCCTGGAGTCCCCTCCGTCTGGTGCAGATGGCTGTGCCAACCCAAGCAAGAGGGCTTCCTCCTGCACCTGCTGGAAGGACCAGCCTGGCTGGCGTCACCGTCCACTTCCCCCGTTCCAGGACTGACAACCTGTGCCCATGGCCTGGTATCTCGGACTCTGCCTGTGTGGATAGTTACTAGCGTTTATTTTCTCTCCACCAGGACCTCGGTTCCTTGAGGGCAAGGCCACGGTTTATCTGTCGATGCATTCCGGCTTCTCACACAGTCTGCAGCGAAGAGTGGGGGCTCAATACATAGCATGTTCAGTGAACAATTAAAAGATGAGGGTCAAGTTCTGAAAGTAGTTTTAATTTGCTGTGATTCCAGGCAACTTGCCCCATCCCGCTATGCCTGTTTTCTAAATTCTCTAAGGTGCAGCTCATATTTCTGAAATGGTTCCTAAGGACATTGGAGAAACTTCCTGGTTGTGTACCTACCGTGTGCCCGCCACTGTGCAGAGTGGGACACCCAGTGTTTCTTTCTTTCACATATAGTCGTGTGCGGTGCAGCTGTCATTGGCCTCAGTGTGTGGATGAGCAGGCACGGAGAGCAGCTGAGTGACTTTCTCAAGATCACAACACTCTGAAGTTGGATAGGTGTGATCAAAATGCAGGGCTGCCTCACTCCAAAATCTGTGTGTGTTTGTGTATATACAAGTAAATGTACACACACACACATATGTATGTGTATCACACACTTAGAAAGTGGAGAGAATATACATACATGTGTATACACACATATGCACTCTCCTGATGTCACACGTTTAGGAAGTCCTGTGTGGAAAATAAACATATGTACACATATGTATGCACATACATGCGTATGTGTGTATACATGTGTATTTCTCCCAACTCTTCCTGAATGTACCATACATGTGTAGGTATATAGACATTTGCATGCAAATACATGTACATATGTGCACGTGTGTATGCGTGTTCCTCCCCAGCACTTCCTGAATGCGTCATTGTAACCCTGGCTTTTGCATCAAACGTTAAAGGCGCGTTACCACCCTCATCCTTCCCTCCGTCTGACTGGCCGGGCACCTGGGGACCTTGCGGTGCCCTTGGGTTCCTGTCGCCTGGCACCCATCTGCTCCCACGTCTCCACCCTTCCACGGCACCTCAGAGGCCAGGGCGTGTCTGTTGACCTGAAGTGATGAAGCCTACAGAATGCATTCTCTATGTGTCAAGACAGATGAAACATGCCTTTTTTTAGACCATGTTAAGGATTCTCGACATGATCCTGATGGTGCTTTAACAAGTGTTTAGGTCCTGGTCAGGCAAGCTCTTGGCCGGGAGTAAATGTTTAATAAGCAACGCAAGGGTGTTTTAGGAAAAAAATGTGTTGGCTGGGGAACGCAGGTTCTGTGGACCTAGGATGGATCGTCGTTTCCTGCTCCTCTCTTTGTGAATAACAGTCCCTGTTCTCCGTTTCCTCATGGAGCTGTGCAGCCTGGACCCCTGTCCTGGTACTTGGGAGTGGGCAGGCCTGGGACAGAGGGTGGATGCCCACTAAGGCGTCCGGAGGAGATGTGGGGGCGGCTTCCTCACCTTCTGTCCCTTTGCCGGACAGCACACAAGGTGGCGGGGGTGGAACTGCTGCCTCCTGAGATCAGCTCCCCTTTTCGCTTCCCAATTGCTTTTGCTGGCTGACGTAGGCACAGTTTGCCCTCCTTGGGGCGCCGTCTGCGCTGTGTAGAGATGCAAAGACAAATTGTCAGAGGAGCTGATTTTAGGTGCTAGTAAGTTCGAAGGGTTTATGTTACACGGCTCAAAACTCTCTCTGTTCCCTTTCAGGAAGCCCCCACCCCCTGAAAGATGAGCATGATTGTGCCTTTTAACGTCAGCAAAGGAGAGACTAGAGAACCCCCTTGGGGGCAGGAGTGCCTTGTTTACTGTTCGTCTGCAGGGCCGATGGCGCCCTGTGGGCCGGGAACCCCGGGATCCCGGCTGGACGTCGGGTGCTCGGCGCTGTGAACGCCGAGCAGGGTATCCTCAGGGCGCCTCTGTGGGGAACGGCCACTGTGGCTTCAAGTGCGGTGGTTTTAGTCTCTAGAGGGAAGTTGTGTCTTTTTGAAATTGCCAGCCCAAATGGACAATTGCCTGTTTTGGGTTTCTTGGGCTATTTTCCAGAAGAGCTCGCAGCAAATGTGGATCAGTGGGGGAACGATTATCCCTGCTTGGTTCCCAGTGTGGGGTCTTTGAAGTGTTAATATTTGCCGAAGCTCGGTGGAAATGGCTCTGCTTCTGACCAAGACTACACAGGCTTATTGTAATGACGGCCTGTGCATCTGCTTGGAGTGACACGGGCTCAGCATGGTGACTCGGGGCAGCAGAGAGAGAGGACAAGCTGACTGAGTCTCAGTTTATGTCATAGGCACTGATGGCTACGCAGACTCCCTGGGGGGGGAAGAACCGGGAGTCCTGAGCCGTGTGGAGGTTAGAAACACCCCAGCAGCCCGACAGGGGACAGGGGAGGGCGGGCCATGGGAGGGGTGTGAGAATGCCCAGGAGAAGCGTGGACAGGGTCGGTTTCTGTGGGACAGAAGGGACATTTTGCTTTTCGTAGGTCATAGTGAGGCTGAGACCACGGGCTGCTGGTTGTCTGTCCTGAGGTTGTGCTTAGAACACAACACTTGGCATCCAGGGGGCCTTACAACCCTGCTCAAGTTTGCTTTCGGAGAAACTGTAGCAGCCTATACTTCCTCACAAGCTAGGCTGTCCACAAAAATAGTGGTTAGAAAGAGGTCGAGAGAGAGTTGAAGTCCTTTATGTTTTAATAGTCATTCCTTAGACTGCAAGGAGTCCAAATCCCCTTAACAGACATCAATAACATCTGTGGAATCTCAGTTTTCTCAGCACGAGACCTTTAGTGTGGCTTTTACTCCTCTCCTCAGTTTGTTCTGTATCCATGAGCCACTGCGCTGCTGTCGCATGGAGGTGATCGTTTTCTTCAGTAAGATCTGGTGACAAGGTTGAGCAGGGAGGAGCTTCCCCACGGCCGCCCATCTCCTCTGAGATGAACATCAACGGCCTCCGGCAGGTCTCCACCCTCAGCCATGGCATCGGAAAAAGTGCGAGCCGGCCCCTCTCCGGCCTGGTCTGGGCAGGTGTTGGCGGGCTGCAGGGGCTGGCGGGCTGCAGGGGCGGCGCTGTCAGAGGGGCCTCCCCAAGGAAGCGTCCCTGTCTCCACGACGGAGATTCTTGCAGGTTTTGTGTGCAGCTCTCCAGAGAGAGCAGTGGTGGCTTAAACAGGAAAACCAAGACCAAAGAACATGTGATCATCATGTACACACTGTTGGAGCCGACCCTGATTTTGGCCTCAGTCCTGGGACAGATTTGCCGGTTCAGCCAAATCCCTTATTAGGCACTGGGGGGTCGTGTACCCTTCTCCTCCCCTAGCCACTTATGCGGTCAGAGTTGCCCCTTCCTGACCTTCCGCTGCCTTTTGCTCAGCATCTCATGAGCGACGCTTTCCCTCCCCAGCAGTCTCCCGCATTCCATGAACCAGCTAACCCAAGAGCCCCAGGTTCCACTTAATTAATTAACTAACTGATTCGGCCAGCGCTCACGGTGTACTCACCGTGCCAGGCACACGTGTGCCCCTGTTAGTAAACAGCAGCATTTTCCTTCAAACCCGCAAGCGTCCCTACCTAAGCTTCTGTGAGTGTGCTCTCCAGCCGGGTGGGAGAGGATGCTCGCCCGCGCGGGCCTCTGGGCTGCAGGCCCAGGAAGTGCTGAGGGGGCAGGGGAGGTGGGCGCTATCTGTACTGGCACGGGGCTCTCTCCTCCCTGCAGGGACTTCCCTGCTCCTTTCCCCAAAGTTTAATGGCACTACTGTCTTCGGAAGCTAACATCCTTTTCTCTAGGAGATCTGCACATACACGGCCGGAGAGACCTGTTCCCTTATCATGGATGGAAGAGGTTCACAGAGCCACTGGTGGGCCTCAGAGGGCAGCCGCTGTCATCTTAGCCTCGTGATCTCGGTTCCCGGCCCCCTGGTGCTTGAGCGTCAGAATAGGGAAGCTTTAACCCCTTGCCCAGTTGGAAGCCTTGAGTTATGAAGTGACATGCTGAGTGGGGGGCTGGAGGGGGTAAGCGGGTGGCCGGAACTGCCTCTTTCTCTCGCCTCCCTCTCTGGCTCTCCTTTAATGGGCCTCAGAAATCCTGGAGTGCGTGAGTTACCAGCCATGGGGGCCACCCTGTCCCCTGTTGCATCAAAGTGTGAGTGAAGCGTGCTGAGCAGGGATGCAGAGGGCCGCCCACCTGCCCTTCCCACGCCCCGGTCCCAGGAGGTGCTGGCGAACTGTGCCAGCAAGCAGCGACTGGCCTCCTGTTCCAGTCCTTGCTGCTGGCTGAGCTGACATGGGGGCAGAAGGCAGCTGTTCTGAAGCCGGCTGGGGCCCTGCCAGGCCGAGGCACAGCGGGCTGGGGGGACTACCACATGGGGGCTTCCAGCCGCCCCCTGCTCTGCATGGAGGTTTGCATCTGCATACTCCGAAGGTGAATCTGCAGGGGGAGGCGTGCGAAGGAACTCACGGGAGTGGAAGTGTGGGCGGGCTGCAGAATGGCGCAGTCTGGGTCCACACCTCCGCTTCTACTCGGTTTTCCTCACCAAGGGTGTGTGCTAGGAAGTGCAGGGGGCTGCTCTGTGTGGGCAGATCCATGTCTGGCTTAGCCGGGCTTTTCCCCGGCTGCTGTGGGATCATCATTCTCAGTTGGGGGCTTGGCAGTGGGTAGGACAGGCTGGGGCCGGACAAGGGGGACAGGAACTTGTGATCTATCCCTTTCTGAGGGGAGGGCCTGTGTGGCCTGTCACCCAAGGAGCTGTGAAAAAGGGTCCCCGGCCTCATTCTAGGTCCACCGCAACAGAAGCCCCGTGGGGGCAAAGAGTCGAATTCATGCGGGGACCCAGGGGCTGTTGAAGGGCTCTGTCCACTGGACAGCCTCTGCTCGCTGAACACAGATGGCCTTGGACTTTGTCCAGCCAGGACCGGACCTGAGCTCTAGGGACTCTGGGGTCCTTGTCACACCGTGTCTCATTGATCTAAAACCTACATTCTTTTCCCTTGCATGTTAACATCTGAAATCGGGGTGCATCTGACAATGGGTGGTGTTTCCCAGTTTAATTGATAACATGTTTCTTCCTAAGCGGTATATAAAAATAGTGGTGCGCCCTATCGTTGATGGTATCTTAGAGTCCCTCAGTGCCCGTGTGGCTTTAACTTAAGCTCTTGGGGAGCACATTCTTTCTGGTCGCCCTTGTAACTCGTGGTCAGTGTGGATGGAGTGTGGAAAGTGCATAATAGGAGCAGTGACATGAATCCAGAAGCGAGGGCTGCGGCCGGTGTCACTGCAGTGCAGCCTCGCAGGAGAGCCACACCTGCATTTGTATTCTGCTTTGGGGTTGATGGCCTGCCGTCTGTTACGGATGATTGTCCTTTACACACTGGGGTGCCAATGCCCAGGGAGAGGCTGGACAGCATCTTCAAGACAGACCACCCATGAGTGGCAGAGACCCAGATGTGTCTGACACAGGTTCGGGGCTCTCCATGCCTGCCAGGCACACACTTCATCTCTCCAGCGTCTTCCCACACACCTTTACCCTCGGCCCTTCCTGCACCCCAGTAACAGTCGTGGGCAAGGCGGGACACGTGACTGGTCTCTCTAGTCCAGTGTTCAGACCTGTGTTCCCAGAAGCTGGTCTCATGCAGTCGTGCATATTAACCATGTGCAGACTCTGTGAACACCGGTGCAGCCTCTGCACTCAGGGCTGTGCACTGCAGAGCTGTGTCCTGGCCTTTGGTAGCAGGGTCCTGTGTTCTCTGCGGGGATGAGCTGCGGGCCTCTGGGGAGCAAGTGTGTCCTCTGTGTGAACTTGGCCATACCTGTGTGGAGGGTGTTCCAGGGTCCAGAGGTTTCAGCGCGCAGAGTGGCTCCGGGTGGAGGTGGTGGGGGCGTGCCTGCTTCCAGGAGCTGGGGCGTCTGTGGGCCGAGCCCCCTGGTGACGTGGCCCAGTGCCCTAGAAACCGGGCCGCCTGGGGTGTGATGTCTGTGCTTTTGGTTTGGGTTTAGCTTTGGTCCCTGTCCGTTTTATTTTACACCAAAGGCTTTCGAGAGTGAAGATGGGAACTGGATGGAGTAACAGGGAGGATGAATGAGTGCACACTCTATCTGCTAGGCGTCGGTGAGCATGCACTTGTCTGTATCCCTCGTACTGTCGGCCTCTCCCACCGTCAGCCTCAGTGACAGTCGCTCTGCCAGCACCACGCTAGGTGCTCAGTAGCTGGCACGGGAGTCTGCGTCCAGGGCGTGGCTGCTGCCCCAGGGGGTGCTTCTCCGCCCCCTGCCACCCTCACAAGGGTTGCACATTCACCCTATTCTGTGCATCATCTCATGTAATCCTTTACAATGCCACGAAGAAGGCACTATTATCCCCCCATTTGCAGAGATGAAGTGGAGGCCCCATGTGTGTGAGACTTGCCAGTGGGCACATCCCAGCAGTGCGGGAGGCCCCTGTGGTCAGGCGGTCTGAGGCCCAAGCCCACTGCTTGGGGGTGAACTGCAGGGAGCTGCTTCGGGGAACTAGACCAGGTGTCAGGAGAGCTGGGCTCCTGGGACGGGAGGTCCGGGAATATGGGGCTTAAACATGGCAATGCGGCGGCTCGCAGAGCTGCAAGTCCGGAGTGGTAGTGGCTCAGACAGCGACCGATAAGCGAGGGGGTCACCCCGTCCTTCTGGGGGCATCAGCCGCTGTTACAGATTGAGAGGTGACCTTAATGAGGAGAAAATAAATTATGATTTCTCCTCACAGGCTCTTTGTGTTTCAAGCTATTGATTAAAGAAAAGACAATAATGGAGCTCTTTAAACTTACAAATGGGTTTCCTATGATAAAAAGTGGTTTGCATATTGCTGCTGGAGCAGGACTTTTAGAGGGTGGTTTCTGTGAATAAGTCAAACAAAAAGTTTCAGATGTTCATGAGATTTGACACCTTCAAAGTCAGAACGAAAGGCTGGGGAAGAGAGGAGCAGACCTGAGCTGCCCTGCAGGGGTCTGTACCTGGGGCTGAGGCTGCCTCTTGGGGGCCGTCACACTGTGAGCCGAGACTCCTGGACTCGGCTGCCCCACTGACTGGCCTTGGGCAGGCAGTGTACCCCCTTTCTTCATGCAGGTGTTGCTGAGATTTGGACACACTCACTCCCTGGGCAGCCGGTTTGCAGAGGACCGGATGCTGGCTTCAGGTAAATACACTGCTGCCAGGAGCTGTCGCTCTGAGCCGCCCGAAACTGTTGGCCTGTGAAGTACTGTGGGCAGTCCTGAAAGGGCAATTCTGATCAAACGTCTGAGTCAACTCAAGAGTTTTTCTGATTTTTTTTTTAAAGGTGAAATCCATCCATGCATCCGTCTATTCTTACCCTTCCTGGGTGGACTGTCTCTTCTGTCTTTCTATCTCATGAGAAAATATGTGGGTTCAACCCACTGACCTGGTTCCGTCATCCACATCCACTGAGGGGCCTCGCTCGGCAGCTGAAAAGCTCTCCCCTAAGATAAGTGAGTCCCTAAGAGATGAGCTCTGTCAGTTCTGTAAGGGAGACCCGGTTCTTGGGAGGTTGTCTCAGGGGGGTGAATTTGGGCCTGACGCTTAGTGCAGTGGGTGAGCAGATGGGCGCCTGAGCACACCTGGATGTTCTCGCTGCCTTGGACACTGAGCAGGTGCAGGGAGCAGGGAGCAGGGTGCCTGCGGCCGCTGCCATGCGGGGCCTCGCCCTCTCTCTGGGGAGTGTCAGGCACCTGCCAGTAGTGGGCAGGAACAGGACCGCCAGCACCATGGACAGCAGCTCTGTCACATGCCCAGGTGTGCCCAGTTAGTCCTTCTGTGATGTGGGCCCGTGTCTGGGACTGCCGATGCCCCAGAGCTGCCAGGGGCTGCTCCCGGATCCCCTGGCCCCCGTGTACGTCTTGTGGCTAGGTTACCCTTTAGGCCAAGGCTCTGGCCGCAACACTGTGAGATTCCAGCATCTGTAACGTTTGGATCTGCTGACATTTAGAGACACTGGTGCAGCAGGGCAGGAGGAAGCTGCTCGGGTTTGACACTAAATGGTTAATGGTAGAAATGTAAAGGGACCCTGCTTATCCCAGGATAGCTCTTCCCCTTTAGGGATCTGCATTCGAATGGCAGGTCATCAGGATTCATCAGACACCAGCCAGTGTTCGTTAAAGGACTTCTTGGGCTCTTGGGAGATGCAGGGGAAATGTATGATGTGCCAGGACCATGTTCACACCACGGAACCAGCAGTGACCCCCAGAGGCTCGGCCTGATGCCGACTCAGCCCTCATGCAGGCTCAGGATCTCTGGGGGCAGGTGGTGGGGGGTGCAAGGGGCAGGCGTCTGCAGCCAAGATTAAGTACCCTTGTTCTAAAATAAATTCCCCCTGGGCTGCTGCCAGGCCTCTTCCCTGGATCTCGTACTACACGTGGTTCCTTTCTCCCTGGCATAGTTGTTTATCTGCTCATTTTCCACCCCAGGAATTTGTAAGGCGCGGACGGCCTCGTCTCTCAGTGAAGTCAGACCCTGGCCTTGCAGGACTGCATGCAGAGGGCAGCTCCTGGGAGTGCGTGGGCAGCAGGGACAGGCAGAGCCCCCAGCGCCCCAGCCCCTCCCGTCTGGCTGCCTTCACGCCAGCCAGAGGTCAAGAGACCCCCTTGCATTCTCCTGCCCAGACATGGGCACACACCACTTGCTTCAAATTCTTGTAGCACAGTGGGGCCCATTTGGAGATTTTGGCAGAGACCAAGACCTCACTGCCTCGGTGCAGCCGGGGAGCCAACCTGGGCGTGGCCTTCTCACAGCCTTCCGCACAGGGCGGCAGCTGTCCTACCGCAGAGTGGGCTCAGAACCTGAGCTGCCCTGCTCGAGGCCGGCATTCGCCTCTCCAGTGGGCATCCCATTGGTCTAGGCCTCCCATGGGTTTCCTTACCCATGAAGAGAGGGAAGGATAAACATCTGCGGCATGTGACACATGCAGAGTCTTACTAGCTTGGGGCTGGCATTGACCAAGCACAGTGAACGCTAGTTGTTTTTGCCAGCACCCCTTACAGACCTCCCAGACCCCCAAATCCCATGGAGAGGCGGAGGGCCGTTGCCACCTACCTCGAGCTCACAGGCCGTCTCCCAGCCTGAAGACCCACTTGCCCAGATGGCCCTGTTCGCCCACCTGTAGGGCAGGAGCAGCCGCACAGCAGGGCCGGGCGTCGGGACTCCCCCATGCTGAGCCCCCATGCCCAGCATGGTGCATCTTGCACCCCGTGGTTGCCTGGCAAGTGGTTTCTGACTGGCAGAATATGCTAGGGAATGTTAGTGCTGCCTGGGTGTGAAGTTGGGGTCCACGGATGAGTGCCCCACAGCCATGCTGGGGGTCCTGGAAACAGGAACACTGGGAAAGGTGGAGATGTTGACCAAAGGCTGAGAGCTGGTTCTGGGTGGCGGTAGGAGTGAGTGCCTCAGCGGAGGGCCTGAGGGCTGCCGGGACTGTCCCACACTGCCACAGCCTCCATGACCCGTTGTTTGACGGCATGTGATGCGAGGATACTGTCTCAAAGAGTACAGAGAGTCTTTCCTGTCTGGTCCCCAAGCCCAGGCTGGCAGGAGCAGAAACAGTCTGACCACACAGACCATTTCCCTCTGAGTCATGCGGTAGAAGAGCCGTCGAGAACCGTGCTGTGCGCTGCTTGGTGGGGGCCTTCTGCGGGGAAGGCCTGCGTGCTCCCCAGAGCCAATGGCTGTGTGGTTGGGTGGGGGGACGGTTCTCACAGGCAGACTCCTCGGAAGTTGGGTAATGTCGGGACGGAAGCAGGAGAGGGATGTTTGCTAGCACCCTCGCAGGGAGGGGTGTCACGGGGCTGCAGAGAGCATGGGCTGGGGGCACAGCGAGGACTTACTCACGGCCGACAGGGAGGTTACGGGGATGGAGTGATTCGATGAGGCGTGGCCTCACCCCGGGGCTGTAGGCTGACCTGGAGGCACGGTCAGCCATGGGAGGCCATAGGGGTACACGCAGGGCGGGATGTGTACCTGAAGGGGAGCAGGCCGCGAGCCCCACAGTCAGAAGGCCCAGCCAGTCCACCTCACAAGTGTGCCAATTATTTCCCTCTTTTTGGATGTGGGTGCTGGTGGTTATGTGCCCGGCTTGGGGTCAGGGACGTGGAACGAGACCAGAGCGCAGCGCGAGCCCCACGCCGTGGCCTTGCCCTGTGGGGTGGGCACGGGAGACTGTCCGGGGCAGAGCTCTGGGCACAGACCAGCACCCTGCCCAGGCCTGGCACAGCCTTCCCACCCAGGGCCAGCCCTGCCTGACCGGGAGAAGCCCTGACTTGGGATTTGATAGTGCTGGTTCTTGAGTGGCTTTTCAAATGAGGGGGCCCTCTAGTTCTGTCCGGCCTATGGCTCGTTTAAAAAATGCTGTGTGACTTTTAGGTTGTGAGACTGCCTCCTTCAGCCCCCACGTCTGTGTTTTTCCCATGTGGTAAGAGCATGGACAGGGAGAGGCAAGCTCTGGGCTATGCATGCACCGAGGGTGCAGTGGAGGCCACTCGGGGCTGTTCCCCTCTGTCACTGGGCCGTCCTGAACCCCCAGGGCCGGGACCAGGGAGCCCAGAAACATCGTGCAGGGTGGTACCTGGGGGGCGCGGTTCCCGGGTGGGTGGGACCCTCCCCCCTCCCCCCTCCCCCCTCCCCCCACCCCCCACCCCCCACCATGTGGGGCACCGGCCTCTGCTGCTCAGCATCCCCACCTCTGCAGCGAGGAGCACCTCGCGTGGGGGAGGCACTCAGATTGGTGTGTTGGACGCAGTCGGAACACAGCCAACTCCTCGCTGCTGCGGAGTCACGTATCTGGTTTCCAGACTTCTGTGCCGAAGCCCTGAGGGTCTCTTTCAGCTGTGCATTTCTGTTTTGTTTTGTTTTATTCTCTCCAACAGATTTTTCCAGCACTTTTCTGATTAAAGTGAGGCTGGGGATGCAGTGTGTTGAGTGTGAGCTGAGAGAGGTTTGAACATCAGCCTGGTCTTCTGGAGAACGGGAGAGGCTGTACTGTATAGTTTTCTTTGGGAAGATTCCTGGCAGACCACTGGGCTTTGGGGAAAATTCATGCTCTTCTCCTTAAATATACGAAGCAGCACTACTAGGCAGGAGCTGATAGTGGGTAAACTGGAGGTGTCAGCGCGCGCGCGTGCGTGCGTGCGTGCGTGCGTGCGTGTGTGTGTGTGTGTGTGTGTGTGGTGTCAGTTATTCCTGACGCGTGTGTGTGTGTGTGTGTGTGGTGTCAGTTATTCCTGACGCGCGTGTGTGTGTGTGTGTGTGTGTGTGTGTGTGTGTGTGTGCGCGCGTGCGCGCGGGCCTATGTATATGTATAGCCCAGGGTAATTCTTCTCCCTCAGTTCTGACTGCTGGCACCCTTGGGGTACTGAAAGGCCCTGTCCTGAAATAGGCCCCCAAGGGCAGGAGCCCAGGCAGGCTTTCTCTTGCTGGCTGAAATCATCAGAGATTGTTTCAAAGTTTAACTTCTGATTTCCAGCCTTAAATCCCAGAGGCAGCACTTGAAGGAAACAAAGTTGCTGTTAATGCCCCTCACTGCTGCTACCTTATTACATTTAATTAATTGTCAGGTTGCCTAGAACCAAAGCGTCTTAAAGTGAAAAGTGTTTCGCTTGGGAAATTTATGCAAGATCAGAAATGGAAGATAACTGAGGCAGAGAGAAACACCCTGCATACAGATTCTAGAGTTCAGGACCCAACCTAGGTATAAATGTTCGCGGCTCTCCTGTGTCACCGGAATGGGGGCCGCCGGATGCACATACCCCAGCCTCTCTGCTGTTTGATTTTTAGTGTATCTGCTTTTAAGAGACCCTCTTGGCTATCATTAAAAGCAGCCTGCTTCAGGGAAGGGAGTTTGTGTGGGGGTGTGGCTGTCTCACGTCACAGACTAGCCAGCCTCAGGATGGCTGAGAACTGGGACGTGGACGTAGCCGGGACGTGGATTAGACCACAGCACCGACCCCATGGCCACACCAGCTCCCAGCTGGGCCACCCTAGGCCAGTGGCCGCCCCCTCCTCTCTCTGTAGAAGGTTTTCCTCTGCTTCTGGACTCCTATGTCTGCTGGTCTGGGGTTCAGCCGCCCAGTTTGGGCCGAGCCTGCCCTTCCTTGGTGGGGTGGATCAGCTTAGCATGGGTGCCCAGGCCTCGTGCACCTGGGAGGGGGTGTGGTGTGGCATCTGTGTGTGGGGGGCAAGTGTGCCTTCAGTAGAGGCAGTGCCTCCGGAGGGCAGGAGGCCCTGCTCCGAGGGCGTGTGTCTGAGGCCTGCAGGTCGCTTTCCTTGTCCTGGAGTCTGAGGGACCAGAGGCCTGTGCTTCCGTCTCCGGTGTTCTCCTGGCCCGAACTGACAGGATGCAGGCCCAGTGAGGAAGGGAGCTGGCTGCACAGGTGCCCAGGTAGTGCACAGCCTGCGTGGAGGGCCCGGGGCTGGCCGTTCCCGGTGCTGGCTGAGGTTCATCCTTTCCACATGGTTTCAGTGGAATGTCTCCTCTCGTCTGAGTGCGAGGTCCTCTTGTCCCTCTGTCCTGCTGGGGCCCCTGCACTGCACACTGGCTTCCGTGGACCTGCTGGAGCAGGGAGCTCCTGGAGGCCCAGGTCCACTGCAGTCTGCATCTGGGCTGTCAGCCAGGACAAAAGCTTACGCTGAGCAAGCATCTTCCCTGGTAAAACAGGATGTTGTCATGTGCTTGCCAAATGCCCAGGATAATGGCCTTCTGTCCTGGGCTTTGTTCCAGACCCTTCTCCGGGAGCCTTCCTGACGATTGTGGGAAGGGGGACAGGGTGCCCCCTTCCCCCTTCCATGCCTGGGTTTGCAAGTGTGCTCTTGGCTTCCCACCACTGCTGTCTGGCCTGAGAGGGGCTTCACACCCACCTCTCTTGGGACCAGACAGTACCGGCCTGAGCAGAGTTCTGAATCTCTTGTCTCACTGGCTACCCGCAGGGAGCACTGCCTGGGGCACAGGACCTGGTGGGAGGGGGCCCTGGCGAGCCGGGTGGCCTATACAGTGACACCCTGAGCCCCACGCGGCTGTGACAGTTGAGCTTGGAGGGGGAGGGGGCTGTTAGAAGGGGCGAGCTGCCGCCTAGCCGTGGGCCTCGGTCATGTTCTGTCCTTTCTCCCCTTCTGCCCTCCACAATCCGGGTCACCCGGCATTTGTGTCCAGAGGTCACTGCCACCCTCCCCAGCAGGCCGCTGGGAGCACGGCACTGGGGAAGGGGCTGTGAGGGGGCTCCCTCATGGACAGGAAGCCTGCACTGAACAGCCAAAGGCCGTCTCGGGGTGAGAGCAGAGCAAACGTGACCTTACAGCATGGGGTCCCTTACAAAGGGCTGAAGAAGAGGGCTGGATGGGTTGTTGCCAAGAGGGGTTCCAAAGCTCAGAGGGGCTGCCGGTTCCCGTTGTCACCTGCCCCGTGCGGGCAGTGCGTGGGCTCCCAGATCTTCCTCTCGTGCCTGCAGGGCCTGGTGAGTGCTGTAGGTGGATTCTTGCCTGCGCAGGTGAGAGGCCGGGTTTCCAGAGGTGCTGCTCTAGGGGGAGGGCCCCGTGTGGTGGGATTTCAGGGGGAGCACTGTGTGGGGAGGTGGCTCTCTTCCCGAGGCCTTGGGATCATGGCTGCGGCTGAGGGCGAGTCCCTGAGTCCCTTTCTGGAGAATAATGTCCGCATGTGCTAAGTGCCTGATGCGCAGGCAAGGCAGTGGAGGGAGGACCCCCACCCCCTGCATCTGACGTGACAGATCGAAGGCCACTGTGTCCCAGACCTTGGGCGTCCGAGTCTTGTGTTAAGGGGAGCCGGATTTGACATGCGTTCTCTTTGAGTTCATGGCTGGTGTCGGCTGGAGCCGGAGGTTCCCACGCGTGTGCTGGTGTCCCGGGTAAGCTGAGGGGTTTTGACGTGGGCCGCAGCGAGCCCCATGTGACTGCAGTTAGTGTCCGGTGCCGGCTCGGGGTCCTGAGGCTGTCACACTTCACTATAGTCGTGTTCTTTCCACGCTGCCACCTGGTAGCTTCAGACTATTCCCTGGGAAGGAATTTTCCCAAGTGAGTCTTCCTCAGCGAAATTCAGGAGACATTGGGGTTCATGAATTGACAGGCATTTTCCATATTACTACCCCTTTCACCACCAGCAGAGCAGGGTGGTCGGGCTTACTGAGGGCCGTCACAACAACCACCAGGCACAGGGCTGTCAGGCAGGCCTGGGAGGTGTGGGCTCCGCCTCGGGTGGGTGTGCTGGAATGTAGGCTGCGAGCCATCCCGGGCCCGGGCGGCTGGTCTGGAACATGGGCCCGAGCCGTGCACCTGCGGGCACACACTGCCGGCGTCAGTAACGGTGACGGTGGCTGGCTGGGCCTCGTTGCTCAGCGCAAACACGCAGGCCTGCCGTGGACGAGGGTGGTCAGCCGTGTGCCATGATCGGGTGATTGGAGCACCTTCCGGGGTGTCCCCCCACCCCATTATTGCCCCCTTGGGGGCACCATCTGCAGGGTCACTGGGATGACCTGCAGTGTTTGAGTCCGAGCGGCAGGACCTCTCACAGAGTCGCAGCCCGATGGCTGGGAGGGGAAGGCCACGCACGACCAGGCTGCCCCCCACCTTCTTGTGTCCCCACTTTTCTCCTCTTTTCCCCATAAGGGACTGTCACTTAGTCCATCAGGCAGCACAGACTGGGTGGACGGCAGACATCACTCAGTTACTGGGTAAACAACAGTCGTTAATCCCTCACCGTTCTGGAGGCCGGAGGCTGGGGTCAGGGTGCCAGTGTGGTGGGGCTGTGGCGGGAGCCCGTCCAGGCCACAGAGGCCACCTTCCTGCCGTGCCCTCGGCAATGGAAGGGATGAGGGGTCCGTCTCCCTGGGGCACTGGTCTGACCTGAGAGGGTGCCCCCCTCACAGCCTCCCAAAGGGCCCTCCTAGCAGCATCACTTTGGGTGTTCGGGTCCAACGTGTGCAGTTGGGGGCCGCAGCAGACTGGTGGGCAGCTCTCTCTGGTGCAGCCCCCTGCCTCAGACCCTCTGCTCCTGCCTTCTCTGGGGGAACGCCGTCCCGGCCTGGCAGTTCTTACCCTGCAAGACTCGGTCCCTAAACAACATAAATTTGTCATAGCTTTTTTTTCTTAATTCAAGATGCAGATAAAGTCAGACTTTATGATTATTTGCTTTGAAGTCTTCTTAAATCACAGTTTCTTCTTGTATCTCTCTCCTTTTTTTTTTTTTTTTTTTGTTGGTTTGCCTTTGCATTTATCTGTCAAGGGAACTGGGTTTCCCCCTGCAGTTCTCCAGCCTGCATTTCGCTGGTGGCATCCCCATGATGGGGCTGAACAAGCTCCTCTGCACTCTTCAGTTCTGCAGATTGGACGTCGAATTAGAGGTACGGTCAGATTTAGATTTGTTGTTTGATTTGTGTCGTTTTGGGAGGGGCACGCAAGGTGAGCTGGCCGTCGTTGAGCAGGCATCTGTGATGGGGCCGCTGCGGGTGCCCCACGCCCGGGTCCCCTGGTCCCTGCCTTGCGGCATGCTGGCTGGCATCTCCATGCCACCTTCCGTCTGCAGTCCCCTTGCTGGAATACTCCTGCCAAGGCAAACGCCTCCTCGTCCGCCGTGGGAAGGGCAGCACACGTCTTGATTCCTTCTCTTTGATTTACCAGTTTTCAGCCAGCGGGGGACCAGTAGAATGACTTGTTGATTTGGTTTGGCTTTGTGTATGAGTTCATGGACTTCAACATTTGTTTTCAGTGACTACAGCTGTCATTCTTTGGTCAATGGGAGCATCTTTAGGTGGCCCCCAGATCCTCCTGGTGTGACCCAGCAGCCTGTGGTCGCTGTCCTGCTCTCTGGGGTGACAGCGTGCATTTCCTGCCACAGAGCTGGACTCAGCCGTTCCCTAGAGAGCCTTGGCTCCTGGTATTAGAAAGTGGGGCCCTGGGGCAACTGGCCTCTCATGCCCCTGCCCCGTGCCCTCCTGCATCCGGTCTGTACGTGCAGCTGTCTGTTGCCTTCAGGGTACTTTCCGTTACATAAGTGTGAGAATCCCAGGGTCAGTGCCTGGTTTGTCGATCTTTGGGTTCTCAGCCCCAAGGCTCAGTCCTGTCACTGAGTTCGCATGAATGCAAACACCTGTTGACTGAAATGTCCTCAAGTTTGCATGGGGTTTCTGAAGGCTGCACCTGAGTTTCTCCAGCTCACCTCCCCACCCTGGCCTGATCGTGAGGTCACATAGTAACAGTGACCTCTGTCTCTTTTCAGAGTCCCAGCCCTTAGGTTCCAGGCGACCTAGGGGGTGCTGTTCAGAAATAGCCTTTTGATGTTGCTCCTTCTTGGCCCACCTTGTGGATGGGTGCCACTTGGGTCCCGATCAGCCCCAGCCAGGACGTCCCCTGAGAACTCTGAGGCGCCTGCCGAGGGTGTGTCTCCTGGAGCCGCCAGGCTGCAGACCCCCCGGCGCTCAGCCGCGCTCGTGCGTCCCCAGTCTGTGCCTTGTGGACTCTGTGTCCGTGTTCAGATGGAGCCCACGTGCCTCCCATCTGCGGTGTTGCCATGCCGGTCGGACACGACTATCCAGAGCCTTGTGGCTGAGTGCCGGACCCGAGAAGCTTCCCTCCCCAGGACCCAGTATTCCTCCCTTCCTCAGGCTACCCGGGAGAGAAGGCTTCTCCCTTCCTCTGCATGCACACACATGTACACTCATGCACACTCATGCAGACACACACACGCTGGTGTCTTTCCAGTGTCCACAGTCCCAGGTCTTCCCACATGGCCAGACACGGCTGAGTCTCAGGCTTGGTCAGAGTGGCACAGCTTCCCCCACAGTTAAAATAAAATTTTCTGTGACTTCCTTAATTTTTTGATAAGGTGAGTGGCTCAAGAGCAAACTTTGATATAGACACCAGGCTAATAATCAGTTAGCCCTGGCATGGTTCATCCATTTGGTTCTAGTGCCCCCGGGGGTACCAGGTCTATGGAAAGCATGCCTTAGGATGGGTGTGCACCAGGGGTCTCTCCGTGGCTCTGCCGCATGCTGGCCACAGGCCCTTCTCTGACGCTCCCTGTGAGGCTGGAGCCAGTGTCCCAACGAGACGGAGCCCCCTCCCCTGCCAAGCACTGGTCCCCTACATGCTGCTGTGGAGGTCCCCAGAGCACCCCTGGAGAGGAAGCCCCTGGCGCTGGGGGAGGCCCCGGCAGGCTTTTCACCCGCCAGCAGCCCCGGGCTGCATTCCTGCCCTCCTGTTCCATGTGTCGCCTCCCCTCTCTGCCTCCTCTGCTCCCGCCTTGGTCCCCCTTCACTCCCGGGCTCCCCTTGCTGTGTGCATGAGCTTCCAGGCTGGCTGCTCTGCTGATGAGGAGCACTCTAGCACCGTGTGGGCGATCAGGGTGGGAGTCTAGGAGGAGGTGTAGGCACGCGTGCACCTGGCAGGCTTGGCTCCCATTGGAGGAGAGCCCCTGAGTCGGTCCCCACTCTGAGCAGATGCTTCCCCCACCGGGTCCTCCTGGAGGAGCGCATGGTGGCCCCCCTCGAATGCGTTACTGCATGCGCCTGTCACCTGGGGGAGGTGTGTTGGCTTCATCGTAGGGGGGTATGGTGCCCCAGACACTGCGCCTAGCGCTTTATATGCGGGTTCAGCCCCCCCAGCCCATGACCCCCGAGCAGTATTGCCCTTTGTAAACAGCCTGCTGCCCGGACTTGGCAGAATGCCATTTCCTCCTCAGCCTTTGCCCCGGGAGTGTGGCCTGGCAGCTGGTGCTTCTCTCGGGGGTATCTGGTTAACTGGGGGCTGGTCGTAACCGACTCATTCACTGTTGGCTGGACAAGAGAAGGGCATAGCTCTCCCTTGAAGTTCATGCTCCGTGAGACTGAGATTTAGAGCCTGAGTCCCAGGCCTTGAGGCCCCAGTTGGACGCCCTCACTGACCCTCCCTCCTCTCAGCCGGGCCTCGGCGAAGCCCGTGCCTCTGCCAGTCGTGATGTCGGGAGGCACGTGTTCTGCAGAAGCCCTGCGTCAGCGCATGCGTCTGCGATTCACGTTTCTCGGTTGTACCTTCTCAGTGCAGGTTTTGTCTGTCAGGGGTAGAGAAGCCAGGACAGTCGGTCAGCCTGTGCAAAGGAGTGAAAGGTCGCGCTGTGTGCACATCCCTCGAGGATGTCAAAAGGCCCCAGCCGTTATTGACACTGAACATATTACCCATGTTTTGGATGAGCCCACTGACAGTGACCTGCGGGTGAGCTGTATGTCCATGCTGTGTTTATCTGCCTGCACACATGCATGATGCGTATTTGTGTCCACGCTCACGTCTGGGTGTTGGTGTGTTCCCATGTAAGGCTCACGTCTCTGCAGCACCGTGTTCTTAGCTGCTGGAAGCACCTGGCGTCCCGTCACTAATAATAACTTAGCTGGGGAAGTTCCGCTGAGCAGGGATGTGCTGCAGTCATGTGTCGAGGGGCAGCTGTGCAACCCCAGGACTGGGTTTCATAGGCTCATCAGAGCAAGTGCGGTCAGAGAAGGGGTGGCCCTCGAAGGTGTCTGGGCGGCTGCCACCCACTTAGCTGGCTCAGGCCGTTGCCGTTCAGGACCTCGCTGGGGCTCTGCCTCTGGCGTCACCCTCACAGCTGGTTCCTGAGCCACGTGAGAGAGTCGCATCTGCTGTTTTTTTTTTTGTTTTGTTTTGTTTTTTTTTATTAATTATTTTTTATTGAAGGGTAGTTGACACACAGTATTACATTACATGAGTTTCAAGTGTACAACACAGTGGTAGAACATTTATATACATAATTCTAGGTTCCAGCTATCACCCTACCAGGCTGTTACAATATCTTGACTATATTCCTTATGCTATACATTACATCCTGGTTACTAATTTATTTTACCATTGGAAGTCTGTCCTTTTTTTTTTTTTTTTTTTTTTTTGTGAGGGCATCTCTCATATTTATTGATCAAATGGTTGTTAACGACAATAAAATTCTGTATAGGGGAGTCAATGCTCAATGCACAATCATTATTCCACCCCAAGCCTAATTTTTGTCAGTCTCCAATCTTCTGAGGCATAACAAACAAGTTTTTACATGTAGAACAAATTCTTACATAATGAATAAGTTACATAGTGAACAGTACAAGGGCAGTCATCACAGAAACTTTCGGTTTTGCATCTGCTGTTTTGACCTGCCCTGGGTTTCTGACCGAGAGTGAAACTGCCGAGCTCAACCACCTGCCAGCTCGAGACTCTCGGCTCCAAGTGGTCATTAGCTGTTCCCCCAAAGTAAGGATGCCTCAGAGGATGAGAACTGTGCCCTTGGCTCTGTGGGGGTCCATGCACTGGAGGGGTTCCAGAACTAGGCTGGACACTGGCCCTGTTGTGAGCATATCAGAGGTCTGCCAGGGGGACTGCTGCAGAGGGTTGTGCACCCTGGAGGGGTCTGAGGGCCAGGACCTGACCTTGCTCGCCCAGCATGGAGTCACACCTGGGTTTGTTTGTGCTCACAGTTGGGTTCAGACTCTGGACCCCTGTAGGCCCCTGGGAGCTGGCCTCCCACCATGCCTCCTCCTGGCATCTCACTCTGTAGGTGTTCGGAATTGTCCAGCCCAACCTGAGCCCATGTTGTGACAGAACTTCATGTCATTTCTCAGCGGTCCTGTTTGCATCCTGGCTTTTTGCTGATAGGGAAGGGAAAGCACGTCTATATGATGTGTTACATACATAGCAGTAAGGCAGAAGATGTCCCTAAGTCTGTCCCCTTTGCTGTGGGTAAAAGAACATTCTGATGGCCTTCTTTTATCTGCTTTAGCCCCATGATCATAACTTTTGTATGTCAGTTTCTCAGCATCTACAATTTTGAAAATGAGACTCGTACACTCAGCAGATGTGACATAGAAATGAAACCCCAAGGCCACACTGGGCAAAGCACTGAAAATGTGGCAGCGCCTCGTCGCTGGTTTCCGAGTCATTCGTTTCACCTGGTGACCTTTGTAGGCCCCCCCCCCCGCAGAGTGCAGCTGTGTAATCAGAGCGTGCAAATAGTGATGTGCAAATGGATGAAGATGCTGTTTTCTGTCCTTTGGACTCCACTGGCACTTGAACCAGTCATGTGCCCAGCCCAGAGGTAAGAAAAAACAAAGATGTCACATTTGTATAATGTCAAAACTTATCACCTGGTGCAGATTTGAATGGAGTTAAATTAAGTACAGGTGTGGACAGGTACTATCTTGGAGTCCCTTCTGCCTTCCCCTTCTCTTTGATTTTGGTCCAGACAGAGAGACTGGACAGAGGAACACACCAGTTCCCAACGCTGTAGTGTGTTGGTTTCTTGATAAACTTTGCCCAAGAGCGTCCCTCCTACCAGAAGAGCCCTTTGACCCACCCTGTGATTGCGCTGGGCTTGTGACAAGCTGGCGTGTCCCCTTGTCACCAGTGGAATGTGCAATGTCATTAAAAAGCAAAGCAAAGCAAACATAACTAGGAGTTCTCCCCGGATCTGTCCGTGGCGCGTGCAATGTCTCCAGCCGCAATGTGTTGACGTGGCTGCGGTGTGACACCATGGGGCCAGTTCCAGGGCTTCAAGGAGTTCCACGGTGGTTCTCCTTGGAGAGACTGGAAGGCTCTGTCCCCGTATTCCTCAATACACCGAATTTCCTTCAGGTCCTCGGAGACGCAGAGGCCAGGGCCTTGGACTCTGCTGCTCATTTTTGGCTTCCGTGAATTCAGCAACCGAAATGGGGTCTTGGGGAGGGCAGGCCCCACTCTCAGAGCCCTGTCCAGGGTCCCCCGTGACCAGTAAGGATCCATTCGGGAATACGGCCTTTCCCTCCGAGAACCCAGCTCTGGGGCTATTAAATCCAGGTTTCTGTGCTCTAGTAAGTCGTATGAATCCTGGAAGATCATACCATTGGTCTACACCACCATCTGTTGCCATGAGTAATTGTTCTCCTCTACTAAGCAGACCACGGCCCTGCCTTCAGATTCGGCTTTATATTTTCATGACCTTAGAAAGGCTTGACCTGTCGAGTAACCCCATCTCCATCAGGCTGTTACTCTCTGCTTTTTGTTAAATGTGCAGGCTTCCAAGCCTCATTATGTCTTGTTGGCTGTGAAATGTTTGAAGGCAGCAGCCTTCCAGAGAAGCCTGCCTAATGTTTGTGGTCAGTACCAGCCTGGACCCTTTGTCCACGAAGATGGGGAAACCGGCCCCACAGAGACAGCGTGGGGTGACTTTCCCCACATCAGACCAGCCAAGCTGGGGCTGAGGAAGTTGAACAGGACAGGAGTGGGGGAAGAAATAACAGCCTGGACAAGACCCCTGTGCTTGTCAGATTCTGCGGTTTGCCAGGCACCCCTCCACAGGGAATGTCGCACCAGGCGGGGCTGGAGTTTGACAACATCGCGAGTTTTAGATTAAAGGCAGATTGAATAAGGAGAGGTGAAGGGCTTGCTCGCGATTTGGATTTTGAGCCTTTCAACCCAGATTGTGTCTTGTATTCGTAGCTTGCAGCATTGCTCCTGTGGGAATGTCAATAATGTGGAAAAAAGAAGTTGAATAGGGGGATAAAGGGAATTTTTCATCTGAGGCCGTGGCTTTGGTAGGTGAGAGCCGTGCCTTCAAAGCAGGGTTTGCCTGCTTCCGCGGCCTCGAGGCCACGAGGAAATCACACTGGGTGTGAAGGACGGCAGGTGGCTGTGTGTCACATGGCTGTGTTCTTGCGCTTTCCCACGGCGATGTCCAGCCTTCAGTTAGTGGGAAGTGACCTCCTCTTAACCCCGGTCGTGGTGCATGTGTCAGCACCTCTTCACGGCTGGACATGAGAATCCAGAAAGGGTTTTCGGCCGGGTTATTTCCCCTCCAGTCTGCCGTTCCCTCTCTCAGCTCTGTGTCCCAGTGACTGCTGTGCTGGGGATTCTCTCCCCTGTCCTCTGGGTGGGTGTTAGTAGATCCTGAGAAGTAGGCATGCAGAGGAGGGACAGGACCCGAGGCTCCTGAGCCGCACGTGGGCCTGCCGGACCCCCCCTGCTCGCCGGGCCCCCGGGCTGTTGCCAGCCGCCTGCCTAGGGGCACCATCCTAGTAGCCCGACTTGAAATTCATTCCGGAAAGTTGTTTTTGAAAAGGATCACAGTTCTTGGAGTGTCCTGCCCTGGGCCTTGCCTGCCCTGGGTGCCATGCCGCGGTGGGAAAGCGCTGCAGCTGCCGCCTCTGCCCCGCGCACCTGCTGGGGGCCTGAAGGAACGGCGCTCCCTCCCACCCGCGGTGACCCGAGCACGCTAATAAGGGCTGCCACAAGAGCATCTTTGCAGGCGAGACGGGATGTCCTCATGGCCCCTGCCTGAAAGCGGGGCGCTGGGGGTCCCGGGGCCCCCGACGACTCACACCTGTGGCCTCTGTGGGCTGTGGCAGGGCCCAGGCACAGTACAGCGCCGCCTCTGTGCTGCAGGTAAAGTACTTTACCCCTGGAGAGCTCCTCATTGGAGGGCTGACGGTCGCAGGGATAATTTCCTGAGTCCTTCCCTGTGCCCGTATGGGGGTGGGGAGCGTACAGGCCCCCGGAAAGCCCTTGTGCGGGCTCCCCCTGCCCCTGCCGTCTGAGGCCACCCCTCCCACTCCCCTGCACGGGCCTCGTCAGAGCTGCCTGTGCGCCCCGCGCCCCTCGCGCAGCTCGTTCCAAGTGCAGTTGCACATAGGACATGTGTATTGGGTTCCTGAGCAAAGCGGTTCTGCAGAACCTTTGATGCCCCAGTACTGGTGCTGTCAGGCTCTGGTGCTGCCGGTTCAGTGGCTCCTGGCACTGTGCACATGCACTGGGCGCTGGCGCGGGCGGCCTCCTCCCCAGAGAGCCCCTTGGGGGGGCGGGGGCACACAGAGCCCAGCTGTCCATGTTCCTGTTTGTCAATTAAAGATCCCAGTCGCTTCTTGTGTCCCGGTCCCCGGGTTTGTCTCCAGAGAGTCTCCACTTCTTAGGCAGGGAGGTGATTGAGAAAGAAAATAGAGAAGAGAGTTTGCTAAGGACACTTCTAGAGGGACTTTTTCTGGGGTGTGTCCTGCCTGAATGGACCGAATGCATGAGCTTTGGCTGAGGGGCCCCTTTTGTCCGGTGCCTCCTGTGTTCCAGGCTCCCCTTCCCCTGGAACCCCCCTGGTCACCACCAGAGTGCTTCCCTGCCAGCCCCAGGCAGCCTTTGGGAACCCCCATCCACCTTCTCTAATCTGGGTCAGTGTCCCTAAACTCCGTCCCAGGGCACCGGTACCCCCCCCCACCTGGGACTTCGTGTGTCTCAGAGCAGCTCAGCTGGGCAGGTTCTGGCTGTCTGGGGGTCAGCGGGGAGGGCTTCCTGGATGATCCATAAAACATCTGCCCCTTCTACCCAAAGCACCCATGCAGCCTTCTCGCTCAGCAGCCACATGCTGCTGTCAGCGGGGCATAAGTAATGCAGAGTATTTTGGGCACTCTCATAATTTTGTCATGAGCTTGCTGTTCGTTTGTAGGCTGTTTCTAATCTGGCTCATTAGGAATTAACAAACTTGTCTCATGTTCAAAATAGATTATGTTGCCAGGATTTAAAGCCAAATTCTGACTGCAGATAGGCTGTGAATTTTTCTATTTCTTAATACTCCATCCTTTCCTATCCTATAGCCTGTGTGCTATTTGGGGAGCAAACCCACAAATCCAAGTCTTTCAAGAGGAGACAGCGTGCTCAGTGCCCTTCAGGAGTGGCCACACAGCCAGGCCGTCCCTCGGTGTCCAAGTGTTCCATCTGAGAGCCACCGAGGGCGATGTGTGTGCATCCACGTCGCCTCTGCAGCTTCCCTGAGGGTGGGCATCGCCATGGGGCTGGATGCCCTGCGTGGGCAGGCCTGCGGCCTCAGGATGTGGTCGGAGCCAGGCAGGAAGGTCTGTGCAGTTAGGGCAGACAGTCCCTAAGACACGCCTCCTAAGCTTCTGGTTGGTGGGTGTCCATCCCTGAGGAACTTTCTGGTCCTAGTACCTCCTACACATGAAAATCTCACAAATATTTGAAAACTACTTTCATACCTCCTTCTACTACCACCCAGGTCTTCCTTCTATAAGCTGAGTGTCTCCGGTTTCTTCAAATTGTAGGGTTTTGAGAAATCCCACTGCCCTGCGCCAGTAGGCATGGGCAGCTGGAGCTGCGCCCTCTCTGTGCGTGACCTGGCCCTCGCCCTGGCGCTCTGTGCCACTGATGACAGCGTGGAGCATAGGGCCCTACGGCTTTCCTTGTTAAATAAATTAAGTGGCTTCAGAAAAGCACTTACCACAGGGTCTTGCAGTTAGAAAGCACTCATTAAATGCTCGTTTCTGGACGCTGCTGTGTATTAACTGATGCAGAGCATCCACTGTGCTGGGAGCTCAGCTGTGGGGGGCCTGAGCCTTGCCCTCCACTATTGGGGTGCCTCAAGGAACACCAGTTGGACACAGGCAGTTTGGGGTTCCCTGGGGAGGCAGCCCATGTAAGTCACACTGTATCTGGAGCACAACGGCCGTCTCCTCCCCGAGCAGGGGAGCATCCTCTGGGTCCCGCGGTGCCACTCTGCAGACTGAGAGCCTGGGGTTTCCAGGCCGGTTTGGGGGTCTCGGGGACGGCAGCTCCTTCTGGTCGGAGTCAAGCTTGGCCAGTGATGGCTGAACCGCTTTAGTGAGTGTGGGTCACCAGCAAAGCAGCACACCAGGTCAGGATGGAAGCCAGGACAGCTGGCTGGAGAGGGGAGGAAGACCAGCTCTGGGAGGACTGGAACAGAAGCAGCACAGGACTGGTCCTCCCACCCCCTGCACCCCTCACTGCTCTATTCTTGCAGGAGCAGGAAGTTGCAGGGTGAGATAAGAAGGCAGGGGTTTGGCTGGTCCAGGTGGAGGGTCCCTGGGATGACTGTCTTCTCTCTGGTTTTTACAGCCCAGAAGAGACAAAGACCTGAGGGAGCCAGGACCTCCAGCCAAAGACCTATAGAGTCACTTGGGCTTCTAGGGAAAGAACACCTTTCCTGGGTGGGGCTTGGTGGCCATCTGTCGGGCTGATGCTGGGGGCCCCGTGGGCTGAGCACCGAAACACCTCAAACTCTGGCAAAGCCCACAGGAGGCTGGGGCACCCAGCGTGGCCCTGGGACCATGGAGCTGCCTGCCAGCTCGCCCTGCCGTCTCCTCTGGTTTTGCCACAGGTCTGGGTCTTGCTGATAAATATGAAATCAGGAATCTTAATAGTGAGATGTAGTGACCTTCACATACAAACCAGGGGTTGAAAGAATTAAACCAATGATTAAAAAATATGTTTTCAGCATTTTGTTGTAGGATTGCTATTTTAGATGTTTCTCATCTTTCTGAATACCTCTAAAAATACCCTAGTGTCCGTTGTGAGGGTGCCCCGCCCCCCTCGCTTTGGGGCTTTGGTTTTTTGAGCATGGGGTGAGACTCTAAGAATCTTCACCTGTTGCCAGCGCCCCCCAAGTATAGAGCTGACACACATTAATTCTAAATGACCAGAGAGCATAGGAAGTAGAAAGAAGCGATATATAACCCATACCACAGGGGCAGCCCTGCTGCGGTTCCTTCTAGGCTTTGTTCTGTTTCTTAATATAGTTGAGATAACAATTTATTACAGGTTTTTTTTTCCTGCCTTGAACACTGTAACACTGCATCAGACATTTTCTACGTGACCTGAAAGGTTTTTCTTAATTAACATTGTATGGTTATGTCTCAGTCTACATAGCTAATTCCCTGTTGGTCACTTAACTTACAACGAGCACCTTTTTACACAAATCTTGGCTTCATTTTTCACTATTTCCTGAGAATAAATTTCTGGGAGTGGAATTACAGGGTCAGAGAATTTGAACATTTCGGAGGTCTTTGGTAGATGGTGTCAGCTTCTTTCCAGAAGGGTTGTTCCAATTTATCTTTGGGCCAGAAGACTCTTTTGTACCTATGCTGCATTAAATGTTAACATTTGCAAGTAAAATGTTTATTGTCTAGGGGTAGTTGACATTGCCATTTTAATATTTTAATTCTGTTAAATCAAACAGCTTCCCATGGGGATTAACTGGTCTTGTGGCATGCTTTTCTCGTCACTGCATACACTGTATATATGTTTAATAAATATTACAAATTATATCCCTTTGTCTGTTCCTGGGGGCTTATATTTTCTCCTGACTTTTTCTTTTCTTTTTTAAACAGGGAAACCCAGCTTGATGTAGTTCAAGCCTCATGCTTTTCCTTTCTGGTTTCTTCCATTGTTTTAAAGCTTGGAATTCCCTTTCTCATCTAGAAGTCAGATAAATAGTATTTGCTTATGTATTATTTTGGTGTTTGGTTTGTTTTCTTGATTTCCATATTCAACTCTTTACCATCTGAATGTATTTGGTGTTTCTGAAGAATGACAAGTCTAAGCTGGTCACGCTGTCCCGGATCCTCCCCTCCTGGGCTGGGGCAGGTGGAGGGGGGCCCAAGCTGGGCGGGGACGTCACAGCCTCAGAATTTTGAGTCCAGCGGCGCTCGGTGCTTACAAAGCTCTTCCCCCATGCGGGCTCACAAGATGTGTCGTGGGTTCCGTTTCCATCCTTCTTGCTGTGGGTCGGCAAGGTTCCTCCCAGGTGAAGGTGGGACACAGGTGAGTCGCCCCGGCATCCACAGCTGTCCCCACCAGCATGTCAGCAGTAGCCCCGCTCCTCCCTGTGGGCCCAGCGTGAGGAAGATTCAAGTCCAGTCTTGATGGTGCCACTTGCTTGAACAATCACTGCGTGGTCTGCCTCAGTTTCCCCGTTTCTATATAAGCAAGCATGGTGGGAATTCAACGGCTTCTTTGGCTCTCTTGTGAGGTGCAAATGAGGCAAACTGCTTGAGAATGTTTGGGATCTAAACGGTAAATAATGAAATGTGATGTCATTTTAAAACATTATAACATTAAATTCCATCTTAGGAGCTAAAGATTGTGAGAGGCACCATCGTTTTATTATCTCTTAGGAAGAAATGGTGACAGGATGTCCTGTCGCCCTTCCATCACTCAGCCCCATCTCAGAGCTGTCAAGACAGGAAGAGCCACGCGTCTTTGAACTGAAGACGTGGGGTCTGGACTCGCCTCTGCTGAGGAGTGAGCCGTGGCAGGGGCAGTGTCTAGCCACAGGCGAGCGTTCCGAGTGGCGTGTAAGGACCACAGAGGACAGCACCGATGCCCCCATACTTTATTATCTGATAATAGAGAATCTCACCTCGCATCGGTCCCCGGAGGCTTGTTCTCCTTTCTATGATCTCACTGTGAGAACCTGTCCCCAAGATTTCCCCGTCTCATTTCATCGGTCCCCGGAGGCTCGTTCTCCTTTCTATGATCTCACTGTGACACCTGTCCTCCACACTTCCCTGTCTCATTTCCATCATGCTGACCAAGAACCTGAATTCAGCCCAGGTGCCCTCCGCTTTTCTCTGAATTGTCAGACACAGGCCCCAGAAGCCGTCAGAAGCTGCCTTCCGTGGGAGCCGGCCACGGGAGGTGGGGCCTCCTAGTGACCTCCTGGGACAGGCCCGTCCTCCTGCGCCTTGCAGAGACATGGAGCCAGGAAGGCCCGTTGCAGCCTGGCGGGCTTGGCTTTTTGATCTGAGGTCTGTCTCTGCCATTTACTGCTTGAGGGATCCGAGACAAGGTGCCATCTTTCTGATCCTCAGTTTTTTTCTCCTATAAAATCAGGGTGCAAAGATTTCTCAGGGGGCTTTGTCAGGAGAATCAAATGAGCTGATGTGCATAGAGCCCGCCTTGTCTCCTGGGTATAGGGTAGACACTCCACCCCTCTCCTTGTCTCTCCCAGGGCAGCAGGGTGATGTCACAGGGCAGGAGACCTAAGTGTTGCCCTTGGGTAGTGTATCCCCATGGCTGAACCTGCACAGAGTTTTGAATGCATATTGGAACATGCCTGGTCTGTTTGCTTCTTCTCCTGCTGTCCACCTTCCCCTTCAGCAGGTGGGTCTTGCAGCCTGTAGACTACTGGTGACCCTGCCACAGAGCCCCAGGGGAGAGGGGTCCCTACCTTGTCTGAATCATTGAATCGTACTCTTTACATATAACCTAGCATCTCAAAATATGCTGCCTACCCTGTGGTCTCCTCCAGATGTGGTTTCTAGCACACACCGTGTGGCCCCCTGACCTCCTGACCCAGCCCTGCCGTCTTCCCTGTCAGGATGCATCCATCCCTAAAGAGGGAGGGGTTTCTTCAATCAAACTCAAGGCCCACCCACCCCCTGAGCAGTGTTTGGCTTTGATGCCGTTTTTTAGACTGTTTAAACTCCACCTGTTGGAAGCCTCACAGGGCTTGGCGGAGCTGAGTGCAAGGGGGTTCTTGGTGGTGCCAATTCAGAGGAAACTGAAGTGTCGTCCATCTGGTCCAAGGTCGTGCTGCAAGAGCCTGCTTCACGAGCCCCCAGGTGGAGCCCGCCGCCCACCTGGTCTGCCAGCCCAGCCCCACAACTCCTGCCTGCCTCCTCTCCAGTGGGCTGCCCTTCTTCTGCTCTGGGAAGGCAGGGGGCTGTTCTAAGTTACGGGACTGTTTCCTTGAGACGTAAGAGGGATCCTCCCCTTCTGCCTGACGCCCCACTTCCTTGGGGATAGAGCTTCATGGGTGGGGGCAGGTGGCAGTGCCAGTCGCTGCGTGAATGGTCTGAATGGCTGTCGGGAGGCCAGGATGCGTGTGGTGAGCAGCCACGTGCCTGTCTGGCTGCTCGGGGGCTCCACTGTGGAACCGTGTGGCGGAGGTCCGTGCAGCATGGCCTGCACGCAAGCGGCCAATGCGGCACGAGAACTTAACGGGGAGCCGAGTCTGATTCTGATTTGCACTGCGATCAGGCGGGTGCCACCCAGCGCTGTGGCCCAGAGGTGTGGGCTGTCAGGTGCTGAGTCCGGGGAGTGGGCCCCCAGCCTCCTCACCTGCTTCCGCCGGAGAGAGTGCTGTTGGCGACCCTAGCTGGGCAGCCGGCCGAGACTGTTCCAGCAACCAGCAGAGAAGGACTTTCTGCAGGCTGAGGGGTCCGTGTGAATTACTTGTTTGCAGGAGGGCCATAGCTCTTAACTTAACTCCTCCTGGTTCCAGGGTCCTCCCTGGCCGGGGCATCAGGGGCCCAGTACAACAGACCCCTGTGTCCAGCAACAGCCGTGGGCATTTGCCAGACTTCCTGGAAGTGTCCGGCTCTAGGCTGCAACCCACTGAAAAGAGGGGATAAAAAATAGAAAACAGGATCTGGCTCAGCATGGATGTTGTTTGTGGCTCAGCTTTTACTTTCTCTAAAGAAAGTTGAAGCCCATTCTCCTTTGATGTCTGTTGACTTCACGTTGGAAAAGATTTCCTTCAAGTGTTTGTACATCATTCTCTAGCTTTTCAGTTTTGATTTCTGTTACAGGTCTTTAGGACTCGTTCTGATCTCTCACCCGTCCCTTTTGTCTTTTTCTCCTTGGATTTTGTTCAGGGAACCCTTAGAAAAAAAGTACAGCGCTTGTCTCTGCATGTTTTAGAAAAAAAGTACGGTGCTTGTCTCTGCATGTTTTGTAGGTGTCGCCCCTGTCTCGTGGTCTCGGGACCAGGCACCTGATGGGGATGAAGGGAGAGTGGCCAGCACCTGCTCTCGAGGGCTTTATAGTCTGATGAGACCAACTAGAAGCTCCCAGCTTTTCCTCCTGCTACTGACCACTGACCCTGCTTCGGTTCCCTGAGTCTCCCTTTCCTCGCCGGGTGAAATAGGTAGATTTACCCTCATCTCTGAGTTTTTATATTTAAATGAGGACACTGAGGTGAGAACACCAAGCCTCACTGATAAAAGGGAAGAATGATGGTTTCAGTGCGTCCTCTTTGGTGGGAGGTGCCTCTTCCATGTCCTGCATCCATGGTGGGAGGCTTTTGTTGCAAATGTGTTTTGACTTCTCTCCCCTCCTAGGCATCCGCTTGTTTACAAATTCTGCTCTCAGCCCCCTTACCCTCTGCCTCAGGGAGAGAGAGGCTTTGTGCGCCCCAGTGGTGAATGAGCTGTTGAAATCATTTAGCATAACGCAAAATAAGGTAACTCCCTGAGGTGTGCACCTTTATACAACCCACTCGTACAGTACAGTGTTCAAATTCATGCAGAGGATCTCCTTTCTGGTTACCAAATAATGGTGTTGCACGAAGAACAAATGAGACCTCTGCCTCGCTGGGTCTTTCACGGTTCTGGAGGAGCTAATTTAATGCCTATTTCTCTGGGTTTATGTTACCATGGAAAAATTTCAGCATTCTTTGCAAGTGTGTATATTTTGGAGCAGATCACAAACGAAATAGGAATGTATAGCTGTGTAGATAAAGATTCTTAAAAACAGTGTGGGTGATCTGTTTTTTCACAATGGATGAGGTCACCCTACAGAATAGTAGAAGCTGATTTATTTTGGAAAAGTTGGTGACAGTGTATCCTGGAGTCTCAATATTCCAACTGAAAGAAGAGACTTTACCCATCATTAAGGCAGCCACAGGCTCAGGGTCCAGACCTTGGCTGTACCACTTTGCTTTTTAAAAAAATTCTTTTTAAAATTGTGCTAAGATATGTTATAAGATAACATAAAATTTACCATTTTCACCATTTTTTCAAGGGTACCATTGCATGGCATTAAGAATATTCACATTGCCGGGCAACCATCACCACCATTCATCTCCAGAACACATGCATCTTCCCAAAGTGTAGCTCTGTCCCCATTAAACCCTGACCCCCGCTCCCCTCCCCCAGCCCCAGGCAACCAGCATTCTGCTGTCTGCCCCTGGGGGTCTGGCCCCTCTAGCACCTCATGTAACTGCGACACTACAGTATCTGCCCTTCCGTGTTGGGCTTACTTCATTCAGCATCATGTCCTCCAGGTCCATCCATGTTGTCGCATGTGTCGGAATTTCTTTCCCTTTTAAGGCTGAGTGATATTCCACTGTCAGGACAGACCGCGTCTCACCTGTCCGTCAATGCATTCACAGACACTTGGGTTGCTTCCACCTGTAGGCTGTTGTGCATAACACCGCTGTAAGCATGGATGTGTGATGTGAGTGTGTCTGTTCAAGTCCCTGCTTTGAATTCTTCTGCACTTGTACTGAGAAGGGCCGTTCTACTTTTAATTCCTTGAGGAGCCACTGAGCTGCTGTTTCCCCGCCGGGGCCGCACCATTCCATGTTACCCCCATCAGTGCCCAAGGGTTCTGATTTCTTCACTTCCTTGTCATACTTGCTGTTTCCTGTTTTCCAGCGTGTGTGTGTTTTTTCTGATAGGCTTACTGTAATTTTTGACCTTGGGCTATTGAGAGAATTAAATGACCTGATAACGTGTGTAAAGGGCTCGGAGCCTAGTAAACGCTCCATAGGCCTTGCTAAGCAAGTGGGGCCCCATTCACGTTCGTGGACATGGGAGCTACTGTGAGGGCCCTTCTTCTTGGCCGCTGCTCAGGTGGGGCCGCCGCTGCAGGGTGGGATGGGGTAGATCTTTTCCTTTCATTTCCCAGTGTGGTAACAGGATCTCTCTCCTTGGTTTTTGCTGAATGATTTCAAAGCATCTGTAAAGGTTTTCTCTTTTCCGTGAGTTGATTATTTGGTACTTGGAAGAACATTACACTTGGTGTTTGTGTCAGTCTGTCTGTCTAGGAAAGCCATTCGCTGCTTAACAAGAGGCTGGGCTGTTTGAGGGTCAGGAACCCTTGGAGGCCCGGGAGGTTGGGGAAGAAGAAGAGGTAGAGGAGGCAGAGGCCAGTGTGCGTGAGGGGGCTGCAGACGGCGGCCGGTTGCTGTGGCCGGAGAGCTGTCCTGGGCCGTCTGCCAGGAAGGGCGAGAACCCCCTGCACGGCTATCGCTCAGGGTCCTGGGGAGCTCCAGGTGGCTCTTGAAGCAGTGCTGCGCCTCCCCCAGGCGGGCTGTGTGGTCAGGGACCCCCAGAGGTCAGGAGCCTAGGCCTGCATTTGCACACCAGCCTTGCCTGCTTTACTCTGCGGCAGGTGACTGGCCTCTTTGTGCCCATCTCCTGCCATGTAGAATGGGGGTGGAGTAGGACCTGCCTCGTGGGTGTGCAGGATTACCGAGTTGACATAGTTAAAGCACCACTTCTGTGGGTACTGCATCTGGGACAGGAAGGCCAGGCTTCTGGTGAGCTTGGGGCTCTGGCAGGGCCAGACTCCCTTAAGGTACATTCACTTCTTGGCCAAATGCTCTGTGGGTGCTTCCTGGTTAGCTGCTTCCCCTCCCCTGCCTTACCTGGGAGCCTGGGTAGGCTGGTGGTCATGGGCTTTTCTGAATACTCACTTATAAATTAAACTTTTCATGTTCATTTTAAAACCAAAGCGGGGGTCAGCCTGTGTGCACACCAGAAGGTGCTGAGTCCCCGGCGGAGTCTGGTGCCAGCCACTCTGCAAGCAGGCCAGCCCTTGGTCCAGGCTTCTTGGAGAGCCACCCATGTGTGAGCACCGGGCACAAAGAGTGGAGCCTGCCCCAGGTGGCCCCGGGTGTTCCTGGAACCCGAGTCCGGAGGCAGAAGGCCCTCTAGTCATTTCCCAGCCATGGCTCTAGGAACAGGGCACTGGGGCGCCTGGCCCCGTCACCAGTAAGCACCACGGTCTGGACGGGGACCCTGCTCCCTCTGGCTTTTGGTTCCTGCCTCCGAAAGCCCAGGGGAAGAGGCCCCTCCACAGGCTCTGTGGCTCAGTGGTTGCTTTCTGGGGGACAGGGGTCCTCTGCGCATCTGTTGCTGCAGCAGCAGGAAGGAGCACAGAACGCCGGCCGATGAGCGGAATGGGGGCACAGCTGTGTGAGGGTATGTGCAGATGGGGGTACATGTGCACCCCGCAGCAGCCCCACCCTCCCGGCGCCCCTGATGTCCTGGGAGGCACCTGCTGCCGGGTCTGTGCATGCTGCGTGAAGATGTGACCTGTGCAGCCAGGACCGAGGGGAGAGGGTGGTCTCGCGGCCACTGTTGGCTTTAGGCACCTCATTGTTTCCACACGGGAAAGTGCCGTCCCACATCCTCACTGAAGCGGCGGCTTTCCCTGGCCTCTGCTGCTGCGCTGGTAATTCAGAGGGTGTTGCGCCTGTTGTTATGGGACACCACATGGGTGACGTTCTTAAGGTGGCCAGACTTTCTTGCTGCGACAGCTGCTCATCAACGTGTCTTTCAGGCGGTGTTTGCCTGTCACCGCCGTGTTAAGCGGTAAAGGGCTTGTTTGGTCTGCCCTTCCTTTCTGTTCCTGTCCTTTGGGCATCGAGCACATACCAGTTTTGTTTCTCATGGCTTTTATTGCTAACCTTTAAATCTTAATCAGTTTAAAAGTAGCAGCCTTTCCAACAGAGGTGGTGCTTTTTAAAACACTCAGAATCCTGCCTCCGAAATCTGCCAAAATACACTCTATGTAACAAAAGCACCCCCCCACCCCCCGGGGGTGTTCACAGCCTGCGTGTGTGTGTGTGGCGAGGAGGTGCTGAAAGCAGATCTGGGTCAGTGCGCCGACCTACATGGTGATGTGGAGCAGGTCAGAGGGGTAAACGTTTCCTGGGCTGCTTTGGGGCCACATTTCAAGGGGCAACCCTGTTACTGCACGGCTCCCTGTTCCCTGGATGTGCTTTGGGAGTGACAGCATGGCCGTTCTCGTGATGCTTACTTCAAAGCAGGCGTCCCTGACCTGTGCCGGTGTCCTCACGGGGGCAGGAAGAGCAGCAGGGTTAATTAGGGGCCAGCAGGCTTGGAGGGAGCCCCTTTACGAGGTGTAAGGAAGCCGTGAGGGGGGCGGTGGGGGCGGTGAGTGCTCCTGAGACAGCGACTCTGAGGTCACCTTCGACTCTGAGGTCACCTTCGGCACCCTCAGGCCCTCAGGGAAGGTCTCTGGGAAGTCAGGCCCCTGTGGCTTGGTGATCCTCAAGCCCAGGGAGAGAAGGGACTGAGCGTCCCAGGGGCTCCCTGGCGCCCCGCGGGAGCCAGCGTGTCTGCTCAGCCTTGGTTCCCCTCCTTACCCTCCTCCTGTCTCAGACCCGGGATTGTCCTCGGATCAGTGGTTCTCAGAGCACTGCCCCCCCAAACCTTGTTGCTTGAAAACAGGCCAACTCCAGCCCAGAGCCTCTGGGCCTGAAACCCTGGGGGTGGTGCCTCCCCTGGGCCCCCAAACGTGGGAGCATCTGGGTCGTCCCTGGTCCCCACCAGGCGGGTTGTCCTGGAAATTAGACCTTTCCTTCTCGTGTCCTCTGCTTCTCTACGTGTCTGGTATTCGAAGCCAGTGCCCGGTCTCTGTCATTTTTTGTTTTTAAGACATTTTGGTGGGTGAGTAGAGCAGCCAAGCCTGTGGCTCTCAGCCTGTCAGTATCACATGGGGGTCCTGAGACCCGGCTGCTGATTGCCGAGGCCGGGGTCTTGGGCATTTACCTGGTCTAAAAGAGGACAGGCCTGGCTCGCTGTGGGTGTGGGAAGCCCCCCGCCCTGGCCCAGGGCCTGTGTGGGGCTTCTCATTCGGGGAGGTGGTTGCTGCCTCTGAGCGGCGAGGACAGTAGGAAGGGGGGTGGTTCTTGCAGGTCCAGAGCACCCCCTGCCTTCTTGGCAGCAGTGGTTCTGTCTGGACTTGGAAGGATCACGCTTAAAGCAACCGGGGCACAGAGAGAATGGGAGTCAGCACCGCTCTCTGCCGGGCCCCTTGCCTAGCTTCTCTGGGAAGCGCTTGTGTTCAGAAACGGTGTGCATTTCACCGTTGTGGGGAGAAAGGGAGCGGCTGCTCCGTGTCCAGTGGCCTCAGGCGCTCGGGTCCTGCTGCGGCTGTGATCTCTAGCAAGGGGCCTTCTTCCCCTCAGCTCCTCGTTGCTCTGCCAGTGCTTAAGGTTTTGGCTTGGCTAAAGATAAGCACTTCCTGCCTTCCTCCTCCTGAGCCGGGAAATAAGGACAGTCGTCGTGTCTGTGCCCTGTGGGGTTGGATGTGAGACGTGGATTAACTAAAGGTAGGCTGGCTGTCATTTCCCTCCTGTTACCACACCTCAGCAGGGAGCCTGCAGGGGCAGTGCCGGAGGGGCCCAGGCATATGTGTACGCACACCCACCGTCTGTATGTTAACAAATCATAGTTGAGTCTTTCCTCATTCTGAGAATGATTTTTCTTATTTGAGTGTTGGTTGGAGCACAGCAGATGCGGCTGTAGCCGGTGGCCGGGGAGCTCCCTGGTGCGCCTCCGGGGGCCCAGCCAGCATTGATGGCCATGCACCACACCAGATAGGAATCCCTGGGTGTGACCCGAGGGTGTGCTGGCAGGGCACTGATGTTTTTAGGTTTTAGGAGAAGGAAAGGCATCTAGACATGATGGCACCTGTGTGATCAGGGCTGACGTGGAGGCGAGGTCTGTGCTGGGGAAGGAAGGGAGGAAGGCCTGGAGCGTGCTGCCTCACATGCACTCAGAAACGTGACCAGCAGGACGGCAGAGGCGACCCTGGCGTCAGGCCCTGTGTGCGATGGCCCTGTGCACTGTCCCCCAGCAGAGCAGCAGGGGCAGGAGCAGATGTCAGGAAGCCGCCCTGGAGGCAGGCGGGCCGCTGAGAGGCTAGACTGTGAGACTCTGCAGAGGGGCCGGAGCCGTGGAAATAGGAGGCTGGTCAGAAGGTGTGGACAACTGTGGGGTCCTGGGGACAGGGGTGGGTGGTGGAGATGATCAGCGTTGGTACCCACAGGGTATGTGATTCGATGCCACCCTCGGTGTGGACGAACTGCCTTTATAGTCCTTCCGGATGTCGTCAGTGGGCTGATAAATGTGGCAATTAATGAACAGCCCCAAACCTTTTCCTCCATTTCCTAGTTTAGATGGACCACAAGTTACAACAATAACATTTTTATTGAAAACATTTATGATGGTGAAAACTTCGCATAGAAACCTGCCTGCTCCCAGATGAAGCTGTGGTTTGCCTGTGTGCTCGTGTCCACATTGGCTGACCCGACTCCAGCCGGAGATCAGTTCCTAGAGCCCATCATGTGGAGAGTGCTGGGTGCGAGGTCCGCCACGCCTCCCACCTGGAACAAAGAGCCGGACCCCGGGGGGGGCCTGATGTGCGGGCCCTGCTCGGCCCCTGCGTCTCCTTCCCGGCCTGTGGCACCCCTTCCTCCCACACTCCCTGCTCTCCCTGCTTTTGGAATTGCAGGCCACTCCTCATTCTTGTTTTCAGTGGAGCATCTGCTGGCAGTGGCCCCACCCCACTTCTGTGGATCACCGGTGCCCGAGGCCACTGTGGATGGAGGCTGCTTGGTGAGTGCCCCGCACCTTGCCCCCGTCCTCCGTTCCACGATGAGCCTCTGCCTCATGGGTGGCGGCCTCGGCTTCGCCTGGCGCTGTGGTTCCCGGTGTGGAGGATGTGCTGTGTTAGCCAGGGGCTTGGGCTGAGCTGTATGTCGAGGCAGCGTGCTCCTGGAGGCCTTGGGTGACACGCCTGTCCCGGGCCTTCATGGCAGACCTGCCCGGTGCAGAGTCCCTGTTTGTGTCTGTTTGTGTTACCGCTTGCTGCCCACTGGGATGGTTGTTGATAGCAGTGAATGCAGGCATGACCCCCCTCATGTACCTTTGTCTGTGCCCTGCTCAACACACAGACCCGTCCTCCCCGTTTTCAGGCCTCAGGTCTCAAAAGACAGACACTGACCCGGCTGAGAGGTGAGCGGTGGCCTGTGGGTGAAGCCGCTCAGCAGGAGGGACAAACAGGAAGCCCCATGAGTGCTGGGTACCCCCTGATGAGAGGCCATGTGCCAAGGAGTCAGTTTTCTCCCAGACTCCGGGATGTCAGGAAATGTGACACGCACCAGGGGCCGTCTCTAGACCTGGACTGTTTCAGGACAATCTGTTTGTGCACCCCTCTCCCGAATCTGCGGGTCAGGGGCAGTGTGTACCCAGGTCTCACGCAACCAGAAAACCCCCATCAGGCACCGGGCCATCCACCCCCTTGCTGCAGAGGCGGCCAGGCGTGTTTCCAGTGCCTCCCAAGGAAGGCGTGCCTTGGTCCCTCAAGCCCATTCGAGGGAGCTTCAGGCCTTCAAAGGGCTGTCCTTGTCTGGCTGTGGGTTTTGGACCCTGAGGTCATTTTATGGCCTAGTTCTCATCTCTCCTGGGAGGGTGACAGTGAAGGCTCTAGGAGCGCCGGCCAGGGCTGTGGCCTGACGGCAGCCTATGGAATGCGTAGGCTGCCCACTGTATGTGTGGGTTCGGCGGTGTGAGCACGCGCTGCCACAGTGATTCCCGGGCTGGAGTTTCAGGGAGGGAGGTTTCTGAGCCGACCTCCTGTCTTCTCCTCTGCTGTGATTCTGTGGCAGGCCGGGCTCCTTGGTGCCCTGGAGGACACAGATGAGGACCCCCTTGTTTAGAGGACTGCAGGAACCCCCCAACAGCTGTGTGTGCGCACGTGTCTGTATGCGTGTCCTGCTGCAGTGTGCCGCCCATCCAGACCGATGATGTAGTGGGTGGGCTTTCATTTGGTTTATCATTTTACATCTCAGCCATGCAAATATGAAGAGATGTATTAAATGATTCTGTGCCCAGACGTGAAATGGTGGCCAAGCACCCCACACTCTGAGAAGAGCATGGCATAGTGGCACCCCCACGAGGCCGCCTTCCAGCCTCCCGCCTCACTAGGATGTCACCTCCAGAGCCCGGCTGCCTCTGGGCAAGTCGCCGCACTGCTGGCTGTCAGAGCAACTGATCCTGAGGTATAGGGTGCCTCTGCGGACTTCCCACTCTTGGCTGCACCCTTAGACATGCTTCGCATCATGCTGGCACCCTACCTGATCATGCCATCATGGAGAGTGACCACCCCGAGGGTGAGGGCGGCTGCGCCGGCTCCGCGAGCCGCTGGGCCAGACACCTGGCAGGCTGCTCCCCAATCCCCGGCTTTGGTGCCCAGGCCGCCTGGCTGCCCACCTCTGTGCACTTCTCTTTCTTTGCACGGAGTGCCCACTTCTGTGCCCCTCACCAAGCAGGGCTTCACAGGCTTGAAATGAAAGACAGTGTTTTGTACGTTTCCCAAGGTGGCATATTTGCTCCCAGAAATTGATGTTTGGATAAAACAAACAAAAATCCTTTTTAAACATTTGACCTGTTTCTGAAAGCTCCTTGAAGAAGCTATACCAGAGCAGCTTCCAGCTGCCTCCTTCTTAGGCTTTGTTTTTGTGAGCCACCCTTCTAGAGAAGTGACCGTCTCCACGGGAGTCAGGGTTGTTGAACTGGGGAGGGGTGCGTGTCTTACTCTGGAAGGGGACTGTCATCTCTTCTGCCACATAAACCTTCCTTACAGGGATCTCTTTCCCCTTTTACAGTAATGTCAGGGTTCTCTGGGATTTTGTTTTGTCTTGTTTGCAGACTTGAAGCTCCATTTGCAGTTCTGCACAGGCACCTCCATGGCCTCTCGCCACATGTGGCTGTGCCCTGGAGGGTAGGTGGGCTGGAACGTAGGCCTCTCACCCTTTCAGCCTGGTGGGAGGCACAGAGCAGCCCACTTCCCGCAGGGATCTCACCTTCTGAACAGGGGCTTTGCTGCCCGTCTGCCTGTCCAGTGCTCTCCGTGGAAGCCTGCTGTCTTCCGAGCAGAAGGAATCCACCTTTGCCTTCCCTTCCCTGAGGAGCCTGTCCTGTGGTTTTGGAGCAGCTCACGGAACCCCTGTCAGGGCCACCGCGGCCGCTCCAAGGCCTAGGGCGCATGCTGTGCCAGCGCGGTGCGTCTGCGCCTTTGTGTGACATCCATTAAGCTCTTCATATTTACACTACCCGAGTTGCTTCCAGGAACAGAATATTCTTTCTCTTGGGTAAATATGTTGAGGACTTTGTAGATTGGATTTTGTAGCTCTGCCAGCATACGCACAAAGCAGTTGGTGACCCCCGTGGCCTTCTCCGTCTTCTCTCCCTGCCCCTCCTGTCCCTGTCCTTGAGGGGCCTCCTGGATGCCTCCCTGGACAGGGGGCACCGGGCAGGGGGCCCGGCGGGGCTCCACCCCTGCTATTCCCATTCAAGTGCAGTGCTGCGCATTTTGGTCCGGATGAAGGTGACGGGCGGGGTGCAGGTCTGACTGTCCACGTGTGTGCTAGAGGAGGCCCAGGATGGTGGCGCAGCCAGAAATGCCGATTGCCTTCAGAGTGCAGGATGCCACAAGGCAAGCATGGCCCGCACGTCCTTAATAAAGGGCTAAGGCCCTGCCCAGGTGACCCCGGGAGGGGCATTTTCCCGACTGGCCCTTCTCCTAGCACTCAGGCCTAAGGAAGGACAGAGCCCAGCACCTGCTCTTCATCCATGTCCTCAGCTATAGTTTAACAAAAAGAAGGCCCTAGAGAACTGGAGGAACAAAACAGCAGCAGACTCACAGCCTCCAAGAAGGACTAGCAGTTACCAAAGGGGAGGGGTGAGGGAGGGCAGGTGGGGAGGGAGGGAGAAGGGGAGTGTGGGCATCATGATTGGTGCACATGGTTTGCAGGGGTCCCGGGGAAGACGGTGTAGCTCAGAGAAGGCAAGTAGAGACTCTGGCATCTTCCTACACTGGTGGGCAGTGACTGCAATGGGGCATGGTGGGGACTCGATAATAAGGGTGAATGTAGTAACCACAGTGTTATTCGTATGAAACCTTCACAAGAGTGTTTATCAATGATACCTTAATAAAAAAAAATCTATTAAAAGGGTAAACCTCATGTTAAGTGTTTCTGCCACAATAAAATTAAAACTTTTTAAATTGTTAGCATTATTAAACAAACAAACAAACAAGAAGGTCCTGGAGGGCTCAGACCCATGGTTCTTTGGCTCAGCCCGAGCTCACAGCCCACACGTGCACCTGACACCAGGCTGCAGCCTTGAACGTGCCTCCTGAAGACTCGAGCAAGGCTCCTAAACTCTAAGCAGCAGCCCACTAAGTAGATCATGAAGCTAGTTAGGAGGATGGCATCAGTGTGTAACGGAAAGGGAAAGCACCAGCACCTATCACCGACAGTGGAAGTGAGAGGTATCTCATGAAACTCTCTGCATATTTTAATGTGGATGTGTGTGTGTGTATATTTTGTATGTATATATTTTGTTCAAGTCTTTTAGTATTTGAATCATGTGCTGGGTCTCTACATCAGATTTCTTCCTTGCTGTGGGTTACGGCAAAGATGTTTGGAAGCTGCTGAGCTAAGCATGGCCGAGGGGCGGGAGGGAGTGGCTGTCAGGTGGCTGCTCTGGTTGTCTCGCACACTTGCACACTCATGTTCTGTGTGAGTGTGACGGGGCGGAGCCAGGCCGCCTGCAGCCTCGTTCCTGCCCCCAGGGGACAACTTGCCCACATCCCCTGCTTTCTTCCCTTGATGACTTGACTAAAACGCATTCAGTCCTTCTAAATACATGTGAACAAGGTAAAATTCAATGAGATAATGAGGACAAATACTCCCAGTTCCTTACCTGGGCCTCAGTAGCTGCCCACTGATGGCCAGTTCTATTTTTCTTACATATGAGAGTATTTCCAAAGTCAGATTTGATAAACACTCTGAAACAGTCATTCAGGAGGGCTCAGCCTTTGACATTTTAAACATTTTTTTTCTTTGTCTTTCTTTTACATCACAGTAAGCACATTGTAGTGTGTTAGGGAAACAGGAAAAAAAGTACCTATTATACTTTCTCCATAGAAACAAGCATCACATGACCTCGCTGTTAATTTACCCAGTCCTTTTGAAAATTAATTCACAGAACATCCAGTGTTATCTGAGGACACCCTCTAAATCACAGCGACCCCCAGGCCCCAAGGTGCCCTCTGGCTGCCCCTCTGCGGTCTTCTTACAGTTCTGGCCCAGAGATCTCAGCTGTGAAAAGTTTCTTTGGCAGACACGGGGCACCCACCGGTCCCCCTGTGACCCCACCCCCTCCCATGAGGTGGTTCGCAGCCACTGTCCACACCCCCGGACCCCCTGGCACTCCAGCTGTGGGCAGGGGGCCTCTGGGATCCCACCAGTGGCCCTTGTCACCCAACCCTCCTTCCTTCCCCAGAGACTGGTGGAATTGATATGTTTTTAAAAGGCATTGGCACAGGCCCTCTGCCCAACTTGTATTCAAATTTATTGTTTGGGCCTGTCTGCCTGGGCGTCTGTCTTTATAAAGGCTTAGAAATGGTTTCTCTTTTCACCCATTATTTGCAGAGAATAATAAGCCTTGTCAGGTTAGCGTCCTGGAGGCTTGAAGCTTTTTGAAAAGAGCTTGCGTAATCAGTGTCTGTTGAGCTGTTCTGCCAAGAACTTATCCCCGTTGTGCAGCGGGAATGTATATTCTGTATATTTGAGCCCCGTCGGAAATCAGGCTGCCACGAGCCCTGTGCTTGGAGTCAGGCCGTGGGCCCGCAGTCACGCGGTGGGGGCATCTTTCTCCACGCGGGATGGGTTCTTAGTGGGGAAGGACCCCTGGCTGTCTAGCTGGCCGACCTCTGCCCTCCCTCGCTTTCCCAAGTGCCCACGCCCTCCGCGTTCTCAGAAACAGCCTCCATTCAGATGCAAAAGGAACAGATAGCCACATGTCAGCGGGAAAACAGAGCTGAGCTTTTTAATTCAGAAGTTTAAGGTAAAGACATTTTAGGTTATTCAGGACTTTCAGAAACAGATCAGGAATTGGGGAGTTTGGGGGATAGGTCATTATGTCCACTTCCCCCAGATGTCAGGAAGGGAAGTACAGGTAAATGGGCCCACTGGTCGGGACAGGCACAGCAGGCCTCTCCCAGCATGGTCGGTGGGCAGAGCAGGCTTTGTGGGGCCTGAAGCTTTGTGTCATCTGAAGACTGATTATAAACCCAAAGCTGGGTTCCCAGGCGGGCAGCACAGATAAAGTAACTTGGAGAAGATTGGGAATCACCCAGACTGGAGGAGGGTGTTGAGAGAGATCGTTACACGTGGGGCAGGTCAGGGGGAGGCCCTGAGGCTGGCTGATGAGTGGACCACTGTCCTTACAGACTATTCTGGAGTTCTGTCCAGAGGATGAACATTGCTTTCAAAGGGCAGATCCGGGTGGCTGCCAAAGGGAGAGCAGAGGGCACTGTGGAGTCGGGTCAGGAAAGCCACGGGATCCGTGCTGTGAATCGGGCACACGGGCTCTGTGGAGACAGCCAGAGGGTGTGAGGGTGTGACAGGGCCTGAGGGACCTTATGGGGTGTGGCGACGAGGATGGCCGTGACGGTGGCTGGGAGCTTTCTGGGGCTCGTTGGTGGAAAGAGAGGATCGGGCCTCTGTTTCCATAGGGCACAGAGCCATGAGAGCGGGTCACCAATTTGGAGGGCCCAGCAGTACAGCAAGTGGGCCCAGCTTCTTGGGCAGTGGTGCCATGGGGCTGGGGTTCGGAGGGGCAGAGTCACGGAGCGCAGACAGACAGCTAGTCCTGCTCCTGGGCCCTGGGGGAGGAAGGCAGCCCTGTGGGGCGGGCGCACCAGGAGTCGCCTGCCCTTCTGGTTCGCTCTCTGGCCGCTCAGCCGGGCCGTGGCCTGCCGGGTTATTCTCGGGCCTGCTCCTGGCCGGTTTGCCCCGCCATTCTCGGAGGGCTCCTTGTCCCAGGTAGGGCCTCAAATGCCCAGTTGCCTCAACAGGCTCTTCCTGTGTTTCTTTGGCCTTCTGTGTTTGTTTCTTTTTTTTTTTTTTTTTTTTTTAATAAATAATTATTTTTTATTGAAGGGTAGTTGACACACAGTATTACATTACATGAGTTTCAAGTGTACAACACAGTGGTAGAACATTTATATACATAATTCTAGGTTCCAGCTATCACCCTACCAGGCTGTTACAATATCTTGACTATATTCCTTATGCTATACATTACCTCCCGGTTACTAATTTATTTTACCATTGGAAGTCTGTCCTTTTTTTTTTTTTTTTGTGAGGGCATCTCTCATATTTATTGATCAAATGGTTGTTAACGACAATAAAATTCTGTATAGGGGAGTCAATGCTCAATGCACAATCATTAATCCACCCCAAGCCTAATTTTTGTCAGTCTCCAATCTTCTGAGGCATAACAAACAAGTTTTTACATGTAGAACAAATTCTTACATAATGAATAAGTTACATAGTGAACAGTACAAGGGCAGTCATCACAGAAACTTTCGGTTTTGCTCATGCATTATGAACTATAAACAGTTCAGATATGAATACTCATTTGGTTTTTATACTTGATTTATATGTGGATACCACATTTCTCTCTTTATTATTATTATTTTTAATAAAATGCTGAAGTGGTAGGTAGATACAAGATAAAGGTAGAAAACATAGTTTAGTGTTGTAAGAGAGCACATGTAGATGATCAGGTGTGTGCCTGTAGACTATGTGTTAATCCAAGCTAGACCAGGGCAATAAAACATCCACGTATGCAGAAGATTTCTCTCAGAACGGGGGGGTGAGGTTCTAAGCCTCACCTCTGTTGATCCCCAATTTCTCACCTGATGGCCCCCCTGCGACTGTGCCTGTCTTAGGTTGTTCCTCCCTTGAGGAATCTTACCCGTCTCTGGCTAACCAGTCATCTTCCGGGGCCATACAGGGAAATGTGAAGTTGGTAAGTGAGAGAGAAGCCTTATTGTTTGAAAAAGTTAGCTTTTTACTTCTTTGCATATTTATGCCCTGTGGCTTCTATGCCCAGCATTTGTCTTGAGGTATCTTTACCACTTGGAAGAATTATGATACTCGGTAAATTTGATATGAGGCACGAATTCTATTTAAGGGTTGTAATTAGGAAGGAAGAAGAAAAGCTATAGAGGTAGCAGACGGCAGAAAACATGGGAAGATTGATTATTTCTTTGACCTGTCTTCTTATAGAGTAACTTCAGCATGTATAGGTTTTAAGCTACTACTTAAATTGCGCACACACATTAACATAATAGGAGTATAGTTACATAACCAAAGCATACCTGTAATTACCAGCCATCTGCAGTGAAACCAAGAAAACCAGTTAGGCACCTTAGGCATTTGTGAAAACTTATCTATGACATGGTGGATATTGTCCAACTGAACTTGAACAGTCTGAGAGAAATCAGACAAATTAAAACAACCCATTCCTGGGGACTGTTCACATGCCATATGTTCTTTTAACAGTAAATAGTTTGTAGTTGTAAGACTTTGGAGCACTACAATTTGCACTTCTCCAAATTCTTGGTTGAGTTCCAACAGTATAGATCCAGTCCAATTTTGTTGTTTTACTGTATGCACAGGCCAGCTTAGATATCTCCTTCCTCATTCCCATGGCAAGTCCAGGAACTGGTGGGATGAGTGCATCTACAGCTGTAGCAGTGCGTGGATCTTTGTTGGGGTTTTTTGATGATCATCTTCTGGCATGAGTTTTCCAGAGAGTGCAGATGTTGGAAGTTCTTTTTCATATTGTATCTTAGTTCATTTTCGGGGTAGCCCAATTAGGCTTTGATCCTCTGTATAAACACAAACAGACCCTTTGCCTACACTTTTATATGCCCTTTATACCCTTGTGTAGAACTCGTTGGAGGTTACCACACAGGAACTGCCCTTTTTTTTTTTTTTTTCTATCACTAATCTACACTTACATGACGAATATTATGTTTACTAGGCTCTCCCCTATACCAGGTCTCCCCTATAAACCCCTTTACAGTCACTGTCCATCAGCATAGCAAAATGTTGTAGAATCACTACTTGCCTTCTCTGTGTTGTACAGCCCTCCCTTTTCTCCTACCCCCCCCATGCATGTTAATCTTAATACCCCCCTACTTCTCCCCCCCTTATCCCTCCCTACCCACCCATCCTCCCCAGTCCCTTTACCTTTGGTACCTGTTAGTCCATTCTTGAGTTCTGTGATTCTGCTGCTGTTTTGTTCCTTCAGTTTTTCCTTTGTTCTTATATTCCACAGATAAGTGAAATCATTTGGTATTTCTCTTTCTCCGCTTGGCTTGTTTCACTGAGCATAATACCCTCCAGCTCCATCCATGTTGCTGCAAATGATTGGATTTGCCCTTTTCTTATGGCTGAGTAGTATTCCATTGTGTATATGTACCACATCTTCTTTATCCATTCATCTATCGATGGACATTTAGGTTGCTTCCAATTCTTGGCTATTGTAAATAGTGCTGCAATAAACATAGGGGTGCATCTGTCTTTCTCAAACTTGATTGCTGCGTTCTTAGGGTAAATTCCTAGGAGTGGAATTCCTGGGTCAAATGGTAAGTCTGTTTTGAGCATTTTGATGTACCTCCATACTGCTTTCCACAATGGTTGAACTAACTTACATTCCCACCAGCAGTGTAGGAGGGTTCCCCTTTCTCCACAGCCTCGCCAACATTTGTTGTTGTTTGTCTTTTGGATGGCAGCCATCCTTACTGGTGTGAGGTGATACCTCATTGTAGTTTTAATTTGCATTTCTCTGATAATTAGCGATGTGGAGCATCTTTTCATGTGTCTGTTGGCCATCTGTATTTCTTTTTTGGAGAACTGTCTGTTCAGTTCCTCTGCCCATTTTTTAATTGGGTTATTTGTTTTTTGTTTGTTGAGGCGTGAGAGCTCCTTATATATTCTGGACGTCAAGCCTTTATCGGATGTGTCATTTTCAAATATATTCTCCCATACTGTAGGGATCCTTCTTGTTCTGTTGATGGTGTCTTTTGCTGTACAGAAGCTTTTCAGCTTAATATAGTCCCACTTACTCATTTTTGCTGTAGTTTTCCTTGCCCGGGGAGATATGTTCAAGAAGAGGTCACTCATGTTTATGTCTAAGAGGTTTTTGCCTATGTTTTCTTCCAAGAGTTTAATGGTTTCATGGCTTACATTCAGGTCTTTGATCCATTTTGAGTTTACTTTTGTATATGGGGTTAGACAATGGTCCAGTTTCATTCTCCTACATGTAGCTGTCCAGTTTTGCCAGCACCACCTGTTGAAGAGACTGTCCTTTCGCCATTGTATGTCCATGGGTCCTTTATCAAATATTAATTGACCATATATGTCTGGGTTAATGTCTGGATTCTCTAGTCTGTTCCATTGGTCTGTGGCTCTGCTCTTGTGCCAGTACCAAATTGTCTTGATTACTATGGCTTTATAGTAGAGCTTGAAGTTGGGGAGCGAGATCCCCCCCCAATTTATTCTTCCTTCTCAGGATTGCTTTGGCTATTCGGGGTCTTTGGTGTTTCCATATGAATTTTTGAATTGTTTGTTCCAGTTCATTGAAGAATGTTGCTGGTAGTTTCATAGGGATTGCATCAAATCTGTATATTGCTTTGGGCAGGATGGCCATTTTGACGATATTAATTCTTCCTAGCCACGAGCATGGGATGAGTTTCCATCTGTTAGTGTCCCCTTTAATTTCTCTTAAGAGTGACTTGTAGTTTTCAGAGTATAAGTCTTTCACTTCTTTGGTTAGGTTTATTCCTAGGTATTTTATTTTTTTTGATGCAATTGTGAATGGAGTTGTTTTCCTGATTTCTCTTTCTGTTGGTTCATTTTTAGTATATAGGAAAGCCATAGATTTCTGTGTGTTGATTTTGTATCCTGCAACTTTGCTGTATTCCGATATCAGTTCTAGTAGTTTTGGGGTGGAGTCTTTAGGGTTTTATATGTACAGTATCATGTCATCTGCAAATAGTGACAGTTTAACTTCTTCTTTACCAATCTGGATTCCTTGTATTTCTTTATTTTGTCTGATTGCCGTGGCTAGGACCTCCAGTACTATGTTAAATAACAGTGGAGAGAGTGGGCATCCCTGTCTAGTTCCCAATCTCAGAGGAAATGCTTTCAGCTTCTCACTGTTCAATATAATGTTGGCTGTGGGTTTATCATATATGGCCTTTATTATGTTGAGGTACTTGCCCTCTATTCCCATTTTGCTGAGAGTTTTTAACATGAATGGATGTTGAACTTTGTCAAATGCTTTTTCAGCATCTATGGAGATGATCATGTGGTTTTTGTCTTTCTTTTTGTTAATGTGGTGGATGATGTTGATGGACTTTCGAATGTTGTACCATCCTTGCATCCCTGGAATGAATCCCACTTGGTCATGGTGTATGATCCTTTTGATGTATTTTTGAATTCAGTTTGCTAATATTTTGTTGAGTATTTTTGCATCTAAGTTCATCAGGGATATTGGTCTGTAGTTTTCTTTTTTGGTGGGGTCTTTGCCTGGTTTTGGTATTAGGGTGATGTTAGCTTCATAGAATGATTTTGGGAGTATCCCCTCCTCCTCTATTTTTTGGAAAACTCTAAGGAGAATGGGTATTATGTCTTCCCTGTATGTCTGATAAAATTCCGAGGTAAATCCATCTGGCCCGGGGGTTTTGTTCTTTGGTAGTTTTTTGATTACCGCTTCAATTTCGTTGCTGGTAATTGGTCTGTTTAGATTTTCTGTTTCTTCCTGGGTCAATCTTGGAAGGTTATATTTTTCTAGGAAGTTGTCCATTTCTCCTAGGTTTCCCAGCTTGTTAGCATATAGGTTTTCATAGTATTCTCCAATAATTCTTTGCATTTCCGTGGGGTCCGTCGTGATTTTTCCTTTCTCGTTTCTGATACTGTTGATTTGTGTTGACTCTCTTTTCTTCTTAATAAGTCTGGCTAGAGGCTTATCTATTTTGTTTATTTTCTCGAAGAACCAGCTCTTGGTTTCATTGATTTTTTCTATTTTATTCTTCTCAATTTTATTTATTTCTTCTCTGATCTTTATTATGTCCCTCCTTCTGCTGACCTTAGGCCTCATCTGTTCTTCTTTTTCCAATTTCGATAATTGTGACATTAGACCATTCATTTGGGATTGCTCTTCCTTTTTTAAATATGCTTGGATTGCTATATACTTTCCTCTTAAGACTGCTTTTGCTGTGTCACACAGAAGTTGGGGCTTAGTGTTGTTGTTGTCATTTGTTTCCATATATTGCTGGATCTCCATTTTGATTTGGTCATTGATCCATTGATTATTTAGGAGCGTGTTGTTAAGCCTCCATGTGTTTGTGAGCCTCTTTGCTTTCTTTGTACAGTTTATTTCTAGTTTTATGCCTTTGTGGTCTGAAAAGTTGGTTGGTAGGATTTCAATCTTTTGGAATTTTCTGAGGCTCTTTTTGTGGCCTAGTATGTGGTCTATTCTGGAGAATGTTCCATGTGCACTTGAGAAGAATGTATATCCCGCTGCTTTTGGATGTAGAGTTCTATAGATGTCTATTAGGTCCATCTGCTCTACTGTGTTGTTCAGTGCTTCCGTGTCCTTACTTATTTTCTGCCCAGTGGATCTATCCTTTGGGGTGAGTGGTGTGTTGAAGTCTCCTAGAATGAATGCATTGCAGTCTATATCCCCCTTTAGTTCTGTTAGTATTTGTTTCACATATGCTGGTCCTCCTGTGTTGGGTGCATATATATTTAGAATGGTTATATCCTCTTGTTTGACTGAGCCCTTTATCATTATGTAGTGTCCTTCTTTATCTCTTGTTACTTTCTTTGTTTTTTTGTCTATTTTGTCTGATATTAGTACTGCAACCCCTGCTTTCTTCTCACTGTTGTTTGCTTGAAATATGTTTTTCCATCCCTTGACTTTTAGTCTATACATGTCTTTGGGTTTGAGGTGAGTTTCTTGTAAGCAGCATATAGATGGGTCTTGCTTTTTTATCCATTCTGTTACTCTGTGTCTTTTGATTGGTGCATTCAACCCATTAACATTTAGGGTGACTATGGAAAGATATGTACTTATTGCCATTGCAGGCTTTAAATTCGTGGTTACCAAAGGTGCAAGGTTAGCCTCTTTAGTATCTTACTGCCTAACTTAGCTCGCTTATTGAGCTGTTATATACACTGTCTGGAGATTCTTTTCTTCTCTCCCTTCTTGTTCCTCCTCCTCGATTCTTCATATGTTGGGTGTTTTGTGCTGTGCTCCTTCTAGGAGTGCTCCCATCTAGAGCAGTCCCTGTAAGATGTTCTGTAGAGGTGGTTTGTGGAAAGCAAATTCCCTCAGCTTTTGTTTGTCAGGGAATTGTTTAATCCCACCGTCATATTTGAATGATAGTCGTGCTGGATACAGTATCCTTGGTTCAAGGCCCTTTTGTTTCATTGTATTAAATATATCATGCCATTCTCTTCTGGCCTGTAGGGTTTCTGTTGAGAAATCTGACGTTAGCCTGATGGGTTTTCCCTTTATAGGTGACCTTTTTCTCTCTAGCTGCCTTTAACACTCTTTCCTTGTCCTTGATCTTTGCCATTTTAATTATTATGTGTCTTGGTGTTGCCCTTCTTGGATCCTTTCTGTTGGGGGTTCTGTGTATTTCCGTGGTCTGTTTGATTACTTCCTCCCCCAGTGTGGGGAAGTTTTCAGCAATTATTTCTTCTAAGATACTTTCCATCTCTTTTCCTCTCTCTTCTTCTGGGACCCCTATAATACGGATATTGTTCCTTTTAGATTGGTCACACAGTTCTCTTAATATTGTTTCATTCCTGGAGATCCTTTTGTCTCTCTCTATGTCAGCTTCTATGCGTTCCTGTTCTCTGATTTCAATTCCATCAATGGCCTCTTGCATTCTATCCATTCTGCTTATAAACCCTTCCAGAGTTTGTTTCATTTCTGCGATCTCCTTTCTGGCATCTGTGATCTCCTTCCGGACTTCATCCCATCTCTCTTGCGTATTTCTCTGCATCTCTGTCAGCATGTTTATGATTCTTATTTTGAATTCTTTGTCAGGAAGACTGGTTAGGTCTGTCTCCTTCTCTGGTGTTGTCTCTGTGATCTTTGTCTGCCTGTAGCTTTGCCTTTTCATGGTGATAGAAATAGTCTGCAGAACTGGGACGAGTGACGGCTGGAAGGACTTCCTTTCTTGTTGGTTTGTGGCCCTCCTCTCCTGGGAGAACAGCGGCCTCTAGTGGCTTGTGCTGCGCAGCTGCGCGCAGACAGGGTTTCTGCTTCCTGCCCGGCTGCTGTGGAGTTAATCTCCGCTGTTGCTGTGGGCGTGGCCTGGCTCGGGCAGCTACTCCAAAATGGTGGAGTCGCGTTGGAGCAGGAGCTGCTGGGAGGCTATTTATCTCCGTAAGGGGCCTCCCTGCTCCCTGCAGCCCAGGGGTTAGGGTGCCCAGAGATCCCGGATTCCCTACCTCTGGATTAAGTGACCCGCCCTGCCCCTTTAAGACTTCCAAAAAGCACCTGCCAAAACAAAACAACGACCACAAAAAAAAACAACAAAAAAAATTTTTTTAATTAAAAAAAAGAAAAGTTTTAATTAAAAAAAAAAAAGGTGGTCGTTCGTTTTTCTTTATTCTCCGGTGCCAGCCTCAGGCCTCTGCTCACCGGTCTTTCTGCCCTGTTTCCCTAGTATTGGGGTCCCTATCCCTTTAAGACTTCCAAAAAGCGCTCGCCAAAACAAAGTAGCAAAAAAGCAAAAAAAAAAAAAAAATGGTCGCGCGCTTTCCTTATGTCCTCTGTTGCCCAGCCTCCAGTGCCTGCTCACTGTTCTTGCTGCCCTGTTTTCCCAGTATCGAGGGCCCTGCACTCTGGCCCGGATGGCTGGGGCTGGGTGTTCGGCAGTCCTGGGCTCCGTCTCTCTCCCGCTCTGCCTGCCGCCGTGAGCTGGGGGGAGGGGCGCTCGGCTCCCGCGGGGCCCGTGCTTGTATCTTACCCCCTTCGCGAGGCGCTGGGTTCTCTCAGGTGTGGATGTGGTCTGGATATTGTCCTGTGTCCTCTGGTCTTTATTCTAGGAAGGGTTGTCTTTCTTATATTTTCATAGATATATGTTGTTTTGGGAGGAGATTTCCGCTGCTCTACTCACGCCGCCATCTTCCGCCCCTCTCTGTGTTTGTTTCTTAAAACTGCGATTTTTCCTTCATGACATCACTAACTGTTTTCACCCTGTTTTCTAGACAATGGATATTTTATCATTATTTGCCATGGATCAGTTTATGGTGGTTTTGGGGGGGCCTTTACCTTGACCAACTATGACCTACCATATTTTCTGCAACTAAACTGCCTGGTAGGGAAGAACAGGACCTGTATAAAGCAGCCCAGGACTCTGGGGCCGTGACGCTCAAGTTAATGTTCTGTTTTTTATAACACACCTCCTTCCTTGATTTCAAAACACCGTCTATATGTTCTGATTCATTTCGGCCAGTGTCCAAAATGTAGAAGGTGGACACATTATGTTGGGGTGAAAGATGCTCTGGCTTCAAAAACCTAACGTCTTGTTTGGGGGACAAGAGGCCTGAATTACTTTTGGAATCCTTTAGTTCTCTAATTAGAGATAAATGAAATAATTAGGGAATTGATCAAGTACAATGAAAGGCCAGGCCATGTATTATGTTATGACTTGGAGAAACTGTCACACAGAAGCTAAAATTTGAGCCAGTGACTGACGGAATGTGAAGAATCCGTGAAGGTATAAAGAAGGTCATCTGAGAAGAAAACTTATTTAAGGCCATGAATTTTTCGGTCATTTGAATCTGGATCAATTGCCACTTCCGTATCCTCATTTAAAAGCAGAGAAAATCCTGAACTTACTGCATAGAGTTGAAATGAGTGTTATTTGAGATGCGGGTGAGCCTCTGAGCATGGCACCTGGTAGGTAGTAGATGCACCTGCCGGTAACGCCAAGTACCAGTGAGGCTGTAGAGGGACTGGAATGCTCACACTTGCTGGGGCAATGCAACGTGGGGCAACAACCAGTTTGGAAAACGGTTTATCAGTTTCTTATAGTCAAACACATGCTCCCATACCACCCAGCCATCCCACTTAGATGTTTACCTAATGGAAATGGAAATTCATGTGCTCACAGAGTTCACGACGACTTTATTTGCATTTGCCCCAAACCGGAAACCACTTCGCTGTCCCTTCACTGTGAAATGGATGGACAAGCTGGGTGAGAGTGTGCCTCGAATACTGCCCCATGGCAGGAGGGCAGCAAATGCTGAGAAACACACATGGATGGACCTCAGTGCATCATGTCAGGGTCAACAGGTGACCTGTTGGGTGGTGACACCATGGGGCTGGGGCTTGCACAGGGCAAAGCAGCAGAGTGTAGAGGAGGGGGTGTGTGATTCTATTCATGTGACGTTCTAGACAAGGCACATAGAGACAGAACACAGATCAGGAGTCGCTCGGGCCTGGGAGAGGGGATCAAGGTGCACAGGGGCATTTTTTGGGTGATGGAACTGCTCTGTGTCTTGCTTGTGATAGTGCGTGCACAACTGTGAACAACCGTCAGAACACAGAGCGGTGCACTAGAGTGATTTTACTGTATGTAAATTATACCTTAACTTGAAAATGTAAAAACAAATCATGAGCCTAATCAGGGAGGTGGGAACGATCACACTGTCCTGAGGGGCTCTGCTGGAATGGGCCTGAACTGAGCAGGGAGGGGGGCCTTAAGAAATAAACTGGAGTGGGAGGGGTGGCCTGGCTGCATGGGGTTGAAATGGTGCTCACACCTGACGGGAGGTAAAACAGCACGCCCTGGGGCTGCCCAGGCAGCGCAGTGGCAGGATGAGCATGGTGTTCTGTGTTGTGCCAGCGACAGGTAAGGCCCAGTGCATTTCTCAGCCTGTGGATCAGGCTGGAGCACAGGGGTTCTGTCAGAGGATGGCAGAAAGGGGCTTCCTCAGAGATGGGGACCTAAGGCATAAAGTCACCAAACTTATGGAAAAATTACAAAACTAGGAGTGAAAGCTAGGCCTCCTGAAACCTTGCCAGACTTTGCATGCTGAACTGGTGGGTCGTCTGCCAAATATTTGTAGCCAGGGCTCCCCCCTCACAGGAGAGCAGAAGTGGCAGGCGGGCCGGCCGAGCTCAGCACCGCGTGGACAGAGGGCCTGGGCTGTAGGCAGAGTTCCCATTACATCTCCTGCCACAGGATCAGTCAGGTTTTCTCTCCCTCAGCCCTGGGGTTTGCCATCCTGGTCACAGGTCGCCTGTGCTCATCCGCGCACGGAACCGAGCAGCCGGCGGCAGAGGGGGCTGGGCCTCGCAGGCGGCGCCCCTGGGCCAGCTGGAGGCCATCCGGACCCTGGCACTGCGCCACAGTTCATTTATTCTTCTGTCAGGTGGTCGGAGTGGCTGGTGAGGGTGTCAGCACTGCTCTTCGATGAGGAAGAGAGGCAGTTGCAATAGAGCTTTCTGGGGAGCACCCGCTCCCCTGTGACCTGTAGATCCTTGCCCCTAGGGGAGCAGCAGCCACCACTGGCTTCTGGCTGCTCCCCCTGGGATGTTTTTAGTTTGCCTAGGGAACTAAGCCGCCCCTTCCTCCACAGACACATTCAATGTGCATGACTTATGTTTGTGCATGACACCAAATTCTCCCTTGCTTTTCTCTCAAAATGTTTAATGCTAATATAAGGGACTCAAGAAAGGAGATATTCAGAGCAGAGACTAGGCTGCACAAGGGAATCACGCCCAGTGGTCTCATTTCTTCATTGCATCTCGGCGGGCTCTGAAGGAAACGTTTAAAACAGAAGTCCGCTTTGGGACCGTATGGGCTGGGTTTTCTCAGCGGGACAGGGGTGGCTGCTTGGCTCTGTACTTGGCCTGCAGGCTTCGTGCTGACGCTGCCAGCCTGAGGACCACACTCGGGGTCTTCAGGGAGCCCCAGGGTGGAGGGGGTGCTGTGGCCCGGGGTGCCGGATGACCCTGGCCATCTTGGTTCTCGTCGGGCGTAGCGCATGTGAGCTGAGTGGGCTCCGTGGAGCAGGCTCAGCTGAGGGTAGGCAGGTCAGGAGGGGAACTAAGAGTCTGCACCGCACCCCACCCCCAGGCTGCTGGCTCTGCTGCCACGGCCCGCCCCGCCCTCCAGCCCCTTCTCACCCGGGGGCCTCCTCAGGGTGTTTCTGGGGACCTGGAATCTGGGGCAGTGCCGGCCTCCCCAGGCCCAAGGCCCTGTTCGCTGGAGCTGGCTCTCGGCTCTGGGGGAATCGCCAACAGGCCCTCCATTCCTGCCTTCTGACCCAGAGCTCTGCCGAGCTTTGGGAGTGCGGGTTGGGAGGCCAAAGTCACGGCCTCATTGGGTGTGTTCCATCGCAGGAGCCGCCCCACGCAGGGGCTCCTCCCCCGCCCGGCTCTGGGCCGCCGTCCTGTGTCTCTGCCCTCTGGTCCAGTGGTGATTGTCTCTTTTTTCCAGGGCGACCACAGTTGTCTACTAATAGTCCCCCCTCACTTTCTACCTTTTCCAACCCATCTGCATATCACAGAGAGATGATACTACTCTAAGACAAAGTATTAAATACAAGATGTTAGTATTAATAACAATATCCATGTATTGACACGTCAAGCATTACAGCAAGGGGCTACAGAAATCCTGCTCAGCGACTGTTCACTGCTGTCCCCGTTCCCCGGACAAGAGCCTGAGCCGTAGGCAGCCTACGGATGTGCCCAGGGTCACAGGCCATGCTGAGTTCTCTCCATGTGTCTGATACTCTTGAGGACTGGGCCCGACCGTGTGTCTCTGCATCTCTGCCTCCTAGCAAAGGACCTGGCATATAGTAAACACTCAAAAAAACTATGTGTTAGATGAACAAGTTGGTTACGTCAGAAAAGGTTTACACAGCTCTTCTTCAGTCCCCCGATGCGTAGGCCCCCCACACCCGTGTGTTTACTGAAGGGGCTCTAGCATTTTCCAGGGGGCTGTTGGCTCAAACCGTGGGGCCGACCTGGTTTTGCCCCAAGCAGAATCCTTTTGCGGAGCTGTCCTTCTTTGTCCTGCTCCAAAGTGTGTAATGGGCAGCAGCCATGTAAAACCGGCTTCCTGTTCCCCAAAAAGCTGTTAGAATTTCCTGCATTATTTCATCCAGCCTCCTTGCCGCACTATCTGCTGCAGCCTTGCAAACGACCCTGAATGACTGATGGCTTCTCACGCCGCTGTGGGCTGGCCGAAGGGGCCCGCGGCGGGTTCCCCGGGGGCTCACGCGCGAGTGACAGTTCCGTTGGTGGGCCGGTCCCGGGGCAGGTGCGCACGTGCTCACAGGCCCCCCACGTGCTGGCATCCGATTGGCCACAGCTAGTTCTGCAGCCCCGCGAGCCCCCGAGGGGCGGGGCCTCCGCGTCCGCTGCCGGCTGGGGGCTGGGCGGCTGGTGCGCCGCCTCGGAGACCCCGCATCCTCTAGCCCCACGGCCAGGGTTAGGCCTTCCACCGGGCGGCCAGTGCCCCCGTAGGTGCTCCCGACTCCACCTGGGTGACGAGAATTCGGTCCGTCGGAAGCCTGTGGAGCCCGGCGCTGATCGAGGTTCCGACTTGGTCACAGACCGAGTTGCCTCCGGCCCGCGACTGGAACCCGTGCAGTCGCCATTCTTGTTCCCGCCACTCCTTTTACTTCTGCCCCTGGGAAGCTCAGAGCTAAAGTGCAAACCGACCGCAGCGTTTCCGCCTCCTCCTTTCCTCAGTTTCGATGTTCAGTTTCTTTCGTACTTTTATGTACTTTGTTTTAAGCAGTCGAGCCCCCTTTTGGAAGAATAGGGTGTATAAACCTATGCTAAGACCCACTAGCAAAATTTCTTAAGAAGTAAAAATTCCTGACACTCCCAGTCTGGTTTTGCTGGTGAGACTCGGGACCCCGGTGCATTTGCATAATCTTGCATATGCGTGAATGAAAGTGGGGCTTGCGTGTTCTGAGTAATTTGACTCCAGTGACCTTCGCTGTTTTCCTCGACCATGGAAGACTGACCGACTTTCTAGTCAGTTCCTTCTACCACCTCATCTGGGGCAACTCGTGCCCAAGGCGTTAGGACAGGTCCTGTATCTGACCATCTTCTGTATTTTAAGTATTTCACATACACTTTCTCTAATCCTCAAAGTCTAGATTCTGGATAATGCTACTACTGAGAGAGAGAGATGGACTGTTGCGCTCTTTTTGCATGTAGCTGCCTGGATTTGAATTAGTTCTTTGTAGTTTCAAAGCCAGTGGTCACATGAATCTTTGACCTACAGAAAGTAAATTAACAGGCTAACAGGCTCTTTCTAGTCAGAATTAAAACTCAGCATTAAAGAAAAAGAAGACTGTCGAAAGAGAACGCTAACTTGTCCGACCTGGATGTGCAGTAGACTTGAGACTCAGCACCACTCGGAACCAACTCGGCGGAGTCGGCGCACCTGGGTGGTGGTGCCTGAATTACACAGACTCTCCGGGTCCGCAGGGGGAGGATGAGGACTGGTCAGCAGCAGCTGAGGTGTCTTGGGTAAACTCAGGTGACTGCTAGTGTCCTGGTTTTCTCTGCTGTAACATATGGCGCACCTTGTAACCCAGAAGGCTGTTGTGTGGGACAGGGATGCACTTTTTATTGAGAATCTACTGTGTGGCAGACTGTTAAGTATTGTCATCATCCATGCTATCTCATTTAATTATTGCCACATCACCACGGGTAGAAACCTGATTTCTATTGCCACGCGCACCAGAGTGGGAATTTGATTTTGCCTGCGAAGCCTGACTTCATTGCAGCCAGTCTGTTCACCCCAACTTTCCCATTGTGGTTAAATGAGGTAAAGTGTGTGGACAGGAAAAGCCAACTTTGAAAACCCATTTGTGTAAGATGATAATTTTCTGAAGCTGAATAAGAGAAGATGAGAGGACAGATGGGCAGTCCCCAATTACTGTCTGTCCAGCCGTGGGCAGGGGCCTCCATGGTGAGCTGGGTTCAGGTGCCCCACCTACCTGGCGGGCACTGGGTCAGCCAGTCCCTCCCTCCACCAGGCTGGCGGTATGGATCGAGCATGGGTGCTGCGCCCGTCAGACCCAGGGTGACCCCTGAAGCTCCACCTGTTTGGCCCATGCCCTTGATTCTTTGTGGTTCTCAGTTTTCTCATCTTCTGAATGGGATCACAGATGCTGTGCCTCAAGAACACTGAGGGGAGTGGTTGAGGTCGCATATGTGCAGCTGCTCTAAGCTCCCGGCACGAGGAACCCAGTGGAGGTCAGCTCTGCAGAGGTGACGTCACTGTTATGTCCCTATCCCCACTATGTTCTGTCGGAGAATGGGGGCAGTCGAGCCAGAGTGGGCAGCCTGATAGAAGAGCATGCTTTGGTTTCTCTCTTTTTGCATGTAGCTGCCTGTGAGCTCGGCCCAGTGCACCCCTTAGTTTAAAGCTTTGGGGACAGCAGTGGCTCTCAGCACACACAGTCAGTAGGGTCTCTTGTTGACGGTAAGCACTCAGCAGGGAAAGGGATGGACATGGAAGGCCAAAGCTGGCCATGCTGAACCCTGCCCAGGACAGGAGCGGCCTTTCTGGCCCTTTCTCCATTTCTTGAGGGAGAGGAATTCTGGAACCCCCCCCTGGTTCTAGAGCAATGCTTTGACCCCAATGCCTTGACCCCACACCTTAAAAGCAGAGGCCAGGCTTGTAGAAACGGCTCCTGTGCCACCACAGGCTCCCCTAGCCCCCTGGGCAGTGTTTGTGACCTTAGGCCAGAGTGGAGCTGACTGCCACGGTCCCTTAAGGACGTGAAATATTGCTTCTGTGTGAAGTTCCAGTCTAAACATGTCTGAAGCGAAACATTATTCATGAAGGTGATTTAAAACATGACCAAGTTTGAGAAGTAGAGACAACGCTCCTCATTCTCGGCGCTGACACAACCATTTGTATCCTAGTGCATCTCATCCCAAGCTGATCCATACAGATGTATATTTCTGTATAATTGTTTCACTACGTACATACAATTTTGTCTCCTACTTTTTCAGTTAACGTATTGTAAGCATTTTGCTTATGGCCAGCCATGTGATTTTTGTAATTATAAATCTTAATGGTTTCATGCTATTCTTTGGAGGGGCTGTAACATTTAACCAACCTCTTATTGGTGAATATTTCATTTCTTCTTTTTTTTTTCTTTTCCTGTCAAACAATGCTGCAATATTCGTGTATGAGATTTGTTCCTTATTTGGGGTTAGTTCATTAGTTCACAGAAATGAGATTTCTCAGCTTAAAGGTTCTAAGCATCTTTGTAGGTCTTGATATGTGGTGCCAAATTGCTTCCCAGTTGGGGTGAACTAATTTACACCCTAAACTTTTGCTTTTTTTTTTTCTTTTGAGAAGGCATCTCTCATATTTATTGATCAAATGGTTGTTAACAACAATAAAATTCTGTATAGGGGACTCAATGCACAATCATTAATCAACCCCAAGCCTAGTTCTCAACAGTCTCCAATCTTCTGAAGCATAATGAACAAGTTCTTACATGGTGAACAAATTCTTACATAGTGAATAAGTTCTTACATGGTGAACAGTGCAAGGGTAGTCATCACAGAAACTTTCGGTTTTGATCACGCATTATGAACTATAAACAATCAGGTCAAATATGAATATTCGTTTGATTTTTATACTTGATTTATATGTGGATCCCACATTTCTCCCTTTATTATTATTATTAATATTATTATTATTTTTTTAAATAAAATGCTGAAGTGGTAGGTAGATGCAAGATAAAGGTAGAAAACATAGTTTAGTGCTGTAAGAGGGCAAATGTAGATGATCAGGTGTGTGCCAATAGACTAAGTATTAATCCAAGCTAGACAAGGGCAACAAAACATCCACGGATGCAGAAGATTTCTCTCAAAACAGGGGGGGTGGTGTTCTAAGCCTCACCTCTGTTGATCCCCAATTTCTCACCTGATGACCCCCCTGCGACTGTGCCTGTCTTAGGTTGTTCCTCCCTTGAGGAATCTTACCCATCTCTGGCTAACCAGTCATCTTCCAGGGCCATACAGGGAAATGTAAAGTTGGTAAGTGAGAGAGAAGCCATATTGTTCGAAAAGGTTAGCTTTTTACTTCTTTGCAGATTTATGCCCTGTGGCTTCTACGCCCAGCATTTGTCTTGAGGTATCTTTACCACTTGGAAGAATTATGATACTCGGTAATTTTGTTATGAGGCACGAATTCTACTAAAGGGTTGTAATTAGGAAGGAAGAAGAAAAGCTATAGAAGTAGCAGATGGAAGAAAACATGGGAAGATTGATTATTTCTTTGACATATCTTCTTGTAGAGTAACATAACCATGTATAGGTTTTAAACTACTAATTAAATTGCACACACACATTAACATAATAGGAATAGAGCTACATAACCAAAGCAGACCTACAATTACCAGCCATCTCCAGTGAAACCAAGAAAATCAGTTAGGCACCCTAGGCATTTGTGAAAACTTATCAATGATATGATGGATATTGTCTAATTGAATTTGAATAGTTTGAGAAAAATCAGACAAATTAAAACAACTTTCCTGGGAACTGTTCACATCCCATATGTTCTTTTAACAGTAGATAGTCTGTAGTTGCAAGATTTTGGAGAGCTGCAACTTGCACTTCTCCTAATTTGTGGTTGAGTTCCGACAGTATAGATCCAGTCAAATTTGTTGTTTTACTGTATGCACAGGCCAGCTTAGATATCTCCTTCATTCCAATGGCAAGTCCAGGAACCAGTGGGATGAATGCAGCTACAACTGCAACAGCGCCAGGATCTTTGTTGAAGTTTTTTGATGTTCATCTTCTGGAATGACTCTTCCAGAGAATGTTGATGTTGGAAGTTCTTCATATCGTATCTTAATTCGTTTTCTGGGTAGCCAAATTAGGCTTTGATCCTCTGTATAAACACAAACAAACCCTTTGCCCACACTTTGATATGACCTTTATACCATTGTGAAGAACTTACTGGAGATCACCACACAGGAACTGCTTTTCTTGTTTGTTTTTTAACAGAAAGGAATATTATCAGAAAAATGTACTTCCATAGCTGATCATCTGACACCTTTTAAATGATCAAAATTAAGGATGTTTAAAGCATGCTTTAATCATCGATTTACAGTTACTTTTATCCTTTCAGGGAGTAATCCCCCTTTTCTTTCTTTTTTTTTTATCATTAATCTACAATTACATGAAGAATATTACGTTTACTAGGCTCTACCCTATACCAGGTCCCCCCCACAAACCCCTTTACAGTCACTGTCCATCAGCATAGCAAAATGTTGTAGAATCACTCCTTGTCTTCTCTGTGTTGTACAGCCCTCCCCTTTCTCCCAACCCCCCATTATGCATGCTAATCATAATACCCCCTTTCCTCTTACCCACCCCCTTATCCCTCCCTACCCACCCATCCTCCCCAGTCCCTTTCCCTTTGGTAACTATTAGTCCATTGTTGGGTTCTGTGATTCTGCTGCTGTTTTGTTCCTTCAGTTTTTCCTTTGTTCTTATACTCCACAGATGAGTGAAATCATTTGGTATTTCTCTTTCTCCACCTGACTTATTTCACTGAGCCTAATACCCTCTAGCTCCATCCATGTTTTTGCAAATGGTAGGATTTATTTTCTTCTTATGGCTGAGTAATATTCCATTGTGTATATGTACCACATCTTCTTTATCCATTCATCTACTGATGGACACTTAGGTTGCTTCCAATTCTTGGCTATTGTAAATAGTGCTGCGATAAACATAGGGGTGCATTGGTCTTTTTCAAACTTGAGTGCTGTGTTCTTAGGGTAAATTCCTAGGAGTGGTATTCCTGGGTCAAATGGTAAGTCTATTTTGAGCATTTTGAGGAACCTCCATACTGCTTTCCACAATGGTTGAACTAATTTACATTCCCACCAGCAGTGTAGGAGGGTTCCCCTTTCTCTACAACCTCGCCAACATTTGTTGTTGTTTGTCTTTTCTATGGCAGCCATCCTTACTGGTGTGAGGTGATATCTCATTGTGGTTTTAATTTGCATCTCTCTGATGACAAGCGATGTGGAGCATCTTTTCATGTGTCTGTTTGCCATCTGAATTTCTTCTTTAGAGAACTGTCTATTCAGGTCCTCTGCCCATTTTTTAATTGGATTATTTGCTTTTTGTTTGTTGAGATGTGTGAGCTCTTTATATATTTTGGACATCAAGCCTTTATCGGATCTGTCATTTACAAATATATTCTCCCATACTGTAGGGTACCTTTTTGTTCTATTGATGGTGTCTGTTGCTGTACAGAAGCTTTCAGCTTAATATAGTCCCACTTGTTCATTTTTGCTGTTGTTTTCCTTGCCCAGGGAGATATGTTCAAGAAGAGGTCACTCATGTTTATGTCTAAGAGGTTTTTGCCTATGTTTTCTTCCAAGAGTTTAATGGTTTCATGGCTTACATTCAGGTCTTTGATCCATTTTGAGTTTACTTTTGTATATGGGGTTAGACAATGGTCCAGTTTCATTCTCCTACATGTAGCTGTCCAGTTTTGCCAGCACCACCTGTTGAAGAGACTGTCCTTTCGCCATTGTATGTCCATGGCTCCTTTATCAAATATTAATTGACCATATATGTCTGGGTTAATGTCTGGATTCTCTAGTCTGTTCCATTGGTCTGTGGCCCTGCTCTTGTGACAGTACCAAATTGTCTTGATTACTATGGCTTTATAGTAGAGCTTGAAGTTGGGGAGTGAGATCCCCCCTACTTTATTCTTCTTTCTCAGGATTGCTTTGGCTATTCGGGGTCTTTGGTGTTTCCATATGAATTTTTGAATTATTTGTTCCAGTTCGTTGAAGAATGTTGCTGGTAATTTGATAGGGATTGCATCAAATCTGTATATTGCTTTGGGCAGGATGGCCATTTTGATGATATTAATTCTTCCTAGCCATGAGCATTGGATGAGTTTCCATTTGTTAGTGTCCCCTTTAATTTCTCTTAAGAGTGACTTGTAGTTTTCAGGGTATAGGTCTTTCACTTCTTTGGTTAGGTTTATTCCTAGGTATTTTATTCTTTGTGATGCAGTTGCGACTGAAATTGTTTTCCTGATTTCTGTTTCTATTAGTTCATTGTTAGTGTCTAGGAAAGCCACAGATTTCTGTGTGTTAATTTTGTATCCTGCAACTTTGCTGTATTCCGATATCAGTTCTAGTAGTTTTGGAGTGGAGTCTTTAGGGTTTTTTATGTACAATATCATGTCATCTGCAAATAGTGACAGTTTAACTTCTTCTTTACCAATCTGGATTCCTTATATTTCTTTGTTTTGTCCGATTGCCGTGGCTAGGACCTCCAGTACTGTTTTAAATAACAGTGGGGTGAGTGGGCATCCCTGTCTAGTTCCCGATCTCAGAGGAAAAGCTTTCAGCTTCTCGCTGTTCAATATAATGTTGGCTGTGGGTTTGTCATATATGGCCTTTATTATGTTCAGGTACTTGCCCTCTATACCCATTTTGTTGAGAGTTTTTATCATGAATGGATGTTGAATTTTGTCAAATGCTTTTTCAGCATCTATGGAGATGATCATGTGGTTTTTGTCTTTCTTTTTGTTGATGTGGTGGATGATGTTGATGGATTTTCGAATGTTGTACCATCCTTGCATCCCTGGGATGAATCCCACTTGGTCATGGTGTTTGATCCTTTTGATATATTTTTGAATTCGGTTTGCTAATATTTTATTGAGTATTTTTGCATCTACATTCATCGGGGATATTGGTCTGTAGTTTTCTTTTTTGGTGGGGTCTTTGCCTGGTTTTGGTATTAGGGTGATGTTGGCTTCATAGAATGAGTTTGGGAGTATTCCCTCCTCTTGTATTTTTTGGAAAACTTTAAGGAGAATGGGTATTATGTCTTCTCTGTATGTCTGATAAAATTCCGAGGTAAATCCGTCCGGCCCGGGGGTTTTGTTCTTGGGTAGTTTTTTGATTACCGTTTCAATATCTTTGCTCGTAATTGGTTTGTTTAACTTTTGTGTTTCTTCCTTGGTCAGTCTTGGAAGGTTGTATTTTCCTAGGAAGTTGTCCGTTTCTTCTAGGTTTTCCAGCTTGTTGGCATATAGGTTTTCATAGTAGTCTTTAATAATTCTTTGTATTTCTGTGGAGTCTGTCGTGATTTTTCCATTCTCATTTCTGATTCTGTTGATTTGTGTTGATTCTCTTTTTCTCTTAATAAGTTTGGCTAGAGGCTTATCTATTTTGTTTATTTTCTCAAAGAACCTGCTCTTGGTTTCATTTTTTTTTTACTATCATTTTTTTCTTCTCAATTTTGTTTATTTCTTCTCTGATCTTCAGTATGTCCCTCCTTCTGCTGACTTTAGGCCTCATTTGTTCTTCTTTTTCCAGTTTCGATAATTGTGATATTAGACTATTCATTTGGGTTTGATCTTCCTTCTTCAAGTGTGCCTGGATCGCTATATACTTTCCTCTTAAGACTGCTTTCGCTGTGTCCCACAGAAGTTGGGGCTTTGTGTTGTTGTTGTTATTTGTTTCCATATATTCCTTGATCTCTATTTTAATTTGTTCGTTGATCCATTGATTATTTAGGAGCATGTTGTTAAGCCTCCATGTGTTTGTGAGCCTTTTTGTTTTCTTTGTAGAATTTATTTCTAGTTTTATACCTTTGTGGTCTGAAAAATTGGTTGGTAGAATTTCAATATTTTGGAATTTACTGAGGCTCTTTTGTGGGCTAGTATGTGGTCTATTCTGGAGAATGTTCCATGTGCACTTGAGAAGAATGTATATCCTTTTGCTTTTGGATATAGAGTTCTATAGATGTCTATTAGGTCCATCTGCTCTACTGTGTTGTTCAGTGCCTCCGTGTCCTTACTTATTTTCTGCCCGGTGGATCTATCCTTTGGGGTGAATGGTGTGTTGAAGTCTCCTAAAATGAATGCATTGCAGTCTATTTCCCCCTTTAGTTCTATTATTATTTGTTTCACATATGCTGGTGCTCCTGTGTTGGGTGCATATATATTTAGAAAGGTTATATCCTCTTTTTGGACTGAGCCCTTTACCATTATGTAGTGTCCTTCTTTATCTCTTGTTACTTTCTTTGTTTTTTTGTCTATTTTGTCTGATATTAGTACTGCAACCTCTGCTTTCTTCTCGCTGTTGTTTGCCTGAAATATCTTTTTCCATCCCTTGACTTTTAGTCTGTGCATGTCTTTGGGTTTGAGGTGAGTTTCTTGTAAGCAGCATATAGATGGATCTTGCTGTTTTATCCATTCTGTTACTCTGTCTTTTGATTGGTGCATTCAGTCCATTTACATTTAGGGTGACTATTGAGAGATATGTACTTATTGCCATTGCAGGCTTTAAATTCGTGGTTACCAAAGGTTCAAGGTTAGCCTCTTTAGTATCTTACTGCCTAACTTAGCTTGCTTATTGAGCTGTTATATATACTGTCTGGAGATTCTTTTCTTCTCTCCCTTCTTATTCCTCCTCCTCCATTCTTCATATGTTGGGTGTTTTGTTCTGTGCTCTTTTTAGGAGTGCTCCCATCTAGAGCAGTCCCTGTAAGATGCCCTGTCGAGTTGGTTTGTGGGAGGCAGATTCCCTCAACTTTTGCTTGTCTGGGAATTGTTTAATCCCTCCTTCATATTTAAATGATAATCGTGCTGGATACAGTATCCTTGGTTCAAGGCCCTTCTGTTTCATTGCACTGAATATATCATGCCATTCTCTTCTGGCCTGTAAGGTTTCTTTTGAGAAGTCTGATGATAGCCTGATGGGTTTTCCTTTGTAGGTGACCTTTTTTTTCTCTCTGGCTGCCTTTAATACTCTGTCCTTGTCTTTGATCTTTGCCATTTTAATTATTACGTGTCTTGGTGTTGCCCTCTTTGGGTCCCTTGTCATGGGAGTTCTGTGTGCTTCTGTGGTCTGAGAAGCCATTTCCTCCCCTAGTTTGGGGAAGTTTTCAGCAATTATTTCTTCAAGGACACTTTCTATCCCTTTTTCTCTCTCTTCTTCTTCTGGTACCCCTATAATACGGATATTGTTCCTTTTGGATTGGTCACACAGTTCTCTTAATATTGTTTCATTCCTGGAGATCCTTTTATCTCTCTCTGTGTCAGCTTCTATGTGTTCCTGTTCTCTGGTTTCTATTCCATCAATGGCCTCTTGCATCTTATCCTTTCTGGTAAATCCTTCCAGAGTTTGTTTCACTTCTGTAATCTCTTTCCTGGCATCTGTGATCTCCCTCTGGACTTCATCCCCATTGCTCTTGCATATTTCTCTGCATCTCCATCAGCATGTTTATGATTTTTATTTTGAATTCTTTTTCAGTAAGACTGGTTAGGTCTGTCTCCTTCTCTGGTGTTGTCTCTGTGATCTTGGTTTGCCTGTAATTTTGCCTTTTCATGGTGATAGAAATAGTTTGCAGAGCTGGGAGGAGTGATGGCTGGAAGAACTTCCCTTCTTGTTCTTTTGTGGCCTTCCTCTCCTGGGAGAACAGCGACCTCTAGTGGCTTGTGCTGGGCAGCAGCGTGCAGACAGGGTTTCTGATTCCTGCCCGGCTGCTATGGAGTTTATCTCCGCTGTTGCTGTGGGCGTGGCTTGCCTCGGGCTGCTGCTCCAAAATGGTGGAGCCCTGTTTGAGGGGGAGTGGCCGGGAGGCTATTTATCTCCATGAGGGGCCTCCGTGCTCCCTGCTGCCCAGGGGGTTAGAGTGCCCAGAGATCCCCAGATTCCCTGCCTCTGGGCTAAGTGTCCCGCCCTGTCCCTTTAAGACTTCCAAAAAGCACTCACCAAAACAAAACAACAACAACAACAACAAAAGCTGCTTGCTTCTCTTTGTTCTCCGGCGCCGGCCTCAGGCACCCGCTCAACCGTCTTGCTGCCCTGTTTCCCTAGTATCCAGGGCCCTGCACTCTGGCCCGGATGGCTGGGGCTGGGTGTTCAGCAGTCCTGGGCTCCGTCTCCCTCCCGCTCTGCCTCCTCTTCTCCCCCCGGGAGCTGGGGGGAGGGGCGCTCGGCTCCCGCGGGGCCGGGGCTTGTATCTTACCCCCTTTGCGAGGCGCTGGGTTCTCGCAGGTGTGGATGTGGTCTGGATGTTGTCCTGTGTCCTCTGGTTTTTTTCTAGGAAGAGTTGTGTTTGTTATATTTTCATAAATATATGTGGTTTTGGGAGGAGATTTCCACTGCTCTACTCACACCGCCATCTTGGCTCCCAAAACTTTTGCTTTTTAATAAGGTAGTTGGACATCCACAGCCCATGTTCTAATACCACGTCCTGGAAGAGCGGGAATAATGGCTCAGCTAGGAAAGGCAGAGGGAACTAAGTGGGCCAGAGGTAAGGAGATAAACACTTGTCCCTTCTGGGGCTTTCCATCCCGTACCGGGACAGAACACAGCAGGGAGGGAGGCTTGTGTGGCAGCTAGCGCTCCGAGATGTGCCAGCAGCCTGTGCCCAGCAGTGCTGGGCCTTCCCCACACTTGGGCGTGGGTCTCTGCAGCATCCTGCTACCTGTCACTCACACCAGGGGACTGATGTTAACCTTCCACTCGGGTTCTATGATCTGATTTCAGTAGCCTTCTAAGAAAAGAGCCAGGAGCTGTGGAAAAACAATGTCTCAGACCAGGTGGAAGTGGAATCGGAGGGCTGGAGGCACTGCATCAGCCCCTTTCCCTGTTTGTGTCCTTTGCTGTAAAATGGGCTGATGATTGACAGTGCATGGCTCTGTTCTCTTTGTACAAATCCTTTGTGAAAGATGAATCTTTAATAAAATAAAGGTCTTATGAGAAAAATAGACGTAAGACAACTCTTCTAGGGTTTTTGGGTAAAATCACAGGGCAGACAGCCACTGAGCCCTAAAGAAAGAGAATGTCAGTGAGAACATGTAAACTGTAAATGAATAATAATAAAAATGTTGCGTTTCCCATGCACTGTCCATCATTTGTTAGAAACTTCCGGAGATATCTCCCCACTGCGATGCTCGTGCATTTATTCTCCTCAGCTGCAGGTGACACGCCTCTTTTGACGTGTGCCTCAAACGTTGTGTTTCTGAACCTCTGGCAACATTTACTGGTTTTCTAAGAAAACCTGTGTGCATCGCCATCATCTGGCTCACTAACCTTGACATGCATTCTCACCTTCAAACACTTCCTTCACCAGCCTTCAGGCTGCAACGCCCTGGGGTTGTGCTGGGCTCTGCTGCTCACCTCCTGTCCCAGGGCAGCTTTGGGAAAGCTCTGCCCCTCCCGTCTCCTCTGCTCTTTCCTTTTCTCTCTACAGCCAGGTTTCTCTCGTTTTAATTGTCCCCAAAGAGAAGTTGAAATCTAAGTTGTACTGACCTGAAAGTCTTCCCTTTGAGGAGCTGGGTGAGATTTATTGGAGGATTCGGTTGACTTAAGGTAGTGTCAGGTGGCGGCACCTACTGGTGACAGGTAGCATTGCAGCACGGCTCCATGAGACCTGGTAAGCCCAAGAGCTGGGGCTAAGTGAGGAAGCTGTTTCGCAGGATTTGATACAGAGATCAGGGTGCTGCCAGGTATGGAGGAATCCCAGTGGGGATGGGGTTGGAGGAAGCTGGAGTGGTGTGGGTGGGGATCCAGAGGTGGAGGGGAGATCATGGTGGTGCAAGCTTACGAGGATGCCGCCTGCCCCTGCCCGCTGGCCGCTCTTCTGCACTCTCGTGTGGTTCAGTTCCTTGTCATGCTGACTGCCTGCTTACCTTCTCTCTTACCACTTTTTTTTTATCACCTACTGGAAGTTCTTATTTTTTAATTTTAAAATATAATTGACTTTTACATAAGTCACAGGGCAAAGAATTTGCTCAAATACATTTTTGTGGAGGTAAAGAGACGTTTTCTACACCAGTTTGCTGAAATTCATCATTTTTCTAAAGTAAGAGAGCCTGCTTTGGCTGACATTGAGAATCCCAGAACAGGAAGTGGAGAAGCAGTTAGGAAGGGGTTTTGTCTGAGACCCCATAATGGGAGAAGCCGTTTTTCAGTTTACAGGAAGAAAGAGGTAGAATTAGAGCAAGAGTGAAGAATGAGGCCATAAAGGGCTCCTTAGAAATGGCAGGTGCTTGGCTAACCTGTGGCTCTAAATCCATCCCATGCATTTATGGGCCTGCTGCTCTTGCCTTCGGGTATGTTTATGACCTGGCCCGAGCGCCCTGCCTTGCTCCATAGACTCCTATTTAGAAGCAGGAATAAGGAACAGCTGCACGCTAATCGCCGGCTTTGTGCTCCCCGTGCTCTGAGCCTCCTGCCACTCTGGTCACCTACCATAAGCACAGGAGTTTAGGATGGATTGATTGCTCTCAAAGAGAGAATTGTGGTGTGAAATAAATTGCCCCTGGGCTCTGTGTCTCATTCAGAATTGGCTTTAAAATCAGCATTTGCCATGAGATTCACACCTCCGTACCCTGAAGGGAGGAGGGAGTGGAGCAGGCTTACTATTGCTGTTAAAAAGTAACAGACATCCTAGAAATACAAGGCTGGCAGATGTTGGCCCAGGAGTGTTTAATGATGTTTCCCTTTTATATAAATAAGATCTGTGCACACACTTTATTTTTTATTTTTTAGTCTTTATTTTTTAGGACAGTTTTAGATTTACAGAAAAAATGAGACCAGTGCAGAGAAACTTTCATACACCCTGTACCCAGTTATCATCATTATTAAAATCTTACGTTAGCCTCCTACCTTTGTTATAATTAAAGAACCAATGCTGGCACATTATTATGGACTGAAGTCCCTACTTTGCTCACATTTCTTGGATTTTCCCCTAATGTCCTTTTTCTGTCCCAGCGTCCTACCCAGATCCCACATGATATTTTGTCGTCGCGTCTTTTCAGGCACTCTGGGCCATAACAGTTTCTCAGCCATCCTTGTATGTGGCCACTTTTACAGTTATGAGGACCCCTAGTCAAATTGGCAAAAATATCCCTCATTTGGGATTTTCTTACAGGTAGACTGGGGTTATGAGTTTGGGGGAAGAGGACCACAGAGGTAGCACACATGCATTTTAACATGTGTGCAAATGAGCTAACCATGGGGAGGAAAGCAGAAGTCGAGCGGCCTGACTGGTGTACCTCAATGAGGGCAAAGTGGAAGAAGGCAGGTGTAATGTCAGTGATGGGACTACATATCTGCCTTGGGTGACGTATATAGTTCAACCCGGTCCTGTCACTGACATCATTTCAGGGGATTGCATAGAGCTGGTTTTGAATTTCCATGTCACATATTGGGAAATGGAGGCTCAGAGAGGCCGCCTTAGTCGTCCAGGGTGGATGAGACAGACCAGGGCTGATTTGCCAAGCCAGCAACACATTCTCACACCCTCCTGGTGGTGCATTGAGTGCCCAGAATTCCTAGACTAAGCTGATGGGTGTTTCACCTGCCTGTGGCCACAGGGATTGAAATGGGAAGATTATGACTGATTAAGCCAGTTGGCCGCCATTTATTGAGTGAGTGTGCGGGACGATGCCCTACGCCCGCTGCACGTTGGAAGGTTCAGTGGCGAGAGGTCTGGTAGCAATGTCACCGTGGCTGGTGACTTCGGCACAGGTGGCTGTTACAGCTCCTGAATACCAAAGCCTGCTTTTCTCTGAGGGGCCACAGTGACATAGAGGAAGAGTGATATATTTATCATGATACCCTTTTTATTTGTGAGCAAGTGATCATGTATAAAGCTATCTACAACTTTGAACCCTCTCTGGAAGTTTGCTCCCCTCCCGTTTCAGCAGCGTTGAGTTTTGTGAAACAGGTTGGAATATTGACTGTGAAAAACGGTAAGCCTATCAGCGAAGCTAGTGGTTCTCAACCCTGACTCTGCATCAGAGCTGCGTGGGAGCTTCTAGAAAACATCCAAGGCTACACCCCACCCCCGGAGGCTGTGACTCAGTTGTCTGCTCCCGGCAGCACCAGACCTGGGAGAAAGCCTTGTTCCCTCTCTCACCGCCCCACCCAGGTCTGATTTCCATGCTCTTCCTATTCCTGATTCAGACCCGGGTAGAGGTTTTGGAAGGTTGCTATTGATGCTCGCCTGAGCTGTTCCCGCTCCAGCTCGGTGACCGGCTCTCCCAGGGGGTGAAGCAGCTGGGGGGTCCTCGCTGCTGCCCCTGCACAGAACCCACATCCAGAACTGATGCGATTATGTTTCTGGCCTCTGCCGCATGTCATCTCCTTCCCGTTCTAACGATGCTTAGGAGAGGCAACTGTACTTTTCCTCTTAAACCAAAGTTACTGCTTTCAGTGGTGCTTTCACATAGAAGCAGAAAGTGATCTCTTAGAAACACACAGACAGCAGTGTTGGCAGAACACAGGCGTCTGGTTTTAAGAGCAGTTTGGCCATGGTTCGGGGAGAGCTGATGGCCAGCCCAGTGAAGGCGGCATTCCGGCACCCCTCCCCCTGGGCTGAAATCGTGTGTTCCAGTTTGTTGATGGACCACACAGGCTGCTGAGAAAGTAAAGGCTTAGCAGTGACACCTCCTGTTGGCAGGTTTCTTCGCCCTCCAGTAAGACAGAGGGATTATTCCCCTGCACCCCTTTGGTGGGTCGTGTGCCCCTGAAGAATGTGAAACAGCAGCTAGTCCTTGCGCGTCCTCTGGATCACTTTGTAGTGTGACCTCAGAGCAAGAAAGCTGGGTTATGGGGGGTCTCGGTCTTCCGCAGGGAAATGTCTGCTCGTAAAAATCTGCTTTCAGGTGAACAGTTTTAGCTGGTTTTCAGTCTTAGCTTGGCAATGCATTCTTAGGAAAGTGACTATGGAAACAAACTGTCGTGTTTATTTTTAACAGATCTGGCAACCAGGCTTTTTCTTTTTCAGAATTTGAATATTGCTGTGTGGATTGGATGTAGCAGTGGCAATCGCCGAGTAGTCATTAAATAATGGTAAAAGTTGATAATTGATGAGGAAGGAATGAAGGAGTCAGCCAGATCGCATTTTGGTGATTTAATACGCCTCTGAGCATATGGTCTAGTCAACTGCAATGATTTAACGGTCACAAGGTATATTTCTGTAAGAGGAGATTAAAAACAACCTATTTAGTTTCCTTTTTCTTCCACAGTGATGTTTTTAACCTTCATTAACAAATATGACGTTAGCCATTTAAATAATATGCAGGCGGCCTTTGATGACTTAGCAATATACGTTTATTCTTTATTATCTGCTTTCCCATGTATCAGGTGTGCATTTTGCTGGCATTTTGCAGTTCAGACATGCCGCCACGGGTGACAGTGGTCTGTGTGTCGGGCTGCAGGCAAGAGGCCGGCACGGGACGGAGTGACGTTTCGTCCTGCACCGGGCAGTGAGGCAGTTCCTGGACTCCGGTTGCCTCGCAGCCCCCGCACGTGAATAGCCCTCCGGGCACAGCAGCATTCTGGCCTCGTCTCGGCCGCCGTCAGTCTTCTGGCCTCCGTAAACGGAGCAGTCTCAGTATATGCTCACCGAGTCTTTGACAGCCCTCTCAGAAGGTGGGCTCCCGTTCCCTTCCCCATGGACTGCGGGCTAGACCCGGCATCTCCCTCCTAAGGAGTAGAATGTGGTGGTGAGACACTGTGTGATTTCCAGGACCAAGCCACGGAGGGGGTCCTGCTGTCCACACCCCGTCCGTGTCTCTGCCTCTCCCCCCACCCCCTCCTTCTCTCAGGTCGCTCACAGTAGGGCGGCCGCTGCCGGGTCGCGAGGACACCCCGCAGACCTGAGGCTGAGTCTGTGGGGGGGAGCTGGCCCTCAGCCCAGTCAGGCCTGTGGATGGCGGTCTGGCTGTGGCCTCGGGGGAGACCCCAGCCAGGACCCCCAGATGCCTGACTCTGTGACACAGTCGTGCTTGTTGTCATGGGCTCAGTTCTGAGGGCATTCACTTGGCAGCGGTTGGTAACACAGAAAACCACTCAGACGTTTGGGGTCTCTTTCCTCATCTGGACATGGAGGGTCTGAGTAACTAGTGCCCTTAACAAGTGTGGCCATACGTGCATCTTACGTGGCCGCCCCGCCAGCTGCCCTCTCCTGCCCCGTGCGCAGCTCTCCCAGGCTGGGGCACCTCCCCCACAGCAACGGGCACTTTGGCAAAAGCCAAGCTTACTTCTTATATATTCTTATTCTGAAACAATGACAGATCATATTGGAAATATAATGGGGACTATCCTTTTAATTGTTTAAACCTCTATTTGCACTTAATTGCCAAAACTATTCAATAAACCAATTGGATTTATTGTTTCTCAAAATAATGTCATTTTATTAAAAAACGACTGCTCTTTCGTCTACTAGAAATAGGATGACTTTTGGTGCTGTGCTCTAACTGTGGCAGAGGAATAGATGTCGCCGGTCGATGATTTCCACCCAGTCTCACTCCTGGCCTGACTGAATTCCACTGGTGTCTCAGGTAATAGGCCAGGTGAAATGCTTCCGCTGTGTGCATCTGTAAGAATAATGCAGGCAGGTTGCAGATCTTGAGCAGGTAGACTGTGAAAGCCGACTCCGTTCAGACGTCTCCTAGTAACAGCTGCCCGCTCTGGTGGGTCAGTGAGCGGGACACAGGAGGAGACTTGGCAATGTCTGGCTCAGATGCCATCTCAGGGGCTCGCCAGGTCCCTCCTGAGGCTGCATGTAGACGCGTCCCACACTGTGTGTGGAACGGGAGAGTTGTGGGGGCGGCAGCAGCATCTCCCCCATCCCGTGTGACTTGATCTGGTGGCCCGAGAATCCCGGACCCCTGCTTAGATTCCCCCCGACGGGATTCAGGTTCGGTCAGAACCGCAGAACCCGCCTGCGTGGGTCCGAAGCTGCTTCTGTCCGTGGGTTGGTCATCATGCATCTGGTGTGGACATCCCCCCTTTGAGGGCGGGAGAAACAAAGCACAGATGGGTCTGCATCCTGGGAAATAAAAGCAGGCTTCCCAGGTCACCAGCTCTGAATTCTCGGCATCTTCAGACCCAGCGGCAAGCCACATCGTTCTCCCCTAATGCCGGCAGCGTTTTCTTGTCCCCGGAAGGAGGGCCTGTCACCGCATCACTGTCTCTGAAAAGGGAGAGAGCAAGCAGACGAGTGGGCAGCTCGGCCTGGGTGCCAGCAGGCCCTGGGCAAGGGCCCGTCCCCCACATCAGCACGTCTTCACTTTTAGAGCCTCCCCTGGTGAACATAAGTCTTATACCGTTTGTAAATGTGGGGGCATCGTCGTCGCAAGCAGCAGCTTCCGTGGCTCAGTGGGCAAAGCCAGTGAAATCGGTCTGAGTAAGCAGGGGGAGGAAATGTTTCTCCACCGCACTTATTACAGGGCAGCCCGGGCCCCGCTCGGTGCCGCGTAGGAACGCGGCGGAGCCCCCCTGCCCCCCAGGACTGAGGTGCGCGGGCCCCGGGCCTGCGTGGGGCAGGGAGGAGGGGTGAGCAGCGCTGACCCGGCGCATCGCTGCCCAGGACACGGGGGCCCACGCACTCCCAGCCGTGTTGGGGCCCCCCGCATGTCCGCTGCCCCTGGCCCCATGCTCCCCCAGGGGCTCGGTCTCCCGCCCGCTGCAGCTCTGATTCCTGCATGCCGTCCCAGAACTCCAGGCATGTGTCGCCACCTGTTTCCCTCCTGGTATCTCGCAATAAGCTCAGTATTTCCAAAACAAACAGCCTTTATTTCCCAGTGCCTCTCCGCGCCCCACCAGACGATTTTCTCGTGCTTCTCATTGGTGGACGCACTCCCACGTGAGATGTCCCCGCCGGCACGCACCCTCTCTGCCTCTCCCCGGCCTGCCCTCCCCAAGCCATCTCCCAGGGGCGCCTGGCTCCCCTGCGTCACCAGGACCTGCACCTGAGCCAGCACGCTGCCTCCCCCAGCTGCTTGGCCTCACTCCCCGTGTCATCTGCACAAACTGCCTGACCTCTCCTATCTCTGTGTCCCATTGGAAAACTGGAGTCATAAAATGCCAGGGTTGCAGGGGTGAGGGAGTATGTGGGGGCAGTGCCTGGGGCATAGCAGGCCTTCCCAAAGGGCACTAGCCTTGCTGCACCTGCTCGGGACTTCGCCGTGCTCTGGTTAGATAGCAGGGCCTCAGGCCCCTTCATAGGGGGGCGTGGGCGATCTGGGGGCATCGGGAAGGGAGATTGATAAAACTAGTCTTATCTAGTTTGTGGGGAGAAGGAAGCATTTGTTTTCTGAGAAAGCATTGATGGCTGACCTGTAAGTGCTGATTTAGTGAACACTACAAGTAATGCCTCCATTCTCATGGCCTCAACAGCAACGTTCACTTTTGATCTTATTCAAGTACAAGGATGAGTGGTTTGATGCATTAGCCAGCATTTGTAGTTGACAAAACACTCGTGGAAAAAAATGATCAACTGCACAACGTTACAAGCAAACTACGCAATAAAAAATAATAATGCTGAATTTAAAAGTCTACATGGTATGTCTCTGGTGACTTCATTACTTGCTGAATTTAATATTCACTCATTTCCTTATGTTATAAGGCAGTTAGTAGGGTGGAGTCTCTCACTCATGCATTTACCAACTTTCCTGTGAAGTCATTGCCAATGGTAAATTGGAAGTTTATTCATAATGAAGTTATCTCAAAAGCCAAATTATAAATATCTTTCAATTTTTTTTTGCAACAAATATTTAAACTGGAATACGAATGCATTTTAATATATTTGCCACAGTGTGGGATGGGATCTTCAAGAGCCGCAGTCCGGGGCACTTGAAACCCTGAGAAAGGCCTGGTTTAGGTGGGCGGGTCCAGGACCCCAAGAGCTGGGACAGCTGCCCTCCGTAGCCTACGGTGTCTGCAGGGGGGTCCCGCCCCCAGGGTGCCTCCCCCGTCACTGCCAGGATGGCCTGGTGGGGTAGACCTGCTGTACCAACTGAAGACCTGAAGGAGAAGCTGGCTTCAAGAGGGAGGAAGCTCAGGCACGGCTCCTCTTTATTTGCCGTGCTGAGTGCGTACAGACGCAGATTATTGGCAGGGCAGGTTGTGTCTGGGGAACACACGTGATCTGACCAAGCCCCTAAGGATTGCCCTTCTAGCAGATCTCACCTTAATGTTCTCCAGAGCCAAAAGGTCGGCTTCTGCACAAGCCGGGTCCTACGCCGGCCTGCAGAGATGCTAGTTGAACAGTCCCGCACAGAACGGATTGGGTCTCCCCCCGGCGGGGGGCTTGATGCTGCAGATCATCCTAAGAGCATCTGCCTAGGGCAATGACCAGTGGACAGTGCTTAGCTCACAGAAGTCTGTGTGCGAAGATTACTAGCCATGGGATATTTCTGATGTGGGTTATACACAGGAACCTTTCTTTTTTTATACACATAAGTCAGATTCCGAGTGGCTGGCAAATACATTTAGCTCTGTGGTGATGGAGTTATTCAGTTTGATTTAATGCTGACAGATTAAATTGTTTGTGCAAAAGAGTTGAATAAATTCTGCCAGAGCTTATATCTTATTCCGGCTTCACATTCAGCCCTTAATTTGCAGCTCTGTTCCACTGGCAGTCCTGTTAGAAGGAGCCCTGGGAAAAGCCTGGGGGGGCCCTTTCCCTCCCTCCACAGTTATCCCCTGGAATTAAACAAATCATTTAACGACCTCTGAGGAGGGCTTGAAGGGGCCCATAGGGAGAATCTGGTCCTAGGATGTCCTTAAACCATCTGAGGTGGCTGGAGAGCTCCCTATTTTAGTGGCTTTAATAGAACCATGGTTGATTGATTTTATTTAATCTACTTTCCCTATCTCCCTTCACCCTTGTGGATCCTCAAATCCTGGGGTGTCCAGAGCATTTTCTTCCCATAGGTCTGCAAATACAAATGCAAAACAAAGAAAAATGCAAATCCTTCCTTGGAAAAGGTCATTTCCACACTTTTCTCCCTTTGCGTCTCCACTCCCTGGGAAGTTCTGGGATGCTGAGCCAGGGGATGGGACGTCTGTCCTCATCATTGCGGCCCCAGGGCCCTCTGGCTTCACAGGACTCAGTGTTCGTGGAGCTGATGGATGAAGTAGGCTTGAAGAACCAATTAACTCACGTGGTGTCTTTGTTCCCCTTAGGATGACTGGAATGAAATCGACACAATTAAAAAGAAAGACCTTCATCACAGCACCGGGGATGAGAAAGCCCAGAGCGTGGAGACCCTCCCTCCAGGTACTGGGGCGCACACGGGGACTAGTACAGCCTCGTGCAGGTCCTCTGGTGGTCGGGAAGTGGTCTTGCCCGCTGACTGTGAAGGCGCTGGATGTGACATTCGGAGTATGTCGTCTGTGGGGTAGAGAATGGGTTTCACAGGACTGCCACAGAGCAGTCTTTTGCTGGCTTCCAGTAGGGTCATTAGTGGGTGGTGAAGCAAGTGTCCTGGGAGATAACCAAAATTTGTTCAAAGGAAAAAATGGAATAAAGTAGAAAATACAGAATGATACATGTCTGTTCACAACTTTTTAAGTGGACTTAATTTTTTCAAACAGCTTTAGTTTCTCAGCAAAATTTAGCAGGAAGTCCCTAGGTTCCCATGTACCTCCTGCCCCCAACCCTCCCCACTCTAGACATAGCCCTCCCCTCTGCCAGCATCCCCGTCAGGTGGCACATCAGGGCTCACTCTTGGCGGAGTAGGGCCCATAGGCCTTGACAAACATGCAGTGACGTGATCCACTCGTACAGGATCAGAGAAGACAGCTCCATCGCTCGGAAACGCCTCTGTGCTCTGCCTGTTCACCCCTCCCTCCTCTCAGTCTCTGGCAACCACTGATCTTTTGCCTATCTCCATGGTTTTGTCTTTTCTGGAATATTATGTAGTTGGAATCATACAGTACACAGACTTTTCAGACTGGCTTCTCTCACTGAGTAATATGCATCCAAGGTTCCGCCCCTGAATTCTCATGGCTTGGTAGCACTTCTGTTTCTATCACTGAGTAGTATTCTTTTGTCTGGACATACCACAGTTTATTTATCCATTTGCCTAGACATCTTGATTTCTTCCAAATTTTGGCAACATTTTATGGATACAGCTGCTGTTAACATCTGTGTGCAGGTTTTTGTGTGGACATAAACTGTCGTTTATTTGGGTAAATGCCGAGGAGCGTGATTGCTGGATCACATGGTAGGAATGTATGCATTTCTCTAAGAAACTGCCAAACTGTCTTCCGAAGTGGCTGTGCCATTTCGCATCCCCACCAACAGTGAACAAGAGTTCCCTTGGCTCCACATTCTCAGCAGCATTTGGTGTCGTCAATATTTTTTATATCAGCCACTCTGATGGGTTGGAAGTGGTATCTTGTTTTTTTAATTTGCAAATCCCTAATGACATATGATATGGAATATCTTTTCATATGCTTATTTGGCACCTGTTTCTCTTTTTTCGGGAGATGTTTGTTCAGGTCTTCTGGCCTTTATTTTTTGGTATCATTAATCTACAATTACATGAAGGACATTATGTTTACTACGCTCCCCTCTTCACCAAGTCCCCCCCACATACCCCTTCACAGTCACTGTCCATCAACGTAGTAAGATGCTGTAAAATCACTACTTGTCTTCTCTGTGTTGCACAGCCCTCCCTCTGCCCCCCCATATTATACATGCTAATCATAATGCCCCCTTTTTTTTTCCCGCCCTTATCCCTCCCTTCCCACCCATCCTCCCCAGTCCCTTTCCCTTTGGTAACTGTTAGTCCATTCTTGGGTTCTGTGATTCTGCTGCTGTTTTGTTCCTTCAGTTTTCCTTTGTTCTTATACTCCACATATGAGTGAAATCATTTGATACTTGTCTTTTTCCGCCTGGCTTATTTCACTGAGCATAATACCCTCTAGCTCCATCCAGGTTGTTGCAAATGGTAGGATCTGTTTTTTTCTTATGGCTGAATAATATTCCATTGTGTATATGTACCACATCTTCTTTATCCATTCATCTACTGATGGACATTTAGGTTGCTTCCATATCTTGGCTATTGTAAATAGTGCAGCAGTAAACATAGGGGTGCATCTGTCTTTTTCAAACTGGAGTGCTGCATTCTTAGGGTAAATTCCTAGAAGTGGAATTCCTGGGTCAAATGGTATTTCTATTATGAGCATTCTGAGGAACCTCCATACTGCTTTCCACAATGGTTGAACTAATTTACATCCCCACCAGCAGTGTAGGAGGGTTCCCCTTTCTCCACATCCTCGCCAACATTTGTTGTTTGTCTTTTGGATGGTAGCCATCCTTACTGGTGTGAAGTGATATCTCATTGTGGTTTTAATTTGCATTTCTCTGATGACAAGCGATGTGGAGCATCTTTTCATGTGTCTGTTGGCCGTCTGAATTTCTTCTTTAGAGAACTGTCTATTCAGCTCCTCTGCCCATTTTTTAATTGGATTATTTGCTTTTTGTTTGTTGAGGTGTGTGAGCTCTTTATATATTTTGGATGTCAACCCTTTATCGGATCTGTCATTTATGAATATATTCTCCCATACTGTAGGGCATCTTTTTATTCTATTGATGGTGTCCTTTGCTGTACAGAAGCTTTTCAGCTTAATATAGTCCCACTTGTTTATTTTTGCTTTTGTTTTCCTTGCCCGGGGAGATATGTTCAAGAAGAGGTCACTCATGTTTATGTCTAAGAGGTTTTTGCCTATGTTTTTTTCTAAGAGTTTTATGGTTTCATGACTTACGTTCAAGTCTTTGATCCATTTCAAATTTACTTTTGTGTATGGGGTTAGACAGTGATCCAGTTTCATTCTTTTACATGTAGCTGTCCAGTTTTGCCAGCACCATCTGTTGAAGTGACTGTCATTTCCCCATTGTATGTCCATGGCCCCTTTATCGAATATTAGTTGACCATATATGTTTGGGTTAATATTTGGAGTCTCTATTCTGTTCGATTGGTCTGTGGCTCTGTTCTTGTTCCAGTACCAAATTGTCTTGATTACTGTGGCTTTATAGTAGAGCTTGAAGTTGGGGCGTGAGATCCCCCCTACTTTATTCTTCCTTCTCAGGATTGCTTTAGCTATTCGGGGTCTTTGGTGTTTCCATATGAATTTTTGAACTATTTGTTCCAGTTCATTGAAGAATGCTGTTGGTAATTTGATAGGGATTGCATCAAATCTGTAAATTGTTTTGGGCAGGATGGCCATTTTGACGATATTAATTCTTCCTAGCCAGGAGCATGGGATGAGTTTCCATTTGTTAGTGACCTCTTTAATTTCTCTTAAGAGTGTCTTATAGTTTTCAGGGTCTTTCACTTCCTTGGTTAGGTTTATTCCTAGGTATTTTATTCTTTTTGATGCTATTGTGAATGGAATTGTCTTCCTGGTTTCTCTTTCTATTAGTTCATTGTTAGTGTCTAGGAAAGCCACAGATTTCTGTGTGTTAATTTTGTATCCTGCAACTTTGCTGAATTCTGATATTAGTTCTAGTAGTTTTGGAGTGGAGTCTTTAGGGTTTTTTATGTACAATATCATGTCATCTGCAAATAGTGACAGTTTGACTTCTTTTTTACCAGTCTGGATTCCTTGTATTTCTTTGTTTTGTCTAATTGCCGTGGCTAGGACTTCCAGTACTATGTTGAATAACAGTGGGGAGAGTGGGCATCCCTGTCTTGTTCCCTATCGCAGAGGAAAAGCTTTCAGCTTCTTGCTGTTCAGTATGATGTTGCCTGTGGGTTTATCATATAAGGCCTTTATTATGTTGAGGTACTTGCCCTCTATACCCATTTTGTTGAGAGTTCTTATCATGAATGGATGTTGAATTTTGTTGAATGCTTTTTCAGCATCTGTGGAGATGATCATGTGGTTTTTGCCTTTCTTTTTGTTGATGTGGTGGATGATGTTGATGGATTTTCGAATGTTGTACCATCCTTGCATCCCTGGGATGAATCCCACCTGGTCATGGTGTATGATCCTCTTGATGTATTTTTGAATTCAGTTTGCTGATATTTTATTGAGTATTTTTGCATCTACATTCATCAGGGATATTGGTCTGTAGTTTTCTTTTTTTGGTGGGGTCTTTGCCTGGTTTTGGTATTAGGGTGATGTTGGCTTCATTGAATGAGTTTGGGAGTATTCCCTCCTCTACTATTTTTTTGGAAAACATTAAGGAGAATGGGTATTATGTCTTCTCTGTATGTCTGATAAAATTCCGAGGTAAATCCATCTAGCCTGGGGGTTTTGTTCTTTGGTAGTTTTTTGATTACTGCTTCAATTTCATCGCTGGTAATTGGTCTGTTTAGATTTTCTGTTTCTTTCTGGGTCAGTCTTGGAAGGTTGTATTTTTCTAGGAAGTTGTCCATTTCTCCTAGGTTTCCCAGCTTGTTAGCATATAGGTTTTCATAGTACTCTCTAATAATTCTTTGTATTTCTGTGGGGTCCGTCGTGATGTTTCCTTTCTCTTTTCTGATTCTTTTGATGTGTATTGACTCTCTTTTTCTCCTAATAATTCTGTCTAGAGGCTTATCTATTTTGTTTATTTTCTCAAAGAACCAGCTCTTGGTTTCATTGATTTTTTCTATTTTATTCTTCTCAATTTTATTTATTTCTTCTCTAATCTCTATTATGTCCCTCCTTCTGCTGACCTTAGGCCTCATTTGTTCTTCTTTTTCCAATTTTGATAATTGTGACATTGGACCATTCATTTGGGATTGTTCTTCCTTCTTTAAATATGCTTGGATTGCTATATACTTTCCTCTTAAGACTGCTTTCACTGTGTCCCACAGTAGTTGGGGCTTTATGTTGTTGTTGTCATTTGTTTCCATATATTCCTGGATCTCCATTTTAATTTGGTCATTGATCCATTGATTATTTAGGAGCGTGTTGTTAAGCCTCCATGTGTTTGTGAGCCTTTTTGCTTTCTTTGTACAATTTATTTCTAGTTTTATGCCTTTGTGGTCTGAAAAGTTGGTTGGTAGTATTTCAATCTTTCGGAATTTACTGAGGCTCTTTTTGTGGCCTAGTATGTGGTCCATTCTGGAGAATGTTCCATGTGCACTTGAGGAGAATGTGTATCCTGTTGCTTTTGGATGTAGAGTTCCATAGATGTCTATTAGGTCAATCTGTTCTAGTGTGTTGTTCAGTGCATCTGTGTCCTTATTTATTTTCTGTCTGGTGGATCTGTCCTTTGGAGTGTTAAAGTCTCCCAAAATGAATGCATTGCATTCTGTTTCCTCATTTAATTCTGTCAGTATTTGTTTCACATATGCTGGTGCTCCTGTGTTGGGTGCATATACATTTATAATGGTTATATCATCTTGTTGGACTGAACCCTTTATCATTATGTAATGTCCTTCTTTATCTTTTGTTACTTTCTTTATTTTGAAGTCTATTTTGTCTGATACTAGTATGGCAACACCTGCTTTTTTCTCTCTATTGTTTGCATGAAATATCTTTTTCCATCCCTTGACTTTAAGTCTGTGCATGTCTTTGGGTTTGAGGTGAGTCTCTTGTAAGCAGCATATGGATGGGTCTTGCTTTTTTATCCATTCTATTACTCTGTGTCTTTTGATTGGTGCATTCAGTCCGTTTACATTTAGGGTGATTATTGAAAGGTATGTACTTACTGCCATTGCAAGCTTTAAGTTTGTGGTTACCAAAGGTTCAAGGTTAGCTTCTTTACTATCTTACTGTCTATCTTAGCTTGCTTATTGAGCTATTATAAACACTGTCTGATGATTCTTTATTTCTTTCCCTTCTTATTCCTCCTCCTCCATTCTTCATATGTTGGGTGTTTTGTTCTGTGCTCTTTTTAGGAGTGCTCCCATCTAGAGCAGTCCCTGTAAGATGCCCTGTCGAGTTGGTTTGTGGGAGGCAGATTCCCTCAACTTTTGCTTGTCTGGGAATTGTTTAATCCCTCCTTCATATTTAAATGATAATCGTGCTGGATACAGTATCCTTGGTTCAAGGCCCTTCTGTTTCATTGCACTGAATATATCATGCCATTCTCTTCTGGCCTGTAAGGTTTCTTTTGAGAAGTCTGATGATAGCCTGATGGGTTTTCCTTTGTAGGTGACCTTTTTTTTCTCTCTGGCTGCCTTTAATACTCTGTCCTTGTCTTTGATCTTTGCCATTTTAATTATTACGTGTCTTGGTGTTGCCCTCTTTGGGTCCCTTGTCATGGGAGTTCTGTGTGCTTCTGTGGTCTGAGAGGCCATTTCCTCCCCTAGTTTGGGGAAGTTTTCAGCAATTATTTCTTCAAAGACACTTTCTATCCCTTTTTCTCTCTCTTCTTCTTCTGGTACCCCTATAATGCGGATATTGTTCCGTTTTGATTGTTCACACTGTTCTCTTAATATTCTTTCATTCTTGGAGATCCTTTTATCTCTCTCTGCATCAGCTTCTCTGCGTTCCTGTTCTCTAATTTCTAGTTCATTAATGGTCTCTTGCATCTCGTCCATTCTGCTTTGAAGTCCTTCCAGAGATTGTTTTATTTCTGTAATCTCTCTCGTTAGTTCTTGCATATTCTCTGCAAGTCCATCAGCATGGTTATGACTTTTGTTTTGAATTCTTTTTCAGGAGGATTGGTTAAATCTATCTCCCCAGGTTCCTTCTCTGGGGAAGATGTAGAAGATGTCAAAGATGTCTGGGTTAGTCTTGTCTGGATCAAATTTTTTTGTCTTTTCATGTTGATAGGTGCAGCGGTATGCTATTGACTTGCCTATCAGCTGGGAGAGCCAAGACTCTTTCCACTTGCTCCTGGCCTTTCTTTACTGGGACACCTGCGACCCCTAGTGGCTTGTGTTGGGCAATTGCATGTAGACTGGGTCTCTGTATCTTGCCCGGCCGGTGTGGAGGAAGCTCCCTTGCTGTGGGCATGGCCAGCCTCAGGTTGCTGCTCTGCTATGGCGGGATTCCAGAGTGGAAACAGACGGGGAGGGGGCTGTTTATCACCGTGAGGGGTCTCAGAGCTGCTGCCCAGGGGGTTAGTGCGCCCAGAGTTCCCCAGGATTCCCAGCTGCTGGGCTAAGTGTCCCCTGATGCTTCTGTCCAGCTGTGGGGTCCCTGTCCCTTTAAGACTTTCAAAAAGCACTCACTTTTCTTTCTCCCAGGGGCGCCAGCTTCAGGACCCACTCACAGGTCTTACTGTCCTGTTTCCCTAGTATCCAGCACCCCACACACGCAGTGTGTCTGCGCTCTGGGGCCGATGCCTAGGGCTGGGTGTTTAGCAGTCCTGGGCTCCCTCTCCCTCCCCGCTCTGACTCTTCTCCTCCCGCCAGGAGCTGGGGTGAGGGGCCTCGGGTCCCACCGGGCCGGGGCTTGTATCTTACCCCTTTCACCAGGCGCTGGGTTCTCGCAGGTGTGGATGTAGTCTGGCTGTTGTCCTGTGTCTTCTGGTCTCTCTTTTAGGAATAGTTGTATTTGTTGTATTTTCAAAAATATATATGTTTTTGGGAGGAGATTCCCACTGTCCTACTCATGCCGCCATCTTGGCTCTGCCTCTCTTCTGCCCATTTTTTAATTGGGTTGCTTGTTTTCTTAGAATTGTTGAATTTTAAGAGTTCTTTGTATATTTTGGATTACAGCCCTTTACCAGATATGTTATTTGCAAATATTTTCTCTCAGTCTGTGACTTACATTCTCATTCTCTTGACAGTATCTTTCCCAGAGCAGAGAATTCTAGTTTTAATGAAGTTTAGCTTTGCCAGTTCTTTCATGGATCATGCCTTTGATGTTGTATCTAAAAACTCATCACTGTTCCCAGAGACTCCTGGATTTTTCTCTGTGTTATCTCGTAGGAGTTTTATAGTTGGGTCTGTGATCTGTTTTGAGTTAATTTTTGAGAATAGCATAAGGTCTGTGTCTAGATTAGTAATTTTTGCATATGGATGTCCAGTTGTTCCAGTGCTACTTGTTGAAAAGACTTTGCCCCATTTTATGGCCTTTGTCCCTTTGTCAAAGATCAGTCGACTCTGTCTGTGCTGGTCTATTTCTGGGCTCTCTGTGCTGCTCCACTGATTTATTTGTGTGCTCCTTCCACAGTCCCACACTGCCCTGAGTACCTTAGTTTTATATTAAGTCTTGAAGTCAGGTAGTGTCAGTCTTTTAACATTCTTCCCCCTCCATATGGTGTTGTTTCTTCTGGGTCCTTGACCTTTCCATACCATCTTTAGAATCAGTTTGCTGATACCCACAAAATAACTTCATGGGGTTTTGATTTGGATTGTTTTGAATGTATGGATCAAGTTGGTAAGAATGGATATCTTGACAATATTGAGTCTTGCTACCCAGGAACCTAAAATAATCTCCATTTATTTCATTCCTTGAAAATTTTTTTTTCATCAGAGCTTTGTAGCTTTGCTCATATAAATCTGGTGCCTGTTTTGTTAGATTTATACCAAAGTACTTAATTTTGGTGGGTTCTAATGTAAATGGTATTGTATTTTTAACTTAAGATTCCACTTGTTCCTTGTTTATATGTAGGAAGGCAGTTGGCTTTTTTATACTAACCTTATATCCTGTAAACTTGATATAAATTACTTAGTAGTTCCTGAGTTTTTTGTTGATTCTTTTAGATTTTCCACATAGACATTCATGTCATCTGCAAATTTCTTCCTTCCTAATCTATGTTATACCTTTTGTTTCCTTTGTATTGTCTTATTGCCTTAGCTAGGACTTCGAGTATGCTGCTGAAAAAGAGTGGTGAGAAGGGCCATCCTTCCCTTGGACCTGATCTTAATAGGAAAGCTTCTAGTTTCTCACCATTGAATATGATGTTAACTGTAGGTTTTTTGTAGATGTTCTGTATGAAGACGTTTCCCCTCTATTCCTAGTTTGCTGTCAGTTTTTATCAGGAATGGGTGTTGGGTTTTGTCAAATGCTTCTTCTGCATCTATTAATATGATCACCTGATTTTTCTTCTTTAGCATCTTAACATGATGGACATCAACTGATTTTCATATGTGAACCAGCCTTGCATATGTGGAAAAAGTCCTACCTGGTCGTGGTGTATAATTGTTTGCACACATTGTTGGATTCAATCTAATAATTTGTTGAAGATTTTTGCATCTATATTCATCAGAAGTATTGCTTTGTAGTTTTCTTTTGTTGTAATGTCTTTGTTTTTGTTATTAGGGTAATGCTCACTTCTAGAATGAGTTAGGAAGTATTCCCTCTGCTTGGATCTTCTGGAGGAGATTGTAGAGCGTTAATATAATTTCTTATAAGTGTTTGGTAGAATTCACTAATGACCCTGTCTGGGATTGGTGCTTTCTGGTTTGAAAAGTTAATAATTACTGATGCAATTTCTTTAATAAATACAGACCTGTTGAAATTGTCTATTTCTTCTTGTCTGAGTTTTGGAGGATTGTGTCTTTCGAAAAATTGGTCCATTCATGTAGGTTATCAAATTTTCAGGCATAGATGTGGTCATAGTGTTCCTTTATTCTGCTCTACATGTCCGTGGGATCTATAGTGATGTCCCCTCTTTCATCTCCAATACTCAGAATTTGTGTCATCTCTCTTTTTTCTTAGACTAGCTAGAGGCTTATTGATTTTATTGATCCTCCCAAAGAACCAGCTTTTTTATCCTATTGATTTTCTTTTTTCTGTGTCATAGATTTCCACTCTAATTTTTATTATTTCTTCTGCTTACTTTGGATTTAATCTGCTCTTTTTCTCTAGTTGCCTTTGGTGGAAGCCTAGATGATTGATTTTACATCTTCTTCTTTTCTCATACTGCATTCAGCACTGTACGTTTCCCTCCAAGCCCTGCTTTCACCACACTACACAAATTTTGTTAAGTCGTACTTTCATTTTATTTGATTCAAAATATTTTTTAATTTCTCAGGAGATTTGCTCTTTCACCCATGTGTTTTTAGCAGTCTGCTGTTCAATCTCCCAAGTTTGGGATGTTCCAGCTGTCATTCTGATGTTTAGTCCCATTGTGGTATGAGAGCGGACATTGTATGCTTTTTTCTCTTTTAAATTTGTTAAGGTGTGTTTTATGGTCCATAATGTTGTCTCTTTTGCTGAATGGTCCATGTGAGCTTGAAAATGTGTATTCTGCTGTTTTTGGATTAAGTCACCTGAAGATATCAATTCTATCCAGTTGATTGATGGTGGTGTTGAGTTCAACTATGTCTTCACTGATTTTCTGCCTGCTGGATCTGTCCATTTCTGAAGGAGTGTTCAAGTTCCAACTATAATAGTGGCTTCATCTCTTTCTCCTTGCAGGTGTATCAGGTTTTCCTCTTATATTTTGTTGCTCTTTTCTTAGGCTTATACGCCCCAAGGATCATTTATGTCATCTTGGAGAATTGATATGTTATGTATTGCCCTTCCTTAGCCTTGATAACTTTCTTTGGTCTGAGGTCTGTTCTGTCTGAAATTACTGTAACTACTCCTTCTGTTTTTAATTAGTATTAGAATGTTATCGCTTTCTTTTAATCTATATGTGTTTTTATGTTTAAAGTGGATTTCTTGTGGAAAACATATAGTTAGTTGAACCTTATTTTTTGATCCACCCTGACAATCTCTGTCTTTAATTGGTGTATTTAGACCACTGATGTTTAAAGTGATTATTAGTACAGTTGCGTTATGGCTACCATATTTGTTACACTTTCCTATTTCTTGCCCTTGTTCTATGTTCTTATTTTTGTCTTCCATTCTTTTTTTGCCTTTGTAGTTTTTTTTTTTAGCTATTATTAATGTACAATTATATGAGCAATATTATGGTCACTAGACTCCCCTTGTTATCAAGTCCCCACCACATACCCCATTAGCATTTTCTGATTCCATTTTTCTCCACTTTTTTCTTTTACTCTTTTTAGTGATTGCCCTAGACTTTGCAATATACATTCACATCTAAACCAAGTCTAATTTCAAATAGCATTATCCTATTTTACAGTTAGTGCAAGTATCTTAAAACAAAATATTATGAATTCCTCCCTCCCACCCCTGTATCATTGCTGTCATTCATTTCTCATCTGCATAAACATACATAAACATATATAAGCATACATAATTGAATACACTGTTGCTATTATTTTGTACAAACTGTTGTCTGTTAGACCAATTAAGAATAAGAATAGAAGTCATTATTTTGCCTTCACATATTCCTTTTCTGATCCTGTTACTTTCTCTATGGAGATCTGAGTTTCTGGCCTATATTATTTGCTTTCTCTCTAAAGAGCTTCTCTTAACATTTCTTGCAAGGCAGGTCTGTTGCCAACAGATTCACTCACTTCCTATTGTCTGAGAAAGTATTTCTCCTTCACTTTTGAAGATTAACTTCACAGTACAGAATTCTCGGGTGGCAATTTTTTTCTCTCAACAGTTTAGATACTTGATTCCACTCTCTTGCTTGCATAGTTTCTGGGGAGAAGTTGGCTGTTTCTTTTGTTTCTCTAAAGCTATTTTTTCTCCTCTTTTTTCAAGATTTTCTTTGTAGTGTTTTTTTAAATTGTGAATTTTTATAGTCTGAATATGCTATGCCAGGGTGTGGGGTTTTTGTTTGTTTTGTCTGTTGTTTTGGTATGTATCCTGCTAAGGTGTTCTCTGAGGTTCCTAGATCTGTGATTTGGTGTCTGGCATTAATTTGAGGAAGTTCTCCGTCATTATTGCTTCAAACATTTCTTCTATTCCCTTCTTTCTTCTATGGCACCCCCATTATACGTGTGTGACACTTTAAGTCCGGGGAGAGGAAATCCTGGGGCAAAATACCTCTAAAACTGAAATCAGTCAAAGGGAGAAATAAAGTTTAAAATCCGTTTATTGCTCACAAACTCCAGTCCGGGGCGTCTCTCCTGCTCCAGCAGAAGCAAAACTGGCCCTCCCCTCCCCTCTCACGTACAGATAAGCCCCCCTTGCACAGGTAATTACCCACTGATACAGAGATGAACTTCTCTCCACCCCGAGGAATGACGCAAATGCACTAAAGCCATATCTCTCTCCGCCTCTGAACGCCTATTGATATGCAGATGTACCAAAGCCAGGTGAGATATTCTGGAAAGATTACCATTTTACCCACATACACCTTTTGTAGTTGTTCAATGGTTGTTGGATGTTCTGTTCCGTTAATTTCTGTTTTTTGTTTGTTTGCTTTTTGTATTTAGTTGGAAATTTTAGTTCGGCTCTTCGGTTGGAAGTTTCTGTTGTGTTCTCCAGACCCTCTCCCCAGGTGGGTCTAGGCCACGAATGAGCCCACCAAAGCCCTTCCTCACTTCTGTCACGTCGTTTTGCTCTCTGGCACTTCTTTGGGGTTCTGTCTTAGAGTTTCCATCTCTCTACTTCCCTATCCGTCCGTTCTTCCGTGTTGTCTGCCTTTCCCACGACAGCCCTTAACATGCTGTGCCGATCACAGTTGTTTGGATTCCTAATCTGACAATTTCAGTGTCCATGCCACAGTCTGGTGTTCGTTCTTGCTTTGTCTCTTCAAATGGTGTTTTTTGCATTTCAGTGTGCCTTGGGGTTTTCCCTTAAAAGCCAGACCCCTAAAGTACAGAGTAAAAAGAACTCCAGTAAATGGGACCTTAGTTGCTGTGGTGGTGAGATGGGGTGGAGAGCAGACACGACATTGACATTCACCTGTTAGTGAGCCTGGGCCCCGGGCCACGAACCTCACGAATGCTTCTCACATTTCCTCCCGCTTAGGGGGTCTTAAGACCCCGCTTAGGATAGACACAGGGGACTGGGATGGGCCAGAGTCGGGGTTCCCGTCCTCCACATGGGGTGCCAGGATGGGCGGAGTTGGGTATTCCCCCTTATGAGGGGCTGGGATGGGCCGGAGTCGGGGATTCCCTTCCCCCACATGGGGGCCTTGGACGGGCCAGAGTCGGGGGTTCCCTTCCCCCACATGGGGGGCTGGGATGGGCCCAAGTCAGGCGTTCCCTTACCCACATGAAGCCCACGGCGGCTCTTGTTGCAGGCTCGGTCCTGGTCGTTGGTCCGGCCCGGGTAAACCGCCGAGGCCGCGGGCAGGCCTTGTGCCGAACAGGGGGTCCTGGCGTGTATCTGAATGGTTCCTGCCACCCCCTCCCCCACCCCTGCTGCAGGCCCGAGGGCACCCACCCGTCGCCCACGTTCCCCATGAGGACCTGGTGCAGCTCCTGGAGTTCAGGCCCCCGAGTGCGCCCCACACCATCACCCCCAGGCCCGTCCTCAGCCAGCTGCACTGCTGCCCCACAGCTGCGCTCTCGTTCCAGGGCCCAGGTCCCCGCAGGGGCCCCGCGCTGCTCCACCGTGGTTCCCTGCATTCCCCTGCGGGTCTCTCCCACATCCGGAACAGCCATGTGCCCTCGGGCCTCACTTCTCGGAGGGACCTGAGAACTGTTGGCGTTCCCCTCGTTCAGCCCTTCACCCATTACCAGCTTGGCGTGGTGACCTCCTTGCCCCTCCCAGGCTGGACCAGAACCCAGAAGTTGGTCCATGAAGATTTTGCTTTCATGGTGCCGGGAGTTTGTATATTGTTGTTTCTCACTGAGGCTGGACAAACGTCAGGCCTCCTCTGTCGGCACCCCCCCACTGTCCTGTCTGTACTAAACATGACGGTGTCATACCGGTTTCTGTGAGGTCTGTCCCCCTCTCTTCCTCCCTAACTCCTGGCAGCATCATCAATCCAGGCTGCAGCCCCCTTCTATATAAGATGGCATCACTCACACAGTGGGGAGCATCGGAACACAATACCGAGTTAACAAGCATTTCTTTATCATAATAATAGGATATACTCCTGCTGTGTGGATCAGTGTATCAGTGAGAAACTTCCGGTGGGTTGTCTTTTATTAAAAAATAAGAACAAGTGTTTCCATGGATTCTAAGACACTCATGCAGAGGGAACGAGAACCTCTTCAGTGCGTGTACTAGATGTGACCACTGAGAGTCACACTCTGTAATCAACTCAGTGTGGCAGTGACCCTGGCCTTCATATTCTTAACAGTTGATTTTCTTATCTCGTAGTAATAACTTTTGATGAATGCACTATGTCCTTTTATTTTGTCAGAACTTGTCTTTTGTTTGTTGTTGAAACCCTTTTTCCTATTAAACCAGCGAACGCAAGTTTTTCCTTTACAAGTTGTTTTGTTATGGTTAAGAAATATATTTTCACCAAGAATGGTGGGTGCAGCCAGATTTCTGTGGCCTAGGAGGAACCCCTGGTCACAGTACTTCCCACTGTGTAAGTGGGTTGTCTGGATCCGCCCACAGCTTCCTGTGGTCTAGGTGTTGGGTATCTAGCAGTCCTAGGCAGATGGGAGGAGGTGGTGCTGAGCTGAATATAGGAACCCGGTGTCCTTCCACTGGGCCACAAACCCTTTGACGATGAAGGAGCCAAATCAGAGATCTCAGTGATGCCCCCACTCATGGGCTCCGACTTTTTTGACGATATACTCTGTGAGCAAGAAGTATTTTGATTATACGTCACCCCCATATATGTTAACATATCCATAAACTATATACATATTACCATACTCATCTATTCATACATTCCAAAGTGTATTTTAAATAAGATAATATAAAGGATTAAGAAAAATAAATGAAAGTGCTACTATTTTCTTTCTGTACCCCAGAAGACTGTCTTGTATGGCCCCGCTTTGGAGACCACTGCCCTTGGCCATGGCCACAAAAGCCTAGATTACCGTTGTACCTCAGTTTCCTGTCCCAGCCCGCCCTACCTTTGGGGGAAATCTCTAATTTCAATAAAGTACCCCAGCCAAGTAGCCGTGTCAGAGGGAGGCCTGAATGCTGGGGTCCTGCCCTGCATTTTCTGCTGGAACTTCGGTCTCCCACGTTCAGCAGTAAATTCGTGAGGCATAAAGGGCACAGGCCAAGTTCTGCATGTAGCTGGAGCGCAGCTGAGAAGGGCCTCATGGGCAGCGCATGGGCCAAAACCGCCCATGGGAAGGCCAGCAGCTCACGTGCCAACAGCCCAAATCCAGTGTTTCTTTAAAGACCCATAATTTCTTCACCTGGGTCTTCAGTCAAAACCCAGGCATAAAGGAGGTCTGGAAGTGGAGGTGAGCGACCTGGTGGCATCATCAAGTGGTCCCACCCAGATAGTGCCGGCCAGGCTCTGTCTGTCTGATTTTTAAGTGGTAAGCTCGGGCATTAAGCACATCCACACTGCTGTGCATTCATCACCACCATCCATCTCCAGAATTTTTCATCTTCCCAAACAGAAACTTGGTCCCCATTAAACACTAATTCTCCACTTCCCCCTCCCCTAGCCCCTGACAGCCGCCTTTCTGCTCTGTCTCTGCAAGTCGGACCACTTCAGGGAGCTCCTGTAAGCGGAATCACATAGCATCTGTCCTTCTGTGATGGGCTTGTCTCGCCCAGTGCAGTGTCCTCAGGTGTGTCTGGGTTGTAGCCCGTGTCAGAGTATCCTCCCTTCCTACGGCTAACCGCCCTTCCAACCCCGTGAGCTGCGTCGTCCAGGTAGCACTGTGTGACGGCTGTAGGGCAGCTAACTCCACAGGGCCCCTCATGACCCACGCCTGAGCCCAGCGGTCAGCTCCACGTCATCATTGGGAAAATAAGCAGCTCTGAGTATCCTTAGGGAAGCATCTTTATAAAAACAAGCAGTATGTTTATGGTAGAAAAGTTAAATTCAGATTAGCAAAAATAAGAAAATTATTCACACATAATTCTACCACCCCAAAATAACCAGAGTTCCTCTCCTGTGCATTCCTCCAGACCCACTCTGGGCTCATATCCAGGCACACTCACCACGTGACAGGAGCACGCTGGGCCCTGGCTGGGGAGGGCTCGAGCCCTGGGCACAGTTTCTAAATCAGCTCCTGGGACTTTCAGTCTTCCCATGAATTCTTACAAATGCTACCTTAAGTGGTCCACTAGGTGAGTAATATCGCTGAGGATTTCGGGATTAGCTAGGAGGCCCCCACACGTGTCCCTGTCTAAGGGCAGTAGCGGCTCAGGGTGCTTCCCAACCAAGTCCAGCATGGGGACACCACGCTCCTCCATCTTCCTCCTGGGACGGCTCAGGACAGGCTGCAGGCGGCCCCTACCAGCTGCTGCATGGACATTTTTACAGATCACTGCACTTCCCCTATTTCTTCCTACGCTATTATATCATAAACACCTTTTCACATCCATAAATGGCTCTTGTATAGCACTTACAATAACAGCAACGTTTCCATTACCATAGGCTCCTTGAATTTATCCCGTATTGTAGGACATATAGAGGGAGGGTTTCCAACCGGTATCCTTAGATGTAAATCTCCGTATGTCCTTAATTATGTCCTTTAAATAATTTCCTAAAAGTGAAATCACAGGGTCAGTGCCAATACCCGTGTTTAAGGATTTTTTTTGCTCTTATTTGCCAAATTGTCCTCCAGAGGGGGCCTATTCCCTTGCACCCTAGCCGACATTAAAAAACAAACCTGTCGTGTTTCCCATTTTCAGATGTGTAAGAAAGTAAAACCGAGGTTAGTAGCCGCAAGTGTGACAGAGCTATTAAAATAGAATCATCTGGAGCTTTCTTAGTAGAAATGTAGCATCTAAAGCAATTCAGATGGTACTCAGTGTCGTCCGTGCTGCTGGGCCATGCCTTGAAGGATTTCATTCTGTTCTGGGCACAGGGTTTTCAGAGATGCTTGTGAATCCGCGTAGGTCCAGATGATGACTCTAATGGTGAGGGGGCCAGAGACAGCATCCGGTGAAGAACGGATGAAATAAGTGCATATTTTCACAGAAGGGCTCAGTCAGGGGAAATGGGATTGTGGTCCCCATGCATTTTTGAAAGGCTGCCATACAGAAGAAGCCAAAGACCATTTTTTTGTTTGAGATTCCAGAGTGGAAGCTACAGGCAAGCAGTTTTTGTTGTTGTGTGAGGAAGCCTGTGCCACTAATTCCAACTGTCCCGTGGCCTGGGCCCCTTTTGGAGAGGTGAGCCCCTATCGCTGTGAACCCAAGGGCTGCGGGCTGCATGTTAGGGCTTTTAGAGAAGAGGTTCTCACACGCGTACGGAGAGAACACGCCTGCTTCCTCTGACTCCAGCAGCTCACGGTGTCCGCATTCAAAGAGGGGCACATGGCTGCAGCTCAGCCTCATCGCACTGGGGGGCAGGGCCAGGGGAGGCCGTGCCTGTGCTGTGCCCCTGGAAAAGATGCATGTGGGGAAGTGGAACCTGCACAGGCGTGCCGGCCTGCTCCTCCAGGCTGCCCTCGCCTATCACCCTCTTAAAAGTGGGTCTGGAAGGATACAGACTTGTGGAGAGGGAGACCTGGGTTCGAGTCGTCATTCTGTCATTGTGTAGTGTGACTTCTAAGTCTCGGTTTCCCCATCTGTAGAACGGGCACAGTCACAGTGACCCCCGTTTTACAGGGTCATTGCATGGTGTGCGTGGGGTCTGTGTCAGGTGGCAGTCCCACAGTCACAGATGTCCTCTCTCTCTCCTCCCTCTCATGTCAGCTTCGGCTCTGGGTGCAGGTTCGCTTCAGTGCTTCTGCTAAGATTTGGAGGAAGTGGTCCATCTGTAGAACCCACATACAGCAGACGGGATGTGTCATGGTTAGACACTGTCACAGACAGAGGAAAAAGGGAGAGTTTCTATTTAGAATTAGGAGAAGAATATATGAAGATTCCTTAACTTTAAGCCAGGTGTAGATTCACAATGCAAATCAGAGCATTTTTTTATTTTTTAGTTATTTTGATGGCACAGATAATTTAAATAGATGAAGAGTGTTTACCCGCCAACATCTGATTTTTTTTTCACTCCTATCTTATTTTAAATAGCTTGTAATCACTTCTTTGAATTTCCTTTTTTTTTTTCTCATCCTTAAAAATGAATTGTGCAGAGGATTCCTTATTTCGGGAGACAGAGTCTCACAGGGGAACAGAATTTCCTGTCACACCAGGAATCCGGTGACAAATAATAAAGCGTTATTTACATGCCTTTGCCATTTAAGTGCAGATGTTTGTTTGTAATCTAGGCATTTTCTGGCCTCCTCTTTCACAGAGCAGCATTGTGGCCTCCAGGAAGAATATCAGGACTTTTTTTCTCTTAAGCATGGTAAAATTACATTCCATCTGAGATCAACCAGAAGGTGAAAGTAAACCTGAGAGCTTTGTCCTCTGATTTAAAATACCTTCTGCTTCCCTTCTTGGCCGCATTCCCAGAAGAGGCTGCTCTGTCTTTCGCAGGCTGGCTTCCGTTTGTGTGAGCCGGCCTTCCCACAGTGCACCTTGGTGCCGCTGCACAGCCAGGCATCTCCTGCCGCCCAGGTCTGCTGGCCCCATGGGACCGGCACCCGTGGCGCTGCCCCTGCCCTTGGGCGCCCGGGAGTGGTGGACCCCCAAGGCTGCCCCTGGGGCATGCATCCGCACAGTGACACTTAGGCTTCCATTTGTTCTGTGGTATTAATCCTTTGAAGGTTCATTTTCGTAGATTTTTACATCATTGTTTCTTTACATACCAAGTTTAGTAAAAACAAACATTTTAGGGAATAAATGACATTGTTTGAAAATGTGGCATTATTTTAAATTAACATTTATCAAACGGGTCATCTAAATGCAAGGAGTTCTCTGATTACAAAGGTGTCTTTTCCAAAAGATCACTTGAGGATTGCTTATTAGGACTCTCCAAGCAGCTTTCCTGTGGAAACGCTGGCCGGAGGTGTGTGACCCGGTTCCCGTGGAAACACTGGCCGGAGGTGTGTGTGTGTGTGACCCGGAGCGGCGTGCGGAGCGGCCGGCACAGAGCCAGGGACAGGCGCGCGTCGGCAGAGCAGACCAGCAGGTAGGAGGGGCAGCACGTGGTCTTCACAGTCCACCCTGAGGACCCCCATCCCCGCAGGGGCCCGTGGGGGGCTCTGACTGTCTCCTCAGGTCAGGGCCATTTCCAGAGGCAGCCAGCCCAGGCTTGTGAAAAAGTACAGCAGGCAGGATAAGAGGGTATCGGAGCCTAAACTGGGAGAAGGGACTCTCAGAATTCCCAGAAAATCACTTCCAGTGAACTTGTCTCCTCGTCCAGAGCTGCAGATAGACGACACCGAGAGGACATGGAGTCTGCGCACTGCACCCTGTGGTTCTGGGAGGGCCGGGAGCAGGCGCTGTACCTGTGGGGCAGGGGCAGACACGGGGTCCTGCTTCAGCAGCAGGTAGAGGCGGGTGGACTTGAGCTCTGTCCTCGGCCGAGTTTTGAGTTAATGAATTAGACAGAAAGGCAGCAAATACTTGCAAGGCCCTGTGACAATAGGTTTGTAGGAAAGAGTGTCAGAGTGGAGCTGAGCATGTGCAAGAAGGAAGAGGAGCGTCCCAGGGAGAGACTGCCGCTGGGGACCCCGGGCCGGCCTCGTGGAGGAGGTGGCCTTGCAGCTCAGCCCGCGGGAGGTGTGGGGGAAGCACACTGAGAGGGAACGGCCCTGCCTGGCAGCGAGCTTCTGTCTGTCCTAAAGACGCAAGCGCTGGCTCAGCGGGGATGGTCGGGGAGATGCGGCTTAGCGAGAGTTCGCAGGTAAACTGTAGAGGGGGACACGGGCCAACAACCCAAGTGAGCTCTCGGGCATATGAATGGAAATGCAGGAAGGTAAAAGAGAGGGCCCCCCCACGGGGCCCCGGGTGCTCTGGGGCTCTTTGTTGGCCAGATCCTGGGGTGACAGCAGGGCCACACGGGCCACACGCACTGGAGGTGGTGCAGGCCTCCGCAGGCCCAGGGTTCACCACGGCCGGGCCGTCTCAGAGAAGAAAGGTGTTTCTGTGGACAAGGGGTTCACCCTCAGGTGCAGGCAGGCCTTCCTAAGAGGGGCATCAGGGGCAGTGGGTGTTCTCTGGCATCAGCCCGCCTCCTCATTTTGGGAGATCCCCCTCCGAGGAGCCAGAATCACACTCCTAGAGTGCAGATTTGATCAGCATCTCCCGCTACCGTCCTCTATGTCCCCAATATGTGGAGAGGACCACTGGAGCCCTAGCCAGGGCTGAGGCTAGGGCTAGGCCCTTCTCCCTGCCGGTCTCCCTGTCTTCACACATCGTTCCCTTCTGATGCATCCTGGGCCCAGCTCCCCCCTGCCCGGCAGGCTCCTGCTCATGCTTCAAGACCCAGCCCAAATGCCCCTTCTCTGGGGCTTTTTGTGAACCTCCACCCCCAGAGCACCTTGCCTGGAGTTAGAGAGTCATCTCGTCTGTGCTCACGACTCAGCACACCTCCCCAGCCGAGGGGCTTGAGGGCAGAGGCTACACAGCACCTGAGTGCTGACCCAGGGTTGGCATTGGTACTGGCTCCTTCCGTCCAGCTTGGGAAACCAGAGGGCGGCGAATGTCGTCTTCTCCAGAATTAAGGACTTCCTCACAGTGAGCTTGCCTGAAATAGAACGGCTGTGTTATGCTCCCCAGGGCTGCAAGTGTTAGCTGGAACCGAATTCGGAGATGTCCCTGGAAGGGAGTCCTCCAGCCCTGAGACTGTGATGGGGACAGTCTGGGACTCAGCAGGACACCCGGAGGGAGGGCCCCAGCCCTGATGCAGAAACCTGCTCCCATTCCGTCCACACGGGCTGGCTGGTCCCCTTAGGAGCAGAGGGACGGCGGCTGCATCTGAAGCTTCTGGAGGCCCTCGGGGTGCTGTGGGGGCAGCAGGGAAGGGCAGAGGAAGGTGGCGGGCACCAGGGGGCCCAGCCACACTGCTGGGGGTATCCCAGCCCCCATGCTGCAGCAGGCACCTCCCTTTTCTAAGGGATTCTTAAAATCTGCAGGTGAGAACTTGAGGGGCCCCCCTGATCCTGACGCAGCCAACAAGCTGACTCATCTCCTCTTAGCAGTTCACAGGGACATGTTTTCCAAACTGGGCTCCATCCTGACTATTGCTGTTTCCTCAGGAACACCCATGCCTCTGAGCAGGCCTTCCCTTCCTCTCCCTGCTCCACCTTGAATGGCGTCCTGTCTCACCTGTCCCCCTGCCTGAAGTGAACAGAGAATGGTGTCAGGTGTCTCCTCTTCCAGGTGTTTTCCTGGGAGCAGCCAATGGGAATGGAAGGTCAGGATGTAGGGGTGTAGGTCAACTTACGCATGGCCGTTCTCTCTGCCTACGGGCTCTGTAGGACCAGGGCAGACACTTCTTATGGGCAAAAATAGGGTGTGATCTCAGTGTGCCTGCCTGTTCCCACCCATGCCCCCCTGGGCAGGCACTCACAGGAACCCTGGGGCGAAGGCAAGGGTCCCCTCTAGTGCTTCCCACTCATTTCTCAGGGTCCAGTGCAGAGGTGTGGGACCCCCGAGGGGAGGCCACGGAGTGGCGTGGTGGGCTCAGCAGTGCCCAGAGACCCAAGCAACACGCATAGGGGGTTGCATCCGAGGTGGAGGTAGTGTTCTGTGTTTGGCCAGTTCTGCCTGTTAAGGCCAGTTGATTTTGTGCGGCAGTCGGTGGCCTAGGAATCACTTTTGCTGGTGGTATGTCATGTGCTCTTCGACGACTCCGGAGGTGGGGTGTTATTCTGGCTCCATATAGACTGTCAGGAGTCAAGCCGAGCTCACATCTGGTCCTGGGCCTGGAGCCCTGCCCGGGTGGAAGTGTCAATTCATCTGCTTCTCTGCTGGCCTTGCGTGGACACGAGTGGACCCAGGCGAGGCCCTCAGCAGCAGGTGGGCCCCGAGGCACTTGTGTGCCCTGCATGTAAGGTGTATGTGCGGTACTGCAGCCAGGGGTGGCCGAGCGCATAAGTTGCTCCTTCCCATCGAGCTGGGAGAAGGGTTGTGCCTGGAGCAGTAGGGGAAACGGGGCTGCAGCCAGAGAGGGCTGGGCGTCCCCAGGGAGCCGGTGGGACCCTCCTGCTGGCCCCGTGTCAGCGCAGACAGCTGGCTTGTCCTGCCCGCACGGAATCATCAGTGAGTATCTGGATCTTACAGAATCAGAGGTTTCAACACTCAAGATCACACATTTCCTCCTTTTCAGAGAAGCCTATCTTCTGGAAATAAAACTTCTCATTGCAATTCCCATAACCTCACTTTCACGGGCCTCGTTGGGGCGATGTGCGCTGTCTCCTCACGCTCCTGAAATGCTGGTTCTGTCTTCCAGGCACCTTTGAGGATGTACTTGTCCCTGTGTTCTCGTGGAAAGTGTCGTGTCTTTGAGATATTTTCCATCCACTGTTTCTGCTTAGCCAAGTCTGCTCCCACTAGATTTCCATGCAGAGCTTTTGGTTTTAATGCTCTTTCTGAACATTTTAAAGCAGTGGTGGAAATGCAAGATGATCTATGAATGTCATTTTTTGAAAAGTCCGTATGTTGAGGCACTGTATCTACTGTTCCAACATCTCTCTCTGCCCTCTAGCCTGCGTGGTCCGGGCTGCACATGGGCTGCTTCCCTTCCTGCCGGGATCGGCCTAGGGCATAAGCTCCCTCTGAGAGCCCCACTCTAAGATTTCCTGCCTCTGCCTCTTAGGGTGTCTTCAACCCTGACAATTCTGTATAATGCAGACATAAGTGATTTCTCTTATAGTTCATTAGCCCAGTGTTCCTCAAATTATGGGGCATAAAACCCATATAGGAGAATGTGAAACCAATTTTGTGAATCGCACCCATATAACAACAATAGAACTTAACCCGTTCCCACCTAGTAAGTTGTGAACCTGTGTTTCACTTGCCTGTGTGTGTTTGCATTGCGACATCCAGGACCTGGTGTAAAATGTTACGTGAAAGCCACACGTATTTGAAGGTCAGTGCTGCCTTCTGACATACTGCTAAGTGTTTATAATTATCTCCAGTGGAGGGTTTTGTGCCTTGGGGAGGTGTCACTAGGGAAGGCAGGGCACATCGAGTCCTGCTGAAGATGTTTCTGTGTCAGAGGGATGGAGTCGCTGTGCATACCTCTGAGTGTTCACACGGTCTTCGGAGGCTGAAGAAAAATGGCATTTCCGTGAAGTTGCAGAGGGCCTCTCCTGTACCACCCCTGCTCTCTGCACAGAGCTCAGCTTAAATAGCCCTTTCCCAGGCAGCTTTTCCTGGTCCCCTGATCTCTCCATTAGATTTCTATTAGATTCTCTATTAGATGCTTCCACAGAACTACATTTCTCACCGTCGGAGCCCTTCACTCACTTGTTAATGATACATTTAATATGGTGACTTTATTGTGGTCTGCCCCCTGCCCCTGCTGTCTCCTAGAACGCGACCTGCACAGGGCGGCAGCAGGTCTGTTTTGTCTGTGGCAGCCAGCATTGATGCCTGGGCCTGTGTCCCCACCTGGTGCGCACCAGCAGCCTGGGCCACGCCCCCACAGGTGATTGACATCAGGCCTCCCGTCAGCCCTGGGCTGTACCCCTGCCTCATTGCAGAAAGGAGGTCTGACAGCCCAGGGGATATGCAGGTGGGAGGGGGACTGACCTCCAGGGCTCAGCAGAGGCCTGGCCCTTTGCCTCTGCTCACCCCGCCCCACAATTACACATACACCAACCAAGAGAGGGAACCGGCCCCTCCTCTTACTGTCACCGGAGCTGCAGGTGAGAAGCAGGTAGGGCCGAGCAGAACTACAGATGAGACAGCCTCCTCTGGCTGGGGACAGGGCTTCCCAGCTCCGGGGGCCTCAGAGCAAGTTCCTTGTGGCATAAAGAGTGTTCAGGCCATAAGACAAGGCGGCGGAACCAGCCCTTTGGAGTCTGTAGAGGTGCACCGGGTGTAGATGGCCACCGAAGCTCCTGCTCTGTGTCAGTCCGTGGGGACTGAGCCCACGATGAGGAGGGCCGTGTGCTCCTAGCGCAGGTGGGTGGCTTTGTCCTCTCTGTCCCTGAGAACATACGAGGGTGAAGGGAGAGAGCAGGATCAGTAAGTATCTCTAGGGCTGCCTTCACGTGAAAAACACGTTTCCAGAAAAATGTCTTGGAGACATTTCATTTAAGGTGGAGGAAAATGCTGACACTCTGCCTGGCTTCCCTAACCAGACCTTTACGGGGGGCACAGTGCCGCCACCCCAGCTGGGGGGGCTCCTGGGTTTGGGGACCCCTTTCCCGTTGGAGAGGAAGACCCCTGTGACCCTGAGGTCGTTTCCATGGCAACCAGCTGTGATGAGATGGGGATTTGGGCCGTGCAGGACCATCCCAACGAGCGGTGGATGAGTTTTCTGATAGAAAATTTACTGCCTGGCCTTGAACAATCGCATCGAACTGAATCTGTTTCCTTGTCTCTGCAACTGAGAGGAACACGACATTGTTTGACTGCCTGCGGAGGGACCAGTGCTGGGAGGGCAGGTGCGTAGGCGGATACGCTGGTACCATGCTGTCCATCTCGGCCAGACGACGCGGCGCTTGGCACGCTGCAGAGGGGCTGTTGCCCCCACACTCCAGCCTGTTCTGGCAGCTGCGGGCAGCCCCGCCTTCACCTCCGGACCAGCGCTCACATACTCTTCTTGGTCACCCTGGCGTCCTGGCTGGTGTCCTGAGCAGGTGGCTCCCTGCCGCCCCAGGGCCTTGCTCTTCCTCTCCCCATGCAGTTCCCGTGCTCTTCCAGAGGCCACACGGCGTGTGCATCCTGCATGTCTGCTCAGGGAGGCCCCATCAGACGCCCTAGGGAAAAGAGCAGCCCTAGAGCTGCCTGCCCTGAAATGCCTGGTAACTTCACAGTGCTTACGACCACTTGGAAGTTCCTAAACTTCGGGGGGCAGGTCACTGTGAAGGCTCCCCCTTTTCCTTTGTTTTCTGTTTTTTGGGTTTTTTTGAGTTTGCTGTATCTGCTAAACTGTCACCTAATAGGCCATTAAGTCCTCCTAAAAAACCTTTTTTCGTTTTATTTTACTTATTCATTCTTAGGAAACTTAATTTCAAGGAATGCATAACTTGCCCAAATCTTTTAGGCAGCAAAGTGGTAAACGGGGGTTTGGGGCCAGGGAGGGCCCGGGTCCCGGTTTCCCCTTGTCCTGAGCCAACTGTCCGACTGCTGTTTTCCTATTGGCGAGCAGCCATGCCCCGCCCTGATGGCCCTCGCCCAGAAGGGTCCTTTCCTCCAGTCCCCACTGTGCCCTGCTTCCAGCGCCCCCCTGCCCGCAGCCTCCTGGAAATGGCCTGGTCTGCACTGCTTGGAGAACCTTGCACTGGGCCTTCTAGAGCATTCCGAACAGTCTGGCCGGCTGAGTCAGGGCTGATGTGCGTGTCACCCAGCCCCTGCCCCCCGCCCCACCCCCACCCCCACCCCGCCACGTCCCCTCTCGAGGTGAGACAGGAACCATAGATGTAGTCAGAGTAGGGTGAGGGCCTCCGGAGGGGGCAGGGCGGGATATTTGCAGTCAGAGCAATGTAACTACATGCAAGGAAACCCCCCTGCTAAAACTCTGTTAAACATTGAGCTCTAGAATCATTCTTCAGTGAGATCAGTTAATGTTCCCCAGATAAAGAAGAGTAGCACATGTTTTATTATGCTAATCATTTGTAACCATGTGTAAGATTCACTTTAGCGTACTAAAAGGCCCGGGCCTATGTGCTGTCTTTCCTCCTTCAGATCTGACGAGGTGATTCTGCAAACTGAGCAACTGACTTAGCATGCAGACCCAGCTATAGAGGACATGGTAAAAGGCAGGAAGAATTACATCTTGAAGATAAGATTGCATTTTAACACCCAGGAAGTTCAAGAGGCAAGATTCTTTAGCAAGTAGACAATACCTCAGCCCACCTTGGGGGCTGGGCAGGCAGCCTTTTGATATGCACCCAGACCAAGGCGCGGGTGTCCCAGAGAGAAATCAAGGCAGGAAATTCCTTACAGTTAAGTTAATTTTTAATATTCAGGGACCACTTAACAAGTCCCCACCCCTAAGTTTTTTCATGTTCTCGAAAAATCCTCAACTGCCTATAAACCCCCTAGACAACGCACCACTACGGACTCTCTTGTCCCCTCCTGGCATGAGCCGGAAGCTCTGTCCTTTCACTTTATCTCTGAATAAAAGCCTGTACCTTGCTCTCCTACCTTGACTGTTTATGAAGCTCATTCTTTGGCTCCACAAACGAACCCGGGCATCAGAGGGGCACGTGAGTGCGCACCGGGACTGGCTTCGCTTGCCTCATGGGTCAGACGCGGTCACAGCTGCAAGGAGTATGCCTGAGGAGGCCCCACTGAGGGAGGCTTGGGCACCCAGTTCTTCAGGGGTGGTATTTTTCCTGGAAACACTTGTTTTGTGTTACATGATGTTTCATTTGCACATTACCTTTTTCTGGTGTTATCGTAGCTGCTGGAAAGGTGGACGAGCAGCTAATAACCGCCTTTTACACAAAGTGTACCCGGCATCACACTCAAGCATACTGTGATTGGGAGAGAATTCCAGCCACGGGACAGGCACTTGAGGGCCCAGGTCTCCCACGTGCATGTTGCAAGCTGTAAGCACTCGGTTTTCCGGTCTGCAGACATGGTGACGCTCGCTTGGGAGCGGCAGCTGATTTGTCAGTTACAGTCGCTGTAGGGGCGGCCCCAGGTTCCAACTCCTGAAGCCGCTACACCCCTGGCCCATGCACCGAGCACTGCGGCCTCGTGCGCCCTGTCCCACACCCTCTGCTCTGCTCCTTCCAGGGAAAGTGCGATGGCGGGACTTCCACCAGGAGGCCTACGTCGGGGGAACCGTGGTCCGCTCCGGGCAAGACCCCTATGCCCGCAACAAGTTCAACCAGGTGGAAAGTGATAAGCTGCAGATGGACAGAGCAGTGCCGGACACCAGACACGACCAGTAAGTACGGAGCTGTGCGCTCGCCCCGAGCAGAGCCTCCACGTGACGCTGCGGCGGTGGTCATGCCGGGGAGCTGGGCATGTGCGGTGTCCTCACCGGGCGGTGCACTGCGACAAATCCCTAGGCTGCTGGCAGCGGACTAGGCTCCCAGGAAGTGAGAGGCCGTCGGGGTCGGGTCCCAGCTTCGGGGGCGCACCTGGAGGTGTCTGGAGGAAGGGGGGCGGCAAGGGGGATGCATCACTGGCCTCGCGGCTACTGATCAGTTTTTAAACTCCATCCACAAAAAAGCACAATTTTCCATTACTTGCAACCTCATTGAAAGGAAGGAAATCCAAACTCTTCTTTTTTAGGACAGCTTAAGTTGGGAATGTTCTAGAGATGAGAGAGGAGAAAGGGACTGCTTGCAGGGGAGGTGTTAAATTGAGGAAAATGTGGTGACAGCAGGGATGGGTGACATGTGGGGAGATGCGCTGAGGGGAAATGCTCCTGCTCATGTCCTTCGGCTGCCCTTCAGGGACCTGGGACCGCCGAGGATGGAGGGCGCCACGGGTTTGCCACACTCAGCTCAGCAGGCCTGCAGACACCCTGAAGTGCCCTTTGTTGCACCTGCTGCCGCCACACCTGTCAGCCTTGCTCATAAGAATCTTTGATAGGGAGGCTGTTGGCGCTGGAATCCTTTGAGGGTTGTTTCATTTTATTAAAAAGCAGGGAGGGCTGCTGTTCCCCTGGGTGCTTGGGCGGCATCCCTGTTCACCCAGTTACTTTTAGGGTCGTTCATCCATCTTGTAACAGCATGGGTCACACATCCACCGCCACTCAGACGCTGTGCTCGGGTGCTGGGGTCCCAGGAAAGTCTCGTCCTGCTCCGGCTGGAGCAGGGTGACAGGCACCCCAAAGTGCAGACCCTACATGCAGCACGCTGGGCCCAGACATCCTGCTCCAGCTCAGCCCTTCTGGCCCCACGAGCTCAGGAGAGGCCCAGGGAGGGAGAGCTGTGAGCCAGAGACCTCCTGGAGGAGACACAGTGATGAGGCTGTGACGGGCAGCCCTGGGCTTCCGGAGAGCCGGCCTGGGGCCTCCCCTCTCCGGGTGAGCGCTCCAGAGATTGGGTGGAGGGCAAGCTGGAGAGAGAGAAGACCGACGAACCTAACTGTGAACCCGTTAAAGTCTGACTTTGCTTTATGAGGTGATTGCATGTATTGAAAGAGGAATGTTCTCTTCCCTCCTGCTTCCAGGGGCCCTCACTGGCCATGCGACACTGGTCAGCTAAGCCGGCAGGTGCTCACGCCCATTTCTGGATAGCTGCTGGGCTCTAGGCGGCTCTGCTCACCCTGACAGTGTGGACTTAGTGGTGTTTCAGACCAGGAAAGTGTGTGTGTGTGTGTGTGTGTGTGTGAGTGTGTGTGTGTGTGTGTGTGTGTGTGTGTGTGTGTGTGTGTGTGTGTGTGTGTGTGTGTGTGTGTCTCTAGTGGTGTTAATATGAAACATACGATCAACACAGAGACATGTACCATGCATAGTTTTAAGAATCTTACCACCTTTCTAAATCCAGTCTAGGAGATTGTCTTCTCTTAATGTTTCCTATAATCTGTTAATTTTTCTTAAAGGTGACTTTCCTCAGCCTTTATGCTTTAGACTACCCATTAAATACTCTTTCTGAAGCTCACATAGGGGTTGCTGATCCAGGGACCACCAGGGAACCCATGCAGGGGGGATCCTGACCTCTGTGCATGACCACACAGTCTGTGCCTGTCTGCACACCTAGGAACAGGGCCCCAGGTGCATGCGTCCCCATCCCTCCACTCCTAGGCTAAGCAGACCCTCTGCACCTGGCCTGGAGCAAGCACTGCTGGGGGGCCCACCCCACATGACCCTCACAGCTCATGGTGCTGGTGCAGAGGTCACCCTCACTGCACAGAGGCCACCACTAGCTCACTAACTGGCCCAGGCATTCGGAGCAGCTGACTGACTTGAGGCCAGGAGGGTCAGTGTGGCTTTTAAGAGGGCTTGGCCTATTCTCAGGAGAATGGTTAAAGTTCTAGCAGAACCTAGCCCAAAGCTATTACTGAGTGGCTTGGATAGGCCGCCTAGAATGACATCTTCATGAGATGGTGGGAGTCTCACTTCACTGTTTGGTTTAAGAGCTGGTTTTCCCACTGGCTTTTCCTTTACAGACTTTTCCTTACAGTGGAGAGAAAACTGTCCTTTCCAATGGCCCATCACTGTGTGGGCCGGCGTTCCACCTCCATTACAAGTCCCTTAAAAGTCCCCAAAACTATATATAAATGTTTTTTTCCCATGTTTTGAATTATGAGTTTGCCCAAACAGATGTTTGAATACTCAGCATAGTGGGAAGTGTTTCAGGCGGGTTTAATTTCGGCTGCAGCTACTGTGCCATGTTCATTTGCATCTGTTAAAGGAGCAGCTGGCATGCCTTCCACATTCGTCGCATTTTGGCTAAATTAAAGTCTAACCCAAAGTCATTTGGATTCTGGAACTGAACCAATGTACTCTCCTGAAAATGGAATCTTCAGAATAACCATTCTTACTGAGTGTCAAGTTAAGATCAGGTTACTCTTTGAATTCTCCCCACAGATCTAGTAGACAGCTATTGAAGTATTTGCCCTTCCTGTATAAATTGCATATTTCTGCATCTCTGCAGCATCTCTGCCTCGGCCTGTGGAAATGCTTGCTCAGGAGAATTCCTTCTAAACTTGCAGTATATCTGGAAGCAACGTAGGTGGAGGTTCATTAAGAACAAGGTCTCTGGGGATCACATAGACCTGGGTTGCAATCCCGGCTTCCCAGTTCTTAGTTCTGTGGCCTTTATCACTTACAAGATGATGAAGTATTATTACATCTTGTTGCTGTAAGTTTGGAACAAAGTGTGCGCAGGGGCTGGTTCTGCCTCCCCCAAGATTTTGTCCATGAGCCGTCCCAGCGAGCCGCCCTTTGACCACCTTCTTCGGGAGCGCAGCCCACATTCCCCACCCCCTTCCTTGATTTTTCCCCGAGTTCTCACCACCACCGATGCATCATGTGTTTTACTTATTTTTATGTTCATTTGTCTTTACTCCTTAGACTGGTGAGTTATTTTATCTGGAGTTGTTATTCAGACAACTCGCGGCACTCTGTCAGCTCAACAAAATATTTGTTGAATGAGTGGATTGTCTAGCACAGTGCCTGGCCTATGGTGAGGCCCAGTAAAACACTGGTTATGTTAAAGAGTCGTAAAAGAATAAAGGAAAGGAGAGTGAAAGGAGGATTTTTAGGCAGTAGAGATCATATGAACCTCACACTGGACCACAAGCCCCGGGTCTGTCCAGGTCTTCCCAGAACTGGAGAGCTGTGTCACTGCAGTGCACCCGTTTCTTTCTGTCCTTCGGGGTGGATACAAGGAGTCGGGCGCAGGGCCTTGCAAGAAAAAATGAAAACAAATAAAACAATGACACTCTTTGGGCTATGCCTTATTTACCTTTTTAAGTGTATAGAAAACACCTGGCCAAGAAAAAGTATTTGCATGGAAGCAGGATGCATAGAAAAGCCTGCTGTGAGTGAAATACTGCACATGACATGCAGGAAATACTAGACTCTCTTAGGAATTAGAAAGATGGTAGCCCCATCCTGCTCTTGAAAGTACAGTTTCTTAACCACAGCAAAAATGCTTGCCTGCCTCGTTTAATGTCATCTGAAATCCCAAGTAATTATCAAGACTAAAAGCAAATTCAACCAATGGGAATTTTGAAGGTGATTTTTCAGACTGCCTGTTTCTTCTCCCTCTCGCCTTTGGGAAGCCGTTTTATTGTCCTGGTAAAAGACAGTGAAAGCGGCGTTGGCAGATACGGATGCGTTCTGCAGGCTGGATGAAGAGCCTAGCTCAGAGCAGGCTCCGAGGGTCATGGCCAGACCAGGGAGGAGGTGGCGTTCCCTTGAGTGGGGCGGGGGAGGCTGTGAGTGGAGCAGGTTTAGGGGACACATCTGGAGTTCAAACTTGGGCTGTTGAGATGCATAAGCATCGAACGTAGTGTTCAGAGGAAAGGTCTTAGTGGGAATGCAAATTTGCGAATGTTTGGTATACAGATGGTATGCAAAACCATGGAAAGGACGTCACCCCCACCGCAGTGAACACAGAAACGAGGAGAGGCCCAGGGATGCTCTGGATGCCTCCAGCACCGAGATCGCCAGTTACGGATTTAAAGCCAACGCTGGCACAGGGGCATAGTCCTGCATCAGCTTGTACAGCCTCCCGTGGGTGCTGAGGCCCCGCAGAAACAGACTCTTGCCGGCCTGTTTACAGCAGGGGCATGCATGTTAAGGAGGCGGTTGCCTTCCTGCTAAGGCCTCTCCAGAGTCCTAGTCAGAGGGGTTTTGTGTTGGCTTTTGTTTGTTTTTGTTTTTCTTTTTGCCTGGAAGCGCATCTGATGGGAAAGTGAGGTACAGAAACTGAGTGGAACTGTCTGCTGGGGAAAGCTTGAGATGGTTTACTTTAACATTGCTTATGTAAGTCCAATCAAGTAAACCTTTAGAGGGAAAAATATTACCTTTTCTTCTCTCTCCTGTCAGCCAAACACCATTCCTTTTCATTTATTTAAGTCCCTTAAAAATGAGAACCACTCACTAAAGGACAGATTTCCTTCAGGTTTCAAAAGTTAAATTATTAGAAAATTTACCTCCCCATTTCCACCCTGTCCTTTTATCACTAAATTAGAAATGAAGGGTTTTGAAACATTTTTGTGTCTAAAGCTGAAGTATTGCTCCTGAGAACAAGGGTCTCTCCGGGATTTATCTGCAAGGCTTTTCTTCAAGAATATTGTCTCTACTCAATCTATAAATTCTGGTTGTAAGGTTTCATTTTGTTTCATTTAGAATGATCACTAAAGGACTCTGTTTTGACCAGTTCTTTAAATGCCTGGCTTTAATGCAGTGCACACAGAGATCAGAGCTCTTCAGGGGGCTGTTACTTACTTATATCTTGTATTTTTTAGACAATTTCCACAAGAGGGCAGGCATTTATGTGATGGGCCATGCTGTCTACCCTTGCTGGGATATCAGCATTGATGTCAGTTGTTTTAAAAGAGTGGCCAGTCAGGATGAAGGGCTGTTACTCTGGAAGGGTAAACAGCGATGAAGCCAAGAAAGTTTTCAGCATAAACTCAGCAGCTTGGAGTGAAGCTTTGGGGAAGGCAATTATTATGGGACTTGGAGTTTTATTTATAGGAGACCAAAAAGTCTGGGGAAACAAGCCGAGCTCTAAAGAGGGTTCTCCACCCCTCGTGAGCAAGTGAGTGAGAGGGGGTCTCATGTCGGGAGCCCTGGGCGATTTGTGACAAAAGTTACAAAATTTTTCTTAGAAAAGTGATGTTTCATAAACATGGTCAGGCAGCCTTCCATTGTAACAGCTGCTCCGTGACAGAGCTGCCAGAGCACCTGCCCCCTTCACTGCCCTGGCTCCAGCTTTCTGTGTCCTATCAGGCAGGTGCTGACGGGGGCAGGTGCCCCCACCGGGGCATCAGACACAGACAGGCGCTCTTCTAAACGGGGCCCCACATGCTTCCTTTAGGGTCAGGTGGCCTTGCTGGTGTGCGTGGCCATTGGGGCAGAGGAGGTGTAGTTGTGGCATAGCTGCAAATCTATTCCGTGGTGACAGTTACCACACATTTTGTCAGTGTTGTGGCCTCTGCTCAGCAGCTCACATGCATTAATTTTATTTAATCTGCACAGTGCTCCTGCAGTGTAGGGAGGGAGGCTGCTCTCCTGACCGCCTCGAATTCCACTTCCCCGAGCCCCCCTGCAGAGGGCACAGGAGCCCCTCCCAGGACCCAGACCTGCCGCAGCGCAGCGTGGCCCCAGTCTGCTGGGCACAGACAGCCTGCCCCCCTTGCGTTGTCAGTGGGAGCATGTTGAGGGGTCGGCCTGCCCTTGGGATACCCCGAGGCCCCTCCCTCCTAAGGCACCACCTTGTGTCTGGAGCCCCGGGGAGGCTTAGGCTGCTAGGCTCCTCGGCCATGAAGTTGGGTCGCGTGTCTGTGAGGCGGAGAGGGGATTGGGGCGCTAGGCACCCCGACTCCCTGCGCAGACCTCCGGCCACCGCCCTGCAGGAGCAGCCCCGGGCTCAGCCCGCAGGCCCCAGCCATCGCCAGGAGGCCGAAGTGCGCCTGAATAGCAGGGAGAGGAGGCGACCTGCAGGCAGATCCCAGGATGAGTCGCGTTCCCAGCGGACCGCGGGCAGCGGAGCCCGGGGAGACTGAGCACGAGGCCCTTGTCTTGTCTTTCCCAGGTCCGGGCTCCCCAGGGAGGTGCGGGGGGAGGGCGCCTCCGCCCCCTCGGGGTGCGGTTCGCACGGCTGGGGGGCGAGGCTTGTGCCCCGGTGCAGTGGGCACGGCCCCGCAGACTTGTAACGCGGGTGCCCCGCCCACTCGGCCCAGGAGCCCAGGCGTGACTCCTGCGCAGTCAGACCAAAGCCGGGCCCTTCCTCAGCAGCTTGTTCTCTTGTTTCTTGTTCGTTCTGTTTGCTTTTAGTGTTTTCATAAAACCAACTCCAGGTTTCCAGCAACAGACTGCTCTTCTTTTCCCCTCCTTTGTCCCCCTTTTTGACCATTTCGGGACTTGTCTGCTTCTGAAGCAAGGCTCTGGGAGTGGGAGGGAACGGAAGGCTTTGACGGCAGGGACTCCGGTGTGTCTGGGTCGGTGTCTCTGAAGGGTCTGGAGCAGGTCTCCTCTTAACGACGACTGTCAGTCAGCAAACACTTCCCACGCCTGATCCCTGAGCTGTCCGCACCTGCGGCTCAGATTCCCTGGCTGTGACTCTGGGTTACGGTTTGGGCAGAGATGGGACGGTTCCAAATGGGTCACGTAATTCTGCTGCTTTATTCTCTGCCCCGCTCTCCACCAGCGTCCCGGAAATACAGTGGTGAGTGCGAATGGCACCTTTATCCTCAAGGGGCTTGCGGTGCGTGATGGAGGCACACAGCCCGACAGAATGACCTGATCTGGGCAGGGTAGCTGACCGCCTCGAGGTCTGCCCCGCTGACCTGTGGGCTCTGTATCTGAGAGCCGGCCGTGACTCCCTGTTCTCCTCGGTGGACTCACCCTTTGTCACAACGAATGCCCTCTATCACTGGTGTCACTTTCTGTCACTCAGTGTCGGTCTTGTGGCACCGTCTTTCTCTGGGTCTGCATTTCTGAAGTGTACGTTCTTTTCCCACACTTTCACTTCCAACCTTTTTGAGTCCTTGGATATAAAGGGTATTGTCTGTGAGTAGCAGGTGGATGGGTTTTAGATCTGTGTTCAATCTGATAATCTTGTCCTTTGATTGGAATATTTAGTCTTTTAATATTTAATGCAAGCCTTGGTGTATTTGGGTCTAACACCCAAAATCTGGGCACCTCACCGCCTGTGTGCTATTTTGTCCCGCCTGGTTTGTGTTCCTTTTTGTACCCTGTCACGCTGCTTTGGATTAAGTGTTCTCCCTCGACTAGCTCGTTGCATTCTTGACTTGCTAGACTCTGATACAGACGAACACCTGTTACTTCCTGGCAGAGGCGCATACGCCTGTGACGCTTACCCTCTGCTTACCATCCTCGCCCCTGTGCTCCTAGTGTCATTCTCTTTTGTGCAGAAGTCCACGGGGCACCTTTTATTTTATGCAGTAAATATCCTTCAGATTTTCCATTTTTCTTCCTGGGGCCATTTTCCATCTGTCTGAGACTTCCTATTCATGTTTCTCTTGGTGCCAGTTTTCTGGCAATGAGTTCTATCCCTTTGTTTGTCTGAAAACACCTTTCACCCACTTTTACTTTTGAAAAGTATCCTCGCTGGTTGACAGCCGCCCTCTGCGTGTTTACGCTGTTGCTCACCTGCCTCTGCCGCCCCTTGTTTCTGGTGACATAGCGGCGGTCAGTCTGCCTCTAGAGTCATTTTAACTTTTACTCTGGCTACCGTAAAGGTACTTTTCTTTGGTTTTCTGCAATTTTACTAAAATATGGCTGATGTCGTCTTTGTATCGGGCCCAGGTGGGGTTTGTAGAATGTCCTGGTCTGTTGTTCTGCTTCTTTCCTTGCACCCCGTTTTCTCCCTGCTGTCCACCTGGGCTCTAGTTACATCTTTGTCAGACATTTTCAGTGTCCTCTGTCCCTCTTTGGCTCTTTCCCGTATTTTCTATTCCTTTCTATTGCCTGTGCTTCAGTCTGGCTGTAATGCTACTAGCCTCCCTGCCATGTCACCGATGCTTTCCTCTGCTCTATCTATTCTGCTTTTAAATCCATCTACTGGGTTCTTGATTTTAGTTATCGTACTGTGCTGTGTCTGAACAAATAGACATTTAAAGACTCTAGCTGATGTTTTCATCCTCCAAAGCGGACTGAGTTCTGCTCTAGGTTAAAGCCGGACAGCTCACCTCCATCACGTCCGGAACTGAGCTGGTATGAAGCTGAGTTTTGGTATTTGGTAGACAGCTGCCAAGTTTCAGTTCTCTTTTGCTGCCAAGAAGCAGCCTTTTGGGATTCTACCTGGAAGTCTGGGGTGTTTGTTAGAGCCCCTCTCCCTCAGCAAGACCCAAACCCCAGTTCCGGCCTCCACAGCCCTGTGACACCCACAGAAGCATCACCCGTGAAGCCATCCCTTCCAGTCGATGTTTCCAGCCTCTCAGCAAATGCGGGCTCACTTTCGGGGCCTTCTCTTCTTGCAGGGAATGTGGCCCTCCAGCTCCCCGCTCCCCTGTTAACTCTTCAGTGCCTTCCGCTAGATTTTTGGGTGGGTTTCACCCAAGATTCCCAGTCACTTGCAGTGGTTAGATCGGTCTACAACAGGAGCTGTACTGTCAACTATCACTGAATACATGTATGCTGCAGAAAGAAGGAAAAGTCCTGAGTATTTACTTGGAATCCAAATGCAGTATGAATCTGCCAGTTCATAAATTTTTCCCTGAGCTGCAGTGTCTGCCCCAAATGACGGTAAATAGAAATAGCAGTGGACTTGAATTGTTAAATGGCTCTATCACTCACTCCCAGACTCGGGTTGAAATAGTCTCTCAAATCTCTGGGTTTCTTATCTGCAAAATAATACGTGTCTGCCGCCCATCATTATGTCACCAGGCTCAGGTACCTGTGAATGGACTTCATAAACTGCAGACAGCTACACGTATACAGGATATTTTTATGTTGCTGGTACTGCATAGGACCAGTATGTGTGAAATCAGCTCTGAGTAACAAACGAGCTGTTACCCCATGAAGCTCTGCTCTCAGCGTGTGTGAGGTTGAAGGCAGGCACGCAGCCGTCCAGGTGTGAATGCCCCCCCATATGTGGAGAGCACGTAGGTTTTCTTGCTGCAGTATGACACCGGAGAGTTCAAAAACAGCTAAAGAAATAACTTCAAAATAGTCATCCCACTTGTTCAGAAAGACACAGCAAGAAAAATGGGGTCATCAGGGTTTTCTATGGTGAATGAGATGAATCTCTGGGTCTAAGCAAACGGTCCTAGTCCAGCCATCCATTTAAACGCATAGCTTCACTGTCACTATGAAACTATGTATGGAAAAAAAAAAATCTAATTAAAAAACAGGCAAAGGACCTGAGTAGACATTTTTCCAATGAAGACATGCAGGTGGCCAGCAGGCACATGAACAGGAGCCCCATGTCACAAATCACTCTGTAAATGCACGTAAGAACTGCACTGAGATCTCACCTCACGCCTCTGAAGGTGGCTGCTTTCAGCAAGACAGGGGATGACATTGCTGGCGAAGATGCAGAGAAAAGGGCAGCCTCATGCGGTATTATGGGGCGCACATTGGTGCAGCCACTGTGGAAACAGTATGGAGGTTCCACAGAATATTAAAGACAGAACTACCATGTGATCCAGCAATTCCACTTCTGGGTATTTACCCAAAGGAAAACACTATCTCAAAAAGGTATCTTGTGCCCCCATGCTCATGGATGGACCTCTCGGGCGTTATGCCAAGTACAGTAGGTCAGACAGAGAAGGGCAAATCTGTGTGATCTCACTTGTTTGTGGAACCTAAAAACAAACTGGTAGGAAAGAGCTCAGACTTGTGGTAGGGGGTGAGGGGTGGAGGGGTTGGAGGAGGGGGTCAAAGGCTATGAACTTCCAGGTGTAAGATAAATGGGTCCTGGGGGTGCCATGCACGGCAGGGTGACTGCAGCCAGCACCGCCGTGTGGCTTAGAGGACCGCTGCTAAGAGAGGAGCTCCTAAGAGCGCTCACTGCAAGGACAAACACATTTCTTTCTTTTTTTGGACATGAGATCATTGGTGGATGTTAACTAAACACTGTGGTAATCATTTCATAGTGTGTGTTAGTCAAGTCGTCCTGCTGCACACCATCCTGTATCTCAGTTATATCCTGGGAAAATAGGAAAAAAAATACAAACAGGTGGTTAGGGAAGGTCTCTTCTGACCAGAAGGCATTTGGGCAAAACCCGAGGCAGGGGACAAAGGTCTTGGGGAAGGGTCTTCCGTCACGTGAAGCAGCAGGGAAGCCCCCAAAGAGAGATGGTGCCAGAGTGGCCTGGAGTTCGCTGGGAGCCGCTACAGGCTGAGGGCAGAGGCTCACCGTCCTCACTGGCTGGTAGCGGATCGGGCTTTGAGGCTGCTGTGTTAAGGCCAGGCTCATCGGGTGGCACTGGGGTGGTGGGGGGACAGGTGCGAGCCTAGGGGCAGGGAGACCTGTGGGATAATCCTGGTCATGGCTCGGAACAAGGGTAGCAACAGAGTGGGTGGCGAGTGGGTGGATTCCAGGTGCGCCTTGAAGGTAGGGACGTGAGGGATACCGGAGGATGGGATGTGGCGCGTGGGTGCTGAGGCAGGTCCTCGCCAGCAGCCCTGGTGGGGGGAGAGGCCAGTTTCCCCTGCCCACCTGCTCTGCCCCCTGCCGGCCTCCCCAGGGGTAAGTTAAGGGGGACAGTGTGGTTTCACGGGGCTGCGGTGGGGCATGCGGGTGGTGGCACTCTGCTCTCTGAGGACAGATCTCTGAGGACACACGGCAGGACGTCAGCTGTGTCGGGGCGCATTCTGGGAGGGGAGAGGGGACGTCCGATCCAATTGCAGGTGCCAGGGGGGCAGACGGAGATCTGAAAATCTTCAATTCAGGGGTCAAGCCTGCACACGAGTTTTACGTGTGGGATTTTAATGTTAGTTATTTAATGGGATTTTCATGTTATTTTACATAATACTTACGGTATTTAAACCCATTTTGTTATCCATCCTTCAAGGTGTATATGAACATGGAGATATTTCTATCTCCTGAATTGGCTTCAGGGAAAATAGGTCCTCTCTGGAGTGTGTGCACCTCATGGTGATTGTGACGCTCCCACACTGTGCCCTTGAGACCAACACCTTTTTGCCGTTGGTGATTCTTTTTAAAAGGCCCAGGTACTTCTTGTTCCTGATGTTCATTATGTAAGTGCTACATGTGGACACTGGCAAACCCTGCGTGGAGTTCTGGGCAGAGCCAAGCCGTGGCCTGGCCGCCCGGGGTGTGTGGTCTGCCGGTGGCCTCTGGCCTGGAGCCCCTTTCTGTCCCGGCACCCTCCCCAACGAGCCCCTGCCTCCCATCACCTCTCGGTCAGCACCTGCTCAGCCCCCGGTGACCCTCACCCGGCCATGTCTGGGCAGAGCTGTGAGGAGTGAGTGAGTCACACGTGTCAGTCGGCCTTCTAGGTGCACAGTGTCCTTTCCCCCCAAGCCAATCTCAGCAGGGGCATCCCTCACGGCTCAGCTCTCCCAACTCCTGAAGGGCGTCCTCTGACTGGCACGAGCCACGGGGACCCCCGCCCGCACTCGCCCCCCATAGCCGTCTGCACTTGTGCAGTAGGGGCCCCCTCATTTCGTGGCTGCACACCTTTCCCCAGGTACCTGGGGAGCCGCCTGGGGTTGGGGGAGCAGACTGATGATGCAGCTACCGGCCCCGCCCTTCAGCTCCTGGGGAACCCAGGTATCTTTTAGTCTAGGTAGATTCACCAGCTGTGAAATAATCCCCTTAATCCTGGGGCAATAACTTGTAATCAAACACACTAATATTTTTGCAGCAAAACTTAACGAGCATTCACAGGAAGGGAGGTAAATAAAGATAATAGCTATCAGATCAGGTTTTACTGTCAAAGGGATTCAGGTAGGATCAGGTTTTTGCTACCAAATATGATAACAAATTTCTTCTTTGTGGGGGATAGGGGATTCCAACTGGGATTACAGATTAGGAAGTATGGACCCCTGCTAAGTGAATAAAGGAAAGTAGCAAAGTGAATATTTCCGCTACCACATGATGAGCTGCCGGCCCTGGAGGGCTGGAGCTCAGACAGAGGCAGTCCAGCCAGGTGTGTTAGCTCTCAGGTGTGTCAGGTGGTAGGGAGAGGTCATGCCAGGGAGTGGGAACCTCTGAGTGGCCTTCACCAACTGGTCTCGTGGAAGGCCTGTGGTTCAGGGGTCACTTGAAGACTGGTGAGCACGCTGGTGTTCTTCTAACTCACTGACCACCTACCACTTGCCCAGGGAGCAGGACCGGCTCTCACTTGGCAACTGCTTTGGTGAAAGGACTCAATCAGCACGGTGACCTGCAGAACCCTGTCACCAAAGCGGTGTCCCCTGGAGGCGAGCTGACAGCGGTGTGACCCTCCGAAGACCCCTTGGTCACAGCCTCCTGTTGGGGAGCGAGCCCCTGGGATTGTCCATTCTGGGTGCACGTGGTGCCCGTGTCAAGGAGCTCAGGGTATGGTCCTGAGGATGGGGCGCCGGTGGTGGTGGCGGCGGTGGTGCGGCATGCCCCGTCCTGCTGCGGGCAGAGAGTAGTGAGATCTCCGGAATCTGTCCCTGTTCATCTGAAGGGCAGTGGTCCACACACAACCTGGTCACCAGCGTGGGAAGGCTTGTATCAGGCCCTCTCCAGACACACCCAATTTCTTAAAATGTTTCTTTTTCTTTTCACAATAGCTTCTAAAAAGTAGATCTGTGTTTGTTGTATTTTTGTCTTTAAAAGGTACCAAAAAGTTCAAAGGTATTTAACCTTACTTAAAAATCCCAGTAAGAAGGGGTAAGCCTTAGCATTCTGGAGGCTGTCCTTGCCGATCTGTCTCTTCTGTCTTCTGTTAGATGCCTGTAATTTTACATAAACAATGTGATACTGTACTCTTTGGCAATCTTTTTTTTTCACTCAGTAATACATAGGAAATATTTTAAGTATGCCTTTCATTTTTAAAGGCTTTATGCATTCCATTTTCTGTTTACTTAGCTAGTTCTCTGGTGATGGATGTGGACATTGTTTCTTTATCTTTTTAAATGTGAACCAGAGTTAGGGTGAGTATTTTTGAGTAGCCTCTTTCCCCACTCATTTCAAGAGTTCTGTCTTAAGTATCAGTGTATTATTCAGTTCTGAGAACCTACCGGAATTTATTCACTGTATTGCTGAGTGTGGCTACTCCTTTATTTTGGACTTTGAATTAAAATTCAAAGTTAAAATTATCTGTGGTCCACTTCTCCCTGCCTCCCTTCCCTCCCTTCTTCTTCCCCTCATTTGGCTCTGGTTTCCTGTTTTTGCTAACTTTGTAAAATGAGTTTTAGAACAAATGTCTAAAAAATTATGCTTAAGGAAAACTTATTTACAAAGGAATTGTCTCATGAAATTCACCTGTAAAAGTCATCTAAACCTACAGCTGGTTTTGTTTTAATCAAACTAAGCCTTTGATGACTTTTAAAATTCTTCTGTGGAAGGTTTTTTGTGCTTTACATGAAGTTATTAATAGTCTATATCTTTCCGGAAGATTAAATTTCACTCGCTTTTCAAATTTATTGGCATAGTGTTGTATGCATATGCACTTAAATTTCTTTTTCCTTGTTTAGAAACACCAGTGGTTTATCTCTGGCCTTTTTTTTTTTTTTTCCAACTACTTTCATCCTCAAAAACCAAGTGCTGGAATTATATATGAATTCCATTGTTTTTCTGTTTTCTAAGTATTCCTGTCAGCCCATGCTTTGGTTTTTCTCTGTGCCTTCTCTGCCCCCCGGCCCCCATCAGAATTGTGCTTTATGTCTGTTGAATGTGTTTCTGAATACAGCGTTGACGGAGTCTCACATGTTATAAAATGTGGTGTTAAAATTTCTGGTACGTTTACCTCCTTTTTAAACAACCAAAATATTGTTATTGCTCGCTTGTCTGGAATAATACTTTTGATTTTTTTTATACCATGCTTATTTAGGAGGGCATTTCAAAATCGTAAGAAATTTTTGTTTCATTTTACCCATGCAAACTTAAGTCATTTTTTTTGTCTTTCACTTTATTGCGGTGTAGTCAGACATTACAACATGATGATTTTACTTGGAAAATATGGAGGTTTTTATTTGTGGCATGATACTGGTGACCGCAGGGGTAGCCTCTTGTGATTGCATTTTGTTGCCGGCACCGTGCTAAGCACTTTACACACATGACTCATGTAATTCCCACCACACCCCTATGAAGTAGACACTCCTACTAGTTACTGTGGTTTTACAGATGGAGAAACTGAGCAGACCAGACACTGTGTGTAAGTGGGCTGTGCTGCAGTCTACGTAGCTGCTGCCTCACACCACAGTCTACAGTCTTATCATTCTATAAATATTTGATGGGTATTTTTTTTAAGTCTAGTGGTTTCTGTAATTGTTTCAAAGTTCAGAATTTACCTGTTCAACCAACCTGATTAATTCAACCTGATGCATTCAAAACCTCTTGATCCTTATTGCTGTCCACTTGATAGAAGAGTTTGAAGCTCCTACTATAATTTTATGAGCGTATTTCTGTGTTTGCTTGATATGCTTGAATACTGTGATTTGGGAAATAGAAATTACATATTCATGGTGGATTATACCTTTATTAACATAACATTACCCTTTGGCATTGCATCTAATGTTTTTTTTTGCCAGACATTTTATTCTCCATAATGCTAATCCCCTACTTTATTTTGCTTATTCTTGATATATATTTGTCTTTTATTTTCTTAGCTTTCTGTGTGTGTGTGATTTTGATTTAGATTTGTCTTTTGTAAGCCACTTAGATGGTGCATTTTTATCTGTAGGCCCACCTCATGGCCTGAGATTCAGTGAGACACGTAGCCGTTTCATATCCGGTCCGTCACCTGACTTTCTGTGTCATTCTGTTATTTTCATACTTCTTGCTTTTCCACCATTTTCCTCTCTTACATTAAAGAGATGCTTTGTTTTACTTTGCTGGTCTTCTGTTCTGTTGGTCTTTTTCCCCAGTGATCACAAAAGCTTGTTTCCTACACCTCATTCAACTAGTTGCAATTTTTCTTATTTATAAAAATTTAAAAGCATCTATAGTTAAAGAAGTGTTTGTTTAATGCCCAGAAGAACAAACAGTGTGCATTGTAAGATGAAGAATTAATACGCTTTTATTTTCTCTCACCCACCTTCTAGTTATATTGATTTGTCTGGAATTAGATACATGATTAAAATGATGTTTTATATCATTATTGAATAAAACTATATTTTATGTAATCACCTTTTCAGAAAATTTTCATTTGTATAACCACATTTATACAAGTCTATTAGAAATAGTTTTAATGTATCCTACCATTTTATTCTGCAAGTGGGGATCTTGGTTTCAATTTATTTTTTTTTTAAGAATAGATCTTCACATGGTTTTTCAAGGCAGCTCAAATAATTGAAATACTTTTCAGAATTTGCTCACCCAAGAATTTCTATCCATTCCCTACATCTAGGAATGATAAATTCGCAATGCATATGATTCTTACGGCATGTTTGTTGTTTTTTTTCCTTTGAAACTGTATATATGTAACTTAATTGTTTTCTGTTTAGTATTGTCACTAAGAAGCTTGAAGCCATTCTGATTTGTTCATTTATTATATCAGGACACTTTAAGCGAAAATCACATCTTATCAATTTACTTAACCAACATCTGGAGGTGGCCATGTAAGGCTTCCGCTGCTGGACTGGGGGCTCGCTCAGATTTCCTCACCCCTGTCTTCAGCAGCTTGTTTCTGAGCCTAGGCCAGGGCCAAAGGCAAGGTTAAAATAGTGATTTTTCACTCCCCTGACTGGTGAGGTTCTGTCTTGACAGTCCTGAAAGACAGGTAATCTTGTCTTGAAAGTGATGGTGATGCACGGAGCTATGGCAGCCTTCTTGCAACTGTGTAAGGCAAAAAGGATGAAACTGTAAAATAAAATGGAGACGGGGTGGGGGAATCAAAAAGAGCTCCCAGTCCAGCTGAAGCACCTTAGCTGGCCACCTCCAGACTTCCTGTGAAATAACATAATAAAATGTCTTTTTTGCTTATAGTATCCTAAGGATCACATCCCCTGAATGGCCAGAGCATCCTGGGACAGATTGTGCAGCTCAGATGGCTTCATCCAGGGCTGTTACTTTCTCAACCTTCAAAAGCTCTTGACTCTTGAAAAAGCTTTCAGTTAAAATTCAGTATGTGTGGAACACCGGCAAGCTTACATTCTTACACTTGTCTGCCTTTCATTCTTGTGAGGGAATGAATCCGGTGCGACCTCTGGTTATAGTAATAGTATCATTAGGTGAAAAATCAATCTTTGTACAAGCAAAACCACAGAGCAGCCCGCCGTGTCTCTGAAGAGGGCAGAGCCCAAAAGCACCACCGTGGCAGTACCTAAGCTTTCCTCTCCCCACGTTCAAAAGTCAGCACTGCTGCTCGGTGGCCACACAGACACCATGATTTGGCCCAAGTCTTAAGGAAAGGGCTGAGAGAGAAGGATCTCGAGTAGAAAAGAAAGCCGATTGCCAGAATAATCCCCAAGAAGGACACTCTTAAGGATCAGCCACTTTGAAACAGTAGGGAGGATAAACAAACACAGATCTCTTCACAGAGCAGTGAAAATAAAAACTAAATTCTCGCGACCTTGCAGGCCAGAGCTCCCGGATCAGGGAGGAAGAGGGTGGTGCCTGGAGGCAGACGGGGTTGGTGCGGTTGCGTAGGACCGTGGGGGCCTCGTGGCCGGGTGGGGGGGGTGGGCATGGGGGAGAACGGAGCCCATGGTTTTACTGTCTGGTAGGCAGTGTGGGCGTCCACCTGGAGGGGGCAGCTTTTCCCTTGCCTCAGGAGGGATAAATGTTTGCAGTGTTCCCTCTCTGCAAGCTGAGCAGGAGGCCAGGCCCAAGTGTTCTTAGAGGGATCATGCAGCTCAGCTGGCTTCATCCCGGGCTGCAGTTATCTCGACTTTCAGTAGCTCTTGACTCTTGAAAACATTTTTAGTTAAAATTCAGTGTCAAAAACTGGAGGCAGGAAAGGGCAGATGATGCCCTTTGAATGAAAGAGCAGTTCTGCTCCGTCAGACAATGCTCCGGAAGCAGGAGGGGCGAGCCTCACATTCCGTGGTGGTGCTGGAGGTGGGCGCGCGGTGAGCTAAGAGGGGGCTGTCTGCTCTCCCTGTGTGCGTGTGTGCTCTTCTGCCTGGAGCCCCCGGCTTGCTATTAGAGGGCTAGGGAATGAGGTAAAAAAGATAGGCTCCAGTTTCTTCTGTCGCAGGAAGGGCAGATATTTTTGTTCAGAACAGGTTCCTGTTTCATATGTAGTTCAGGACGCAAGAAGCTGTTGTAGGCTAGTAATTTCACAGTGAGACGAACCTATGGCAATTAATGGGGCTTATTCAAATCTCCTGCCAGCTAGATTTTTAAGAAGCTTAATTTCAGATGGTCCTGCAGAGATTTTTAAATATCTTAGGATTTGCCTCTCCAGTTTTAAAAAACGTGTCGAATAAGCTCTCTAGCTATTAGGACTGATGAGAAATTCGTTGATTAGGTAGAATATTAAGCCATTATCACTGTTCGGAGGGTTATCGAGAGTGTGGTTTAATGAAGTGAACATTACACAACAGCTATGTAGCTTTCTACTTTTCTCCTAACTTTTTTTCCCGTTCCATTTCCAACTCCCATTTGGTCGCACAGCCTGTCCAGCCTTCCTGGCCCTCTAACAGCCATGCCGTGAGCATGGCCGCGCGGGCCTGACCGGTCGTCCTGTTTTCAGTGGGCCAGAGCAGAAAGGGGTGGACCCACCCCGGTTTGGGCTCTAAATGTCCTTTCTGCTGTTGTTGGTGCCGCCCCTATCCCTCTGAGGGTGGGCATCCAGCTATGGGTCTCGATGTTGTTCTCAAGGGCCCTGGACGTGCCGGGCTTGTTCCGAAGGCCCCAGACTTGACTCTCTAGGTGCCGGGCCTCTAACCACGGTGGGGTTTGGGGAGCCCAGCGTGGGTCATCTTCCCGAGAGGCGGCATTTTTAACCCCCTCGCTGAATGTGGGCCGTGTCAGAGTCCACGTGTGATTCCCAGGCCCCTCAGACGGGTCTGCAGCCCCACTGGAGAGGACAGTGTCGTGAATAAGATCCTCCGCCTTCCTCAGTGTTTCCGAGATGAGGGCTAAGAACAGTCAGCGTCCACATCGCCTGCTGGGCCAGTGGGAGGGGAGCACCTAAAGTCCCGATCACCAGGCACCACCCAGACCTACCTAGGTGGGGCCAGGCCCAGGCATCTGCATTTTAACATCTTCTTCGGTGACGCTGAAGCTCACGGACTGTCTGAGCGCAGTGGTGAGTCCATGCCAGGGCAGCTGCCCCCAGGCACGCTGGCCTCATGAATGAGGCGGGTATGCCCTGCATGTGCCCGGGCCAGGGCTGGCTCCAGCCTGGAGGGCACCCTGCACTGCTTATATGGGGAATCCCGTCCCGTGCGGACAGCTGTGTCAGGCTGCCACGACGTAACCGCTGAAACCACAGACACCCCCTTTTCTTCTTTGGAAATGGAATTCATGCAGGCCTTCTCTGGGGATGGGGCTGCATTCGGGGCCTTATCTGGGTCACCTGCTGTTCAGAGCCTTCACCCCAGTGTCCCGTGTGTCAACACCCTCTACACACACGTCTCCACTACACAAGCAGGGAGCAGAGGGACTGGAAGTGACCAAAGATATTTTAATTGATTTTTTGGTGTTTGGAACTTCCTGGCCCTGCTGTCTGAGCTTGACCCCCACACGGGCCCTCTTGGTTGTCTGCCTGGCCTGCAGGGGTGAGTGCAGGCTGGCACACCTTCAGGGGCTGGGTCTGCCGGAGAGCCTGAGGTCAGAGCAGCCCTGGCCTCCGTTGCTGCTGCGTCTCCCTCCCCGCCAGAGGCGTGCTCCTTGGTTCAGAGCTCGGGCCAGCACCACCTGGCTCTTCCCAAAGCCTAGGAGCTGACCTTACACCTCCTTAAGTACACCTGACGCCTCCTGATCTTATTCTTCCCATCTGACCGCACCCTCTTGGTTGAGTATAAAGCTGCCTTTGTTTCTATGTCTGTAGAATCTGATTGGCTTTGAAGCCAGTGTTCCGTCCGGTAGCCCAGGCGGCCGTGGGACTTAAGAAGGTGGGAAAAAGCAGCAATGTAAATCTCAAAAGCAGAATGAAGGAGAAAGAAAACATAAATGAACTAGAAAAATAAGAAACAATAGAGAGGGTCAGATAAAGCTTGATCTTCAAACAGTACAAATCTCTGAGACTAGTAAAATGAAAAAAAAAACATGTTTAAATAAATTCAGAACAAAAGTGCAGACTTAACTATAGAGCAGAGTTTGTGAAGATCATAAGAAAATTGTAATATATTCTCATGCGAATAAATGTTCGAGAACTTGTGCCCAAAGTCGCGAATCCCTGAAGACCACCAAGGAGCCAACACCCATGCAAAAGCAGAGAGCCTTTATTCGAGCTAGCTCGAGCTCAATCTCTCATCTGCACCAACGCAGTGGCAAGATGCCAGAGAAAGAGAGCGAGTTTCAAAAACACAAAGGTTTTATGGGGTTCTAGGGAGGTTGGTGGGGTGATGGTCGTGGCTCTGGCTGATTGGCTGGGTCTAGGGGTAAAGTCGTGGCTCTGGTCAATTGGCAGGGTCTAAGGCGGTGGGTGGGCTCCTTGCTGACTGGAGAGGAGAGAGAGACCAAGCTCCGATTGGCTGAAATAGGATCTGGGTCCCGATTGGCTGAAATAGAATCCGGGAGCTTGCCCTTTCAAACTGACATCGAATGGATTGTTTCTTAGGAACATGGAAATTACCAGGATCATTTAAGAACTTTGTAGGAATAAAAAGTCTGCCTTACCAAAATTCCCAAGGCTTAATTAAGTGAGGTTGCCTAAAACACGGGCCCTTTTAGAGACCAGGAAACAGGGAAACGGCCCTGCTGGCCTCTTTAGAGCAGGAGTGCCCTGCCGTGGAAGCAGAGAAAGAGAATATGAGAACAGAGGCTTGTAGACCCGTCCGTTCTGGCCATAGATCCAAAAACATCTAAACCGAATTCTGGCCAACCTAATACAGCTCCTTTTTAAAAATCATAGCCAAGTGAAGTTTATTTTAGAAATAACAGGAATGATGGAACCTCAGAAAATACATTAATATCATATACCTTCTCAGTGGGTTAGAGAAAAGCTATGTGATCACCTTAATAGCCACAAGGGAAAAAAAATCAGTATAATTTAGCACTTGAATGGGAATTCCTTAACCTGATTAAAGGTATAGGTTTGAAGCGTCAATAACAAACATGATGCTTAATGATGAAAACCTAATTGTCTTCAGTTTAAGATGGGATCCTGGCAAGGATGTTCTCTACCACTTTTGTTTTTTATTGCATTTGTGTTATGGGCCATAACCAGAGCCTTCTCAAGACAAGAACCATCAGATGTGTAAGAAATGGAAAGGAAAGGACAAAATGTAGGTGAATTGACTGGAGGAAAATCCAGGAGAACCTACAAACCCTCAGAACTCGTGTAAGAGCTCGGTGAGACTGCTGAGGACAGGGGCCACATGCAAAATCCAGTAGCAGTTTTGGCCCTGTTAGAAAATGTAATAGGAGACGAGATCCCGCTCACTGCAGCAAGCAGAACTATAAGCTCCTTAGGGATAAATGCAACAAGACTTTTGTGGAGAAAAGTAAAAAATTATAAAACATAATTGCAAGACTTTAAAAAAAAATCCAGTTTTTAAAGATACTAATTCTCTTCAAATTAATCTATAAATGCAATGCAGTATCATGCAGTGCCTTTTCATGGAACTTGAAGAACTGATCCTTAAACTCAAAAGTTGAAGCATTTGGCCACAAATAGCCGGTACACTCTTGAAGAACATCATGGCAGAACAACTCACGTTATCTGACGTGAAGACTTACTTGGAAGCCACAGCGATTAAGGCAGTGTGGTGTGAATGCAAGGTTACAAAAATAAGTGAACAAGACAGGGACAGATGTAGGTGTAAAAACATGGTAGTGACGTTACAGATCAGCAATGAAATAATGAACTATTAAATGATGCTGGCACAACCAGATTATCCATAGAGAAAAACATGAGGTTACTTAGTCATGTGATCCATGTGAATATATACAGGTAGCTGAGTAACCTAAATATTAAAAGCATTCAGCATTTAAAGCATAACCCAATGGTTAAAACATTTGAAAGAAAATTACAAGAATATATGGGTGACTTTAGGTTAGAGAAACCTTTCCTGAAAAGCTTAGGGCCACAGTTTGAAAAATTAAAATTTGAAAGTATGTTTGACAGAAGATACAGTAAACAAAACTAAGGGATCTGCCACAGACTTGGAGAAGATTTTTGCAATGCACAAGGCTGACAAAGGGTAATATCCAGAATATATGAATTCCTGTAATCAAATAAGAATGAGCTAAAAATCTAATCAAAAAGTGGACAAAGTATGAGCATGCAATTAACAGAAGAAATTCACTCTGCTTTATAAACATGAGAAGATGTGTGACTTCTCTAGCAATCAAGGAAATGAAAATTAAAGTAATGAGAGGCTATTTTATACTAATCCGGTTGGCAAAGTTAAAAAATCTGATGATACCAAGGAATGGTGAGGATATGAGGCATCACAAACTCATATCCTTGTAGGTGGTAGGGAAATGAGGCACCGGCTTTTAGAGAATACTTTGGCATATCAAGTAAAGTTGAAGAGGTGTGTAACTAGAAGACCACTTGTGGGCCAGTAATACAGGAACTGTTACGTACGTAAAAAGACAGTGTCCACTGCTGTATCCTTCCTGACAGAGAAATCAGTCGTCACCAGAAAAGGGATTGAATGTGGTATATTTCTGTAGTGGAAAGCTGCGTAACAGTGGGTGTGAAGGAAGTAGAGCTGCATGTGTCAGAACAGATGCATTCCCTAAAGGTGAAAAAAGTAAAGAGGCCATAGTGTCATCCATGTCAATTTTGAATATACGCAGAACTGTGGATTATTTATTAATGTGTCCGTATGTCATTTATGAGAATCATACATAGGATAATGAAGTACCAAATTCAGGATCTTGGATACCCCTGCTAAAGATGGGGTTGAAGGTAGGAAGGACTGTAACTGTCACCTGTGATGGTTAACTTCATTTAAATAATCTGAATCAAATGCCAGCATTGCAAAATACTGAGATTTGATACAGCTGAGTGGAGGATGCATAGACGCTTGTATGTCCCCTAAATCTTGGGTTTCAAATATCACACGCACATATATATATACACACACAACAACACCATCGGTAGTGAGGTTGCCTGGGAAAAAGCAGGCCACCTGCTTCTCTTCCCGGGAGGCATGGTAGACTCGCTGCTGTGCTGCCTTTACTGTGGCCTAAGACTTGACACGTGGCTTCTCAGACCCAAAACCTCTTCTTTTGGCTTGTTTATTTGTTCTCCCTCCTTCCCCCAGCACCCTGTCTTTTTGTTTTATTGCCAGCACATCAAAAATCAAAGCTACATTTGTCTCTCAGGGACAGACTCAAAATAAATCCACAGATTAAATAAATCCAGAATGCCAATTTAATAATTTGTAAAGAGAAACACGTATGACAGCAGCCAGCACCTCGACACAGCGGCCCATTCCATGAGCCCGGCGCTGCTTCCCTTGAGTTGTTCATGGGAAGCCCCACAGCCAGAGGCCTGGCGGTGGACACGTAGCGAGAAGTCCCTGCTGCAGAGACTGACATTCAGGGCTCCACTGTCTGCAGAGCCTGAGCCACATGGGACTCCAAGTCGAACCAGAAACAAGTTGGGTGTTGAAGGCTCAGGGTAGTGGGGTCTGCACATCCCTCTCCAGGGCCCCTGCAGAGGGCTGACCACCCAACATCGGATCACATAATTAGTGCCCAAGGTTACCAGAGGCTCTTGGCAAAAATACCAGACCAGGTGGGGTGAGGGTGGTGAGGGCATGTTGAGGGATGGGGGGTGGGGGAAAAAACTTTCTCTATTCCTCTGCACACCCTGGAACAGCCTTCCACGTTGTTAAACAGAGCCCCCCGCTTCCAGCCTGAAGACGTGCATTTGATGATTTCGTCAGAGTCTTGACCAACCCCACATATAATGTCTGCATGGAAGGCAGGTTTGCCTCAGAGACAGAAGCATCCTTCATCCTGAGGGGCTCCAGATGCCCTGCAGCTGAGACCAGCCTGCCTCTCCGTCGTCAGCCAGTCAAGAATTCACATACTGATGGCCATCTGGTCTTAGATAAATTAAAACTAAATTAAGGTGTTTTTTTTTTCAAGACCTTATGTCCAATTTTTAAGGTCTTCGACTTACTAGACAAGGAGTTGCCAGCGTGACCACGTGAGCCCGTGGCGGCATCGGAGCCCAGGCCCAGTCCTGCCTCTGCAGCGGCATGCTCCTTCCAGCCTGTGTCCTCTGGGAGGACAAAACTGAAGGCAAACTCTTCCTGCCTCTGACTTAAAATAAATGACAATTTCTACTCAATGTCCAAAGGAAGCCCAAGTCTGAAAGTACTCAGACAGCCTGCTGTCCTGATGATACTGGGCGTTCTTCACTGGCTCTGGAGTGGGGGGCACTGCGTGGCAGGGTGTGGCTCTTTAAATGCAAGATTTATGCTGTTTATTTTTAAGAAAATTCTCCAGTTCTTGCCCCCACCCCCCACCCCCCACCCCCGCCGCCACCACACACACCTCTTTTTCTTGGTCCGGTGTGAGGAATTAGGATCTGAATTCATACACATGCACACACACTCTTAATTCATGGGGTGTGGGAGATCTCTCAGTTTTTACTCATTATCCCTGTTTGCCTTCGCCTTCAAAATGGGATACCTGTTAAATTTCCCGATTGCCAATTCCTAGTGAATAGGTAAAGGAATTTTAATTGAATGATGTTGTGCAGCAGCCCTTTGCATTCTGAAAAAATATTCCCAGAGTCCCTGGAATCTTCAAAATGTTCGGGAAGATGAAGCTTCATGCAGAAGAAACGAGGAGAGAGTAGAACGTGATTGTATCGGTTAAGTTTACTAGGGTTTGAGCTTGAAAAACGCTCCCCTCCCCTTGCAGAGCTCAGGCTCCTCTTCCCACTGTGCTGAGCCGGACCTAATTGCGGAGCATAACTGCCTCCTAACTCAGGGCTCTTGTTTCATTAGCATGACAGATTGAGTTCTTGGGAATGACAGTCTTTGGTAATTTGTTTACCGTTAAGCCTTGCAGACTCTTACTTCCTTAATACAGCAATCGGCTAATTCTTGAAATTGAAAAAAAAGAAAAAACAGCACAACTAGCCTATCAGTCTGCTTGTCATTAAAGACTTAGCTGTCAGGAGCCCTAATGAGGTACAATATTAATTCCAGAATGCATCTTTTCCCCGGACAACAATGACTGGCATATTAATTGCAGTTTTCTCATGATTAATTAAAATCAAGCTATCTGCACAAATAAACAGAAGAAGCCCATTTTGTGATTCTGACCTAATTGCTTTTTAATCGCACTGCTTTTCTTGCCCATTTTCAAAATGTGCTGCTCTGAAGCAGTTTTCCCAGCCACGAGGGAAGGTCGGTGCCTGCTGATGGAGGGTCGCCGGTCATCGCCCCACAGCTGCCAGAGCGTCCGCTTCAGACCTGGACTGCTGAAGTGCGTTGGTCACGGCTGCAAAGATTTTTTTTTTTTTTAATCTATCTCCTTTCCCACTGATTTCCATGTAAGATGCATACCTTTAATTCTGGAAGCAGATCATTCATGCCTAATCTACATTAAGAGCTAAAGAGTAAAACAAGGTGCAGGAAGGTCTTCCGTGGCAGTGCGTTTAACTGCGTGGGTTGCATGGAGGGACTGGACACGGGGCTGCCTGGCGGGTCCCTCCCCTACTGCAGACTCCGGCAAGGCTGTTCACCCTCCCCTCCCTGGTGTTGAAATGATGGGGGTGGAGCTGCTTCCCTGGATCTGCAGACCCGTTAGCTGTGTACCCCAGCCGCCCCACGCTGCTGTGAGAAGTTGCACTCAAGCCAGTTCGACTTGCCCGCGGGCCTCAGGAGCCGTGAGCCTGTGCCGTTTGTACTGCGCCCCAGGACTCGCTGGCCCCACCGTCTCTCTTCTGCTGGCGTGCTCTTCAAGTCCATGGAGCCTGCCTTGAAGGGTCCCTTAGGATGGGTTCCGCTGAGCCTGAGGATTTTACTGGTCATTTCTGTCCCAAGTAGACCGTGCCTGTCCATGTTCCCATGTTCAACCCAGAGCCCTCGCAGTCGTTTTAAAATAGCCGTTCTGTACCCTTGCAGTTTGCATTGGTTTGTAGTGACCTTGAGGCATGCCTTGTGACCTGCCCGTGGTTTGTGGGTGTGGTCCCTGAATCAACTTCATTCAGAGGCAACCCCAGTTTGGCGCTGCTTAACTTGGGCCCCTGGAGTCCACCCCTCAGCCTGCACCAGCCCTCACCGTGGTCATCTGCACTGTTTAGAGGCAGCCGGACCTGGCGTGGGCCGTGCGTCCTCGCTTCCCTGGGCCGAGGAGAGCAGTTAGGAGGTGCGTGGAGCTAGTGCTGGAGCTCACACACCGGCCTGGGGCCAAGCAGAGGTGGGAAAAGAGCACGGGCACGTGGTCAGTTCCACCCCTCAGAAGTGACCATTGTGAGTGGTGAGGTGTATCAGCACGTGAATATGAGTGGGATTTCACAGTTTTAAAACATGCTTTTTTTCCCCCAACATGGTAGAAAGATGTTCTCAATATGTTACTTTTCGTTGAAATCTTTCTTCTTTGAAACATAACCCTGATAGTGTTTCTGTCTCCTTACGTATCCTTATGCCCCCCGCCCCTGCCTCGGGGCAGGCGGAGCCCTGCTCAGCCGGCAGCCCATCTGCCCCTGCCCTCTCGGGCCTCGCTGCAACTCAGGGGGCCGTCTCTCTCCCCTTCAGGTGTCAGCGGAAGCAGTGGCGTGTAGACCTGCCGGCCACCAGCGTGGTGATTACGTTCCACAATGAGGCCAGGTCGGCCCTTCTGAGGACGGTGATCAGGTGAGCACGGCACGTGGTGCCCGTGGCCCGCCTGCTGCAGCTTATGGAGGTGTCCCCTGGCAGGGGTGCAGGACAGGGGCTGGGGGCCAGTACAGCCAGGCCAGGGCCAGCTCTGGGGGCACAGACAGCCACGCGACCCAGCAACACGAGGAGGGGCTGGTGGCTCTCCAGCCAAGGATTGGGGTGCAGGTATGAGAGTCCCCACCCCAAGTGGGGCTGCAGCCTTTATCTTTCTGTCTTTTCTCAGTGTGCTGAAGAAAAGCCCGTCCCACCTCATAAAAGAAATCATCTTGGTGGATGACTACAGCAACGACGGTAAGTGTGGGGCCGACTCCACCTCCATGTCCACTCACCCTCCTGCCATGGGCCCTCCTGTAGTGAAAAGGCCAGAAATCAGGGCCCCGGGAAGAGGTGCCTCTGTGGTGTGCGAGGAGATGCTCAGCCCACCAGGGATCAAGAGTCACTAGGCCTGCGTGCAAAGCCCTTTATAAATGTGAAGTTCAACGTGCTCCACCTCTGTTCTTTTCCTAGCTGAGGACGGGGCTCTCTTGGGGAAAATCGAGAAGGTCCGGGTCCTCAGAAACGATCGGCGAGAAGGTAAGACTCTTTACTTGATTCAATACCAAGGTAGCTGAATTCTGGCTTTTCCTGATCCCATAATGATGTAAAGAAATGTCTCAGCTAAAAGAACAATTAACGGTCCAGTCTTTTTGTCTGTCTCCCTCCACCGGGCCCTCTTGGGAGCCTCTCCCAGCAAAGCATAGGAAGCACATTCAAAGCTTAACTAATTGAGATTGTTTGTCTACTTGGGCAGAGTCCAAATGACATTTTTTTTCTTATGTATTTAGAAAATTGGTTTCTTTCTTCCACGACCTACTAAGCCCTATCAGTCCCTTGAGTAGACTTCAGAAGTAAAACAGAGATTTAGCAATGAGAAGTTTAATGACTTCATGCTCCAGGCATCTGATAAAATAACTGGGATTCAAGTTTGACAGCCTGCTGAAGGTGAACCAAAGAAAAGGCGCTAGCACCCCAAAATTATGTGCTTCTTGGATGGGCGAGTGCCGGCCTCAGAACTGACCATCCGTGTTGTCTCGCAAGAGCTGTTCTCACCGAGTCTTCTTCATTGTCAGTTACAAGAGAGACTCCAAAGGAGGAAGGTATTACCGTGAAGTGTCTGCAAAAGAAACTAAAGCCACGATGTAATTTACATCCAGCCCATCAGTGCCACTGCAGGGCTTGGTGGCTAGATTCGAGGTTCCTCCATAATCCGGAAAAAATCTCAGTCTAGGAAAATCGCAGTTTTCAAACGTGCCATTTTTGCCTTGCAAGGACAAGTGTGCATCCTGGGGCTGCGGTTGTGTTCTCTGGTCGGTGTATACTTCCGGTTCCCAGTGCAGCCCAGCCGGAGGCAAGGAATGCGGTTTTTCTTAGTGAGAATCTGATCAGCCAGTGAGGTGATGGAGCCTTTCAGGGCGATGTCACCAGCATTGCGTTTCAACCAAATAAGGCGGTCCATCCAGATGTTCAAGACACATTCACAGTGGGGTCAGCCTGGCCCCGAAGCAGGCCATTTGCCAGGCTCATCTGCCCCCCACGCTTCTAATAAACCAGAATCTTGAGAGCAAATCAAAATCTTGCATTGTATTTGCCCCCCAAAACACTGCATAATAACTTTCTGAACTTAAACCTATGCGTCTACTGGCACAGGAAAAAAAAAGGAGGAAAAAGTTAACTTTCACTGTTGGCATTTTTAACTGACAAATCGGTTGCCAGCCTTATCAGAGAGTGTGTTCAACCTGCCCAGAAATCAAAACAATGTTCTAGATGTGAACCTTCCATTTCCCTTCAGGTAGGCTGTCCACACCGACGCTTTGTTTTGGGAAGGGAGGGGGAGGGGCAGTTGTGGGAAGCCAGATTTTGCTTGGCCTGTACGGACGAATGAGATGTGTAATAGTTAAGTGGGAAATTACGCACAGAAATGTGTGTGTGTGCTTGTGTGTGTATAGGGTGCATGTGTGCATGTGTGTGTATATCCCGTACATAGAAACATACACACAAGTGCTTATATCAGCACCACTAGATGATAGAAAATCCATTGCATGAACTATTCTGGTAGTGAAGAAATGGCCTCAGGTTCGTGTAGTGCCAGGATTTTATTCTGCCAGTGATTCTTCATCTGCCTGTTGATTAGAATTAGCTGAGAGACTTAAAGGATGACTGTGCCTTGACCCTGCCCACAACTGAATAAAAATTCCTGGATTTCTAGGGCTGAGGCCTGGGCATCTTCATTTTTAAGAGCTGCTTGGATAATGCCAGTGTACTTTGAAAGTTGAAAACCTAGTCCTTCCCTCTCATTTTACAGATGGAAATATTACAGCCCAAAGAGGCTAAGTGGCCTTCTCACAGCCACACAACTGCCCACTGATAGTTGCAAGGCCAGGACCACATTGGACATCTTGAGTATTCTGTCCCATGCACTTTTTATTCCTCTTCCCACTCTCCTGACTACTTTGAGATTGACTTCTTCCCAGTTTTACTGAGAGATAATTGACCTATAACATTGTATTTATTTAAGGGGTACAACATAATGATTTGATTTATGTGTATGTTGTGAAATGATCACCACAGTTAGTTAACATCCATCAAATAGTTGTAACCTTTTTTCTGGTGATGAGAACTTTTAAGATCCGCTCTCTTAGTAACTTTGAGATATACAGTACGGTATTAGTGACCTAGTCACTGTGCTGCAGATGGCGTCCCAGGACCGACTTGCCTTGTGACTTGCCCCTTCTGACCCCCTTCCTCCAGCTCCCCCTCCCTTCCCACCCCTGCCCCTGACAACCACCAATCTCTTCTGTCTCTGAGTTCAATTAGTTTTAGATCCACACATAAGGGAGGTCACACAGCATTTGTCTTTCTCTGACTTATTTTGCTTGGCGTAATGCCCTCAAAGTGCATCCGTGTTGTCGTGAGGGGCAGGATTTCTTTCTTCTCCTATGTCTGAAGAGTATTCCTCTGTGTGCGTGTGTGTGCATTTTAATCACATCCTTATCCATTCATCCGTTGGACTTGGATTGTTCCCTGTTTTGGCTCTTATAAATAGTGCTGCAAATCACATGGTATTCCTCATTTTAATTTTTTGAGGAACCTCCACACTGCTTTCCTTTATGGCTGCACCAGTTTATATTCCCAACCAAGGGCTCCCTTTGGTCCACTTCTCAATCCAGCACTTGTTATTTCTTGTCCTTTTGATACTAGTCTTTCTGACTGGTGTGAGGTGGTGTCTTTGGTTTTGATGTGCATTTCCCTGCTGATTAGCGATGTGGAGCATCTTTTCACCTACCTCCTGTCCATCTGTGTGTCTTCTTTGAGAAAATGTCTATTCAGTTCCTCTGCCCGTTTCTTAATCAGATTGCATTTTTGCTATTGTGTTGTAGCAGCTCTTTATATGTTTTGGGTACTAACGCCTTCTCAGTCACATGATCTGCAAATATCTTCTTCCATTCCACAGACTGCCCTTTCATTCTGTGGATGGCATCCTTTGCTGTGCGGAAGCTTGTTAGTTTGATGTGGTCCCACTTGTTCAGTTCTGCTTCTGTTGCCTTGGTTTTTGGTGTCAAATTCAAAAATTCATTTTTGAGATACATGTCAAGGAGCTTACCACCTGTGTTTTCTTCCAGGAGTTTTATGGTTTCAGGTCTTACCTTCAAGTCTTTATAATCTGTTTTGAGTTGATTTTTCTGGATGGTGTGAGATAGAGGCCCGTTTCATTCTTTTGCATGTGGCTGTCCCGTTTTCCCACACCATTTATTGAAGAGGCTGTCCTTTCCCATAGGTCTCTTGAGGCCTTTTTTTCTCTCTCTCAATATCTTCTCTCTCTGTTCAACAGACAGATCGATTTCTGTTGATCCATCTGGAAGTTCACTGGCCATTCTGCCATCTCCAATCTGCAGTTAAGCCTGGCCAGTGAATTCTCCATTTCAGATAGTTGCCGTTTTCATTTCTGGAGTGTCCATTTGATTCTTTCCTGTAGATTTCATTCTCTGCGGAGAGAGCCCATCTGCTCACCCAGTCCAGCCACCATTTCCTCTGAGTCCTTGGCCCAGCTGTTGTAACAGCTGCTTTGCCGTCCTCTGTTCCTTCCAAGCTCTGGGTCATCGCAGCGTGAGTTTTTATTGACTCTTTTTTTTCTCTTGGGTGTAGATCACATATTCCTATTTCTTCCAATATCTAGTAATTTTTATTTTACATTAGACATAGTGAAGGTTATAGAGACACTGAATTCTTTATTATCTTTCTCTAGAGTGTTGATCTTTTTTGGGCAATTAAATTACTGGCTGATGGCCTTGAACTCGGGTGGGCTGGTCTTTGTACTTTGCTAGGATGTTTACATCGGGGGGACCCCTTGTTCCTGAGACATTGTCTGTGTTCCTAAATGCATTCTTGCTGGAGTTTGTGCAGAACTCAGGTGTTTACGAAGCGCTTCTAACCTGAGAGGACTCAGTGCAAAACTTAGTGTCACCTGCAGGGGGGAACAGCTGAAGTCTCTGCTCTTTCTGCCGTTTAATTGTTTCTCTTCATGCGCTCCCTGGGGTCTCCCCTGTGCCTGCGGGTTCAGGAGCCAGCCAGGGATCTACCAGCTAATAGGAGGTTGTCACCCGATTTGGGGCTTACTCTTTCCCAGGACCTCCTCCTCCAGTTTCCAGCCACTCGAGAAACCTTGAGGCCTGTCCTCTGATCCCTTGAGCCAAACGGGCTGTGCTGCTGTGGACTGGAGAGTCCTCCCCGGGGGAACACCAAGTAAACACGGGGCCGGCTCTCTGTGACCTTCTTTGACGGGTTGAATCCCCTCTGGTTTCTGCTTGCTTGTGGCTACTCTCCAGTCCTTCCCAAGAGTTGCTTTTTCCATCTTGCTTGGAGTGTATAATTGTTCTCCATGCAAGGATTTGCCCAGTACAAGCTACTGTGTAATACAAGAATTAGAAATAATTTGTCTTTTTTCCCTATGCTGAAATCATTGAAAACCTATTTTGACTATTGTGTATAAATAAAGAAACCTGAAAGCACTTGTCCTCACTGGCTGTGCAGTGCGCATCACAGCAGCGTCACATACAGCCACCCCCCTCGTCCTTGCACATGTGCTCTAAGACCCCCGTGGATTCCTGAAACTATAGATAGTGCCAAGCCCTATTTTTTATATGTATGTAAAAGCCTGTACATACATACCTATGATAAAGGTTAGATTCAGCACAAGAACTAATAACCAAGTAGGACAATTACAACAATCTACTGTAAAAAAAGTGATGTGGGTGTCGTCTTTCTCTCAAAATGTGTTCCTACCTGTCACTCACCCTTCTTGTGATAACGTGAGATGTAAAATGCCCGCGTGACGTGGTGAAGCGAGGGGAGTGGTGTGGGCCTTGTGCCATGGCACTGGGCCACACTGACCTTATGACCATGTCAAAAGGAGGGTTGTCCTGACCACAGTGGACACGCATAGACAGCAAAGCCCTTTTCTGACCACATCTATTTATGATAAGTGATATACTATTTATGATAAGACTGTGTGATGATAAAAAAGTATATTATTAACAGATCACAAGTATATAAATAGTGTTATTTGACCAATAGTGCCATTTTGTGTAAAAGCCAAACAGCTGGACTTTGTCCCGTATGTTATTTGGCTTGTGATAAGTCTTAGAAAGCAAAGAGAGTTGCAACACAGTTACCATTGAATCATTGCCATTAAATTCGGCACCATTAGCACTCAGGAGTATCCAGGTGACACCTTCCTTAGCTCAGTTAATTAGAAAACTCTGTTGCAGTGTCAGAGGACAGTAATCTTAAAAGTTCCACATGTCACTTGCTTGACAAAGGAGACTTCAGTTACGTAAAGGCCTCTCTCAGAAGCCAGCTGTTCTAAGAGAGTTGTCTGCCCCGTCGTCCAGTCAGTGTGAACAGAAAGTCCGGACAGAACTCCGTCTTGGGAAGCACAGGGCAGTACTGACCGCCCCACACATGTCTGCACTGGACTGTTGCCAGCAGGAGCCCCGCAGAGCTCTGAGCGTTTTGCTGACCCAGTGCCGGGTGTGCTGCTCTTACTGCCTTTTTCTCAGATGCCCTGATGAGCTTCTGAACTCGCTTCCACAGGCCTGATGCGCTCCAGGGTCCGGGGGGCCGACGCGGCCCAGGCCAAGGTCTTGACATTCCTGGACAGCCACTGCGAGTGCAACGAGCGCTGGCTGGAGCCCCTCCTGGAGAGGGTGGCCGAGGTGAGGCCCTGGCTGGCGCTCCAGGTTCCCTGGGGGCTACCAAGGGGGAAGGGTGCCTCTGGGACGTCTGCTCAGAGTATTTGATTCTCTGCAGGAGTCTATCAATAGGGGAAAAAGTTACTTCCCAGATAGGAGGCAAGGATAGCAGAAGTCGACGGAAATCGGATCGGTTTGATCTTTAGGAGGCTCTTCCTCCCTTACCTGCAGCTTTGCCCCCAACTCTGAGCTCAGGGGACAAAGTGCAGAGAACGGAGTCTGGCATGCCACAAGTGCAGTTGGAGCATCTGCCGGGGTCGGGACTGGTGGAGGGGTTGGGGTGTGCGGAGGCTGGGGAGGGGGGCTGCCTGCTGCCTCAGCCTGCTGCTCCTCCCGCCCAGGTGCTCCTCTGGCCCTGCTGCCCCCACCACGGTGCTGGTTGTGAGGCCCCTGTGCCAGCGTGAGGGGCTGGGGGCACCTGTGCCTACGCAGCGGTGGGTTGAGGCCATCGGGACGATGTGCAGCTCACTTTGTGCACCTTTCCTTCTAGAATCATCATCGCTGCTCTTACACTTGGCCTTTTGTCATTTCTCTTGCCCTTTACCTGTTCTGTTGACTTGCTTTCTTCCCTATTAAAAAGTGCTTCCTTGGGGCAATAAAGCAGATTTAATGAAAGTACTGGAGAAATGTAAAATGAGCAAATCATTCTTTCTCAGCATAGCAGGGATAGCTGATGGGCAGTAAGCCATGCAACAGTGCATAACCGCCAGCCACCTGTGATTATGATGATGTCATTCCCTACTGCTTACTAAGTGCTGACTACATGCAGACTCTCTGTGCGTACCCTATAATCCAGTATTGACCCCATTTGACAGATGAGGAAACTGGGGTTCAGGGAACTTTAATAACTTACCCAAAAGTCATACAGATGACAAGAGCCAGTTGCAAAACAGGCCTCACGGCATCCTAACAGAGCCCTCTCTCTTACGAGCACACACCTGGAACCCCTCCTGAACCGCCACCCCCCCACATCAGCTTCTCACTCCACCACACCATGCCCAGGGTCGCAGGGCAGCATGGAGGCCACCACCAGGGCATCAGAGTGCGTGGGGGCTGCGTGCTTCTGTGGTGGGCTGTCAGGATCACTTCAAACACCCCCTGCTAAATTAAAGTACAAAGAGCTGAGACTCATAATTCTCACTAATCCGGTCCTATCAAAAGAAATCACAAGGAAAATGAGCGTAGCCATCACAGAGTGTGCCCTTTAAGCCTTGTGCCCAGGTGAGTGGAGCCAGGCCAGGCGGATCCCACTCCCTGATTGTGGGGCCCACCCTGGAAGCGGACAGAAGGAGGGTGCTAGGATTCCCAGCATTCTCAGCACGGGCCTTTGATGCGTTAGGTTCTCAGCTCATCGGGCGGGCGCTCTGGCTTGTCCTTCCACAGTTTGTCCTCTGGCAGAGTTTGCCTTCTGGGCTCTCTGAATGGGTCGAGCAGGGCACTTGCTCTTTCGTTAGCTACCCGTCCTGGACAGTGTCTGACCAGATCAACCATCTGAACTTAAAGAGGGCAGGAAAGTCAAAAGGCCTTATGTTCACAAACCTTTAACAGCACAACAGCCACGTGGCATAAAGAAATGCCTCAGTCTGAGGGGAAATACGGTTTTGTTTGGCAGAATCACGGGCTAGACCGACTTAGACCTGGAACTCTCCAGTTACCGGGTGTACCTTCTGTGATGGTGCTGATAACCCCGCCTTACACACCTCATGTGACCAGGGGGCACTGATGCTGTTGTGCAGGCATCTCAGCCCCGAGTCCGTTCTGAGGCTCACAGCGGCTCACGGCCACTGACACTGAAGGCAGCTGAGCTTAGGGTCTGTCAGCGTGAGTGTGGCCCCATGGGTGAAGTCTGACATCTGAGCAGACAGAAGAGACCCCGGGGCCGGGATACTGGCACTGTCTCTGCCCTCAGCCAGGGGTCCAGGGCCAAGAGTGCCCCTCAGGGGCGATGCCCTCCACCCTCATGCTTGTGCCCTCCCTCTGTGTGGCCTTCTGCGTGGTGGCTGAGAGCAGACCCTCCAGATGGCAGGGCTGGGGCCCATGGCATAGAGGGGAGGGCTGCTGGTTTCACCGTTAATGCCTCCTGTTTGTGGGATGGGGTCCTTTGTTTTTGTTTTTGTTTTTTTGATGCCCACTCCTGTCCTTTCTGTCCGTATCTCAGGACAGGACTCGTGTCGTGTCACCCATCATCGACGTCATCAACATGGACAACTTCCAGTACGTGGGGGCATCTGCTGACCTAAAAGGCGGTAGGTGCCGCTGCTCTCCCCCCCGGGCATCCAGTCACCGCCTCCCTGCAGGACCCAGGAACAGGGTGCACATGTGAGCCGAGAGCGTCTCTGTGCTCTGCTAGTGCAATCTCAGAGGAAAGGCCCAGCTGCCCTGAAAGACTCCCCTGTTTCCATTCTTCCCTCCTGACCTTCTGTCACTGTCATGTCACATATGGCTTAGTGCACAGTTAGTAATCAAGAAGATCACGTCTTCCCAGCCAGCGGTCTGGGGTGAGGATGCTCCAGAGTGGATGGGCAGCGCAGGACACGGAGCTGGGGTCCGTGGAGGCAGGGGCTGCTCCGCCTCGGCTCCTCTCTCATCGGCTCCCCTGGGAGCCTGCATCTCAGGTGGCCAGCCCATGCACACAGCCACACAGGGGGCCTGGGTCACCCCTGCCTCCTGCTCACCCCCAAGCCCTGCTGATTCTAGCCCCCCACGTGGCTGGGTTGCTGTCTCTCCTCTGCATCCCACCAACCCCCGTGTCACTTTACCTTTTCGAGAATCATCAAGGGCCCGAGGGACTTCTGCTCACTTGGGCCACATATGCCAACACTTGCCATTTTAGAACTTCAAGCCGAGAAACTGTCCAGCACGTGTTCTGTTGTCCACTGGTGCTGATGTCCAATGTCTTCAGCTTCTGGAGAAGCCCCTCATGCACTTCTGAAAGAATGAGAGTGAAAGAGGCATGTACGGTCTTAGTATAAATACAAAAGTAGTTTTGGCATCATGAATGCCCTGAAGGGCCTGCGGACCCCGGGGCTCCTGTGGCCCTCCGGAATCCCTGTCTGCAGAAGTGCTTCCGGATACTGATGGATGTGCAGGAGTCGTACCCGCTCACACGAAGGAACCGGGCACGAGATGTCCAGCTCCTACCAGCTGACCTGTGTCCACAGGACTGGGAGGCAGTGCCGCATGCTCCACAGGGCTCTGCTGCAGCCCAGTGATAAAGGCTCTGCGCTCTGACACTCAGCCGGTGCCGCCGTGCCTCTCAGGACTTGGCTGAGCGCCAGGAAGCCAGCAGAGACTGATCGCTCCAGGTGGCTGCGGGATGTCACAGCCTTCACCTTCTGTTGTGTGATTTATTCACCATGGATTCTTTACACCTCAGATGAGCAGGTTCTTTTCAGCCGTCCAGCTCCCCACCCGCTTCCTTTCCCGCCTCCTAATGCCTTGACCTGATTAGAAGATGGACTGTTGCAGACAGACACTCTGTCAGAGACAGAGGGTCACTGACAGTCTGACATAAAAAAAAAAACAGCCGAACTATAAAATTGGGTGCAGGCTCAGAAAACCATGCCGGGACAGTTAGAAGACTCAGGCCTTGGGTGCCTCCCACCTCCTTCGGGCCCTGTCACCACCATGGAGGCCCCCCCTCACTGCTCAGGGACCCCATCTGAGAAACGGGTCGATGAGAGCGCCAGCCCCATGGGGGAGAATAGCCAGCATCCGTCCCATCCCAAGCAAAATGTCAGTCATGCCAACTCCATATGTACTTAACGTCGGTAAACATAAAATTCAGGAAAGATTCTCAACACAAAGTGAGAAGGTTTGGGGCTTTAAAGAAAAGAGACCCTTAGCCATCATGAAAGGGTTCTGTTCAGAATGTCTGAGATCTGCTGGGCTCTGGGCCCACAGGAGCTGTACACATCAGAGCAGATACACGGATACCCAGGCAAGACTCCCTGTCGTGGGGTGCAGGCCTCCTGCCAGATCAGAAGAATGGTGTCCGGGTGCCCTCTAAGAGCATTTATGAAATCCCTTCAGGAAAAAAAGTGAGGGATAACATCTGAGCAGATTCTTTAAATACAATATAGTGCATCTCTTTGGACCCAGGCAACGTCGTGCTGGCTGGCTGGCCAGTTGACGCCCTTGCGCTCTCTGTTAAAAGCACAGCCAGGCCGTCTGCTGTTTTTCTGGTTGGCATTGGGTGTGTTTGAGGCCATTCTGTGCCTGGGGGCAGCTGGGCTTCTCAGGATAGCCAGCAGTTTCCTCGCTGTCCATCACCGGCCCCCCACCTGGCACCGCAGCCACCTTCCCATCTTTGCTGGCCTGCTCCACCGTGCAGCGACAGCCTGGGGGGCGCCTTTGGTCACGTGCCCCGGTTGAGTCCTGAAGTGTGCAGTGCTGGCCCGGGAGCTCCTGCGCCCACACCTGCCATCCCGCCCTGCTCATGCCACAGAGCAGGGCTGTCAGAGCAGACAGACCCTGGCCTTGGAGTATGCAGACGAGAAGTCGGAACTTGCACAGGCCCTGCTGGCAGAAAGCCAGACAGGGGAGGGCTCGTCGGGCACAGAGGCGAGGGATGGGTGGCCTGGAGCGGTCAGGTCTGGCTGCGGTAGGTGACCGGGCTTGCCCATGCAGTATGATGGGCCAAGTGCTGCCAGGAAGGATCTCCTCCTGTGCCTGGACAGTGTCAGCCGGCAGGGTGTGCAGGCGCCAGGTGGCTCCGTGCAGGGTGCCTTCTGAGTGAGGGTGAGATCTGGCAGCTGTGGGCTGGGCCTGTACATCCCAAGTACCAGGCCCAGCCTCTGCCATCCTGAGCGGTCTGGGGATTCTGAAGGATGATTGGGACGGGTGCCATCTTTACCAGGCGTTGAGCTGGTTGTGCCCACTGGCTACTTCACCTAAGTTTCCCCCCATCCCATGTTGCAATCACAAAGCATCGAGGGGAAGTTCACAGGCCCAGGAGCCCACAGTCCTGTGCCCCGCCTGTGTTCCACTGCCCTGGGACAGCTCGGAGGTGCCATGGCAGGTGCCTTATGCCCACCGGTCTTCTTGCCCCTTGCAGCCCCAGGATCGTAACCCAGACCTCAGTTCCCTTCTTGTTTCACATTTATGATCCACAAGTTAATTTTAGAAAGCCTGGCCCACATCTTCCCAATTGGGGTAGCTTTCCGAGGGAAGAAGGGCCCGTGTGCACACCCCGCTCTCTCCCCGCCCCATCTCCTTTTGGAGTCCCGGTTTTGAATTGGTTTTGCTTTTGGCGAATCCAACCCAAATATCAGATGCTTTTAAGCTGGGAGGGCCAGGAGCAGCCTGACTTTCTTTTCTTTTCCTGTGGTTGGCAGGTTTTGACTGGAACTTGGTGTTCAAATGGGATTACATGACACCCGAGCAGAGAAGATCTAGGCAAGGGAACCCAGTCGCCCCCATAAAGTAAGTGCCAGGCATCCTCTGAGGGTCCCCTTGCGGGTGAGACCCCAGGTGCTGGCCCAGGGACCTCGTCCTGCCCTTCACCTCCCACCCACCCCCACTGCATCCCTTAGTGTCAGCTCAAGGCGAGCATCTGTCCTCTGATCCCAAAACAAAGCACTTTGAGATTTCTTTTCCTCTGGTGAAGTCGAACACGTGTAGAAAGGCAGCTAGATCTGCCGGGTCCTGTCCACACGGCAGAACGCTGCCCACAGCGATGTGCCCACAGCGATGTGGGGTGGGGGTCTCCACGCGGACCTCAGGGACAGGGAAGGCGTGTGTGTGTGTGTGTGTGTGTGTGTGTGTGTGTGTGTGTGTGTGCGCGTGCCTCAGGGACAGGGAAGGCGGGTGTGTGTGGGGGTGTGTGTGCGCGCGCGTGGGTGCATGCAAGTCCTCTCAGCTGGGCCCTTCCTCAGCTGCGCTCTGCAACCTCTTTGCCTGCAGCAGGGGCAACTGATCTTCATTACCTCTGGCCTTGAAATCCCCAGCCAGGCCGTGCGGAGGAGCAGAGGCTGGGAGGGAGGGGCCGCCTGTGCCGGCGAGTGTGGGATGCCCACGGTCGGCAGGGCCTCTGGACCCCCGGCACCGGGATGCCCAGTTCCCAGCATCTCTCCCTGGAAGGGAACAGGGTCAGCTGTCAGCCCCCTCCAGGCTGATGCAGGAACGACGGGGGTGCCAGGCCCATAGGGCAGAGGAGGAACCTGCTCCGTGGTGATGACAAGGGTCAGGGGAGACGCGTCACTGCACATTTCTGTGTGCTCAGAGCTTTTTTTCATAACCCTCTAGGGAAACGGACGTGGAAGGGCCAAGCGCTCGCCTAGGGCCACTTGTCAGGGAGTGTTCTCGGCCCCAGTGGTTCCCCTCTCACCCGGAGGACCCAGCCTAGCCCCTCGCCCTGTAGCAGCACCTGAGCCAGGCCAAGGGGGAGGCGTTTGTGGATGGCAGTGGTACAGCAGAGAGATGGGCACCCGGCGTTCGGAGCAGAAGACCGTGGCTGTGCCTCATTGCTGAGGCCAGCCTGTAGGCCTGACCTCGGCATCAGAGTGCTGGCAATCCAGCCTTGACCTTTAACCTCTCCCTCTCTTCCCTTGCATGGCTCTGCCTGTCTAGAACACCGATGATTGCTGGAGGGCTGTTCGTGATGGACAAGCTCTACTTTGAAGAGCTGGGGAAATATGACATGATGATGGACGTGTGGGGAGGCGAGAACCTGGGTACGTATGAGCCTCGCGCCATCCACACTGGCCGGTTTCCCCACCTGGCGACCCCACGGTGTCTTCCACACAACAAGTAAAAAAAAAAAAAAAAATGGAAGCTTTGAAGAGACTGTTTGGCTAGAGTCTGTGGTATGCAGGGTGTGGGTTGGAAGGACTTGCAGACATTAGTGATCCCCCCCACTGCATATAATCGGTCCCACGGAGGATAACCATGTGGATGACTCTTCTGTCTTAGTTGGGCATTAAAACCTGTGGCTCTAAGAGTTCAGGATGCTAGAATACAAAGTGTTTGAAGGAAAATGCAAACGCTTCAATGCCATTGGAACCTGAGGGTTTGGAAAGCAGGCTTACAAAAAATGGGGCAAGATTTCCGCCCCTAGGACTCACTGTTAGCCATATAGAGCACAGGATGCATCCTGGCCAGGGTTGTGGGCTGATGGGAGCGTGCTCACAGCAGCCAGTGCGGGGAGAGGCCTTGGCATTCAGTCACTGCTTGACTGTGTTGTGAATGGCTGATGTTTTGGTTTTTCTCAATAATCCATGCAAATCATTTTACCCAGGTCTACAGACAATGAAACTTTCTAGACTTTGGTCTGTATTGGTAGCTACATCACATTTACTGCATAAAGATAAAAGGACTCTCCTTGGGGTGTTTTGTTTTGTTTGCTTCAAGTTTTTGTTGCACTTGAAGCCTCTCACTTCCAGCGCCTGGGTTCTGAGTGAGATTCTCCTCTGCCTCCGCAGTGAAGCCACATTCGCCCTTGGGTGGGCACGCCCTGCAAGGTGGGGGCACTGCCTCTGGTATCCGTGCAGTTGACAGAGACTTTGGTACTTTTTGTTAGTTTAAAAGAAAAGACTGGCCTATTATTTTTCTCTCCTTTTAGGCTGTTAAAGTTGGTAATAACCTCTCTTCCGTGGATCACTTGTCTGCCTCGGTTTGACGAGAGCTTCCTTAGACTCCGTAACTGTGCTGAGGTCGAGGAACAGGAGTCCGACTCCGTTTGGTTATTTCTTTTTTAAGAACACACTGACAGGTAGGCAGGACTTGGACTGAAGAAAGCATAAAAAGCCTCAGAATTGCTAACCCTTCCAAAGAGAATTCTGAGTCGCCCTTGCCCCACGGCACCCCCGGTGGCTTCGGGGGGACCCGGCCACCCAGGAGCAGCCGGTAAGCCAGTGATGGCTCAGGTGCCCGTGTCCGGCAAACGGCGTCTTCAGGACCGTGTGCTGTCGGCCGGAAGGAAGCGTGGATTAAGGACAGGGCAGCAGTCAGGTTCCAGCCAGCGTTGATTTAAATATCAAAGGGGTCTTTTTGCCCAGGGACCAGAGGGAAGGAAGAGAACTGTTTTAATTACCTGGTTTGTTGTCAGCTTAGTTTTGTATTCATGCAGCTGTGCCAAGGTGAGGATCCTGTGAAGGGCTTAAGGGAGGAGGGAGTGGGAGGGGGGACGGGGAGGAGCACAGCCTGCCGGGGGGAGTGGGGCGGCCCTTGTCCAGCTCTACCCGGCCCCTCAGGCAGCCTCCCCCCTCCCCAGGGGTCCAGCAGGGAAAGTCCCCGGGGAGTCTTTCTCCTGGGCCCCGTGCCCACTCTGGGGTGCTGTGTGCACACCACCGGCAGGTGGCCCACCTGAGTGGCGTGTGTGCGGAGAGGTGTGTGGGGATGCCTGAGCACACTCCGGAACAGCCCCTGCAGGGAGCCCCCGAGCCACTGGGGCTTCCAGTCTTCCCAGCCTATAATAGCAGTCAAATCTAACGATGACACAGCACAAGGCGCCTGGTCGCTAGCCCCTGTGAGACGTAGGGTTCAAGTCCCTCAAGATCGCTATTTGTGCCCTGGGGCTTGTCCTCACCCTACTAGGGTGGGTGCCAGATGCTCCAGGGTGGGTGCCAGATGCTCCCAGGGCGTCCGCTCATCCCGGGCTTTCTGGAAGGACTGAGGTGCCACCTGAGGTCTCAGAGCTGGTGCTCCAAGATGCAAACACAAACTGCCTCATTAAAAAGCCACCAAGTCATCTTGAGAAATCACCCCCAAGTTGTAGGGCTCCAGCAACAGCAGAGTCAAGTGTAACTAGTCGTACTTGGCCTTAAGTCTCTCACTGAATCTCTGAATGGATCCCTTGCTGGTTTATCAGACTCCCCGCCCAGAAGCCAGGGGGCCTTGCTAGGCCTCGATTTCCAGTTTTCCAGCTAGGCAAATGTATGTTTAAATTTTGTATCCTGGAACATGGAGAACTTCTTACTCAGAGTGTTGTTGGATGTCGTAATCAGGGAAGTCGGAAGCCTGCCAGGGCACAGGCCGTGTGGCCTCACTGCACCTGTGCACTCCCGGGAACGGTTCTCAGAGCCCCCCGATGCTGCGTGGGCCGCTTGTTCCTGGCCAGTGAGGCCTTCCCACTATGGCAGTTTGTGGATCTGAGTTCTGAAAGCCCTGCTTGTCTGCCCCCAGTGGGTGCCTCGTTGGCTCTGCAGTCTGGGCACCTGCTCCACGGCAGACCTTGTCTCCTGGTCTGAGAACTTTGCAGCGGCTCAGGTCCTATCTGCAGTCATCTGCCCTATGTCTGATCAGTCGGCTTTGGCAGCCGTGACCACCAGCTCAGGAGGTTGTGTTACCTCCCCAGCATGTCTCAGGGACGCGCGATAATGGAGAGGAAATGCCCTTTTATATACGCCTCATGGCATCTTCAAGAAAACAAGTTTGGCCTTTTGCATTTTTGATTTTTCAAAACTACCTTTCAGATCATCTTCATTTTTCTGTTTAATGCTGGTTTCTTGCATTCAGTCAGAGCTCTGATCAGCCTGCAGTCACTCAGAGGGCAGTGGTCAGGCCAGGTGCCTGCTCAGGTGCTGCTGTGTGACCCAGAAGTCCACACGTCTCCCACGACAGCAGCTCAGGGCAGGGTGTGTGCCAGCTGGCATGGGCTGTGCCTACACAGTGCGCCTTGCAGGCAGGTTCTGTGTTGAAGCTGTGAAGAACAGCAGCCTCCCCACAGCCAGCTGCTTCCTGACTGGTAACAGTCCAGGAGAAGCTCTGAGGGTCTGTCAGTTACTCCGGCGTCCTTGGCCGCTGCCATAATCCGGAAGGTGCCTGTGAACTTCGCCAGGTAGCACAAATCTGCTAATGCGCAGGGACAAACATCATTTTTGCAGTTGAAGAGGAGGTTTTTTTCAACCCTGGGTGGAAAAAAAAATAAGTGTACAGTGATGCTGAGTGCATTTGAAATAAACTTTGGAGGAAGGTGGCTTATGCAGCTGCCTGTTGTACCTAATTGTGGGCATTTCATGCCTTTGGACTCGTGGGTGTTTATGGACCTCCAGTGTTGCCTTTCTGTCAGTGCTGGTACTAAGCAAGTGCAAATGTAACACTCCATGGCCGTGATGCGGCTGGCGAGGAATTGGTGAGCACGCGGGGATGCGCCGGTCCGATGCTGGGAGTCCTGAGCGCTCAGAGTAGCCAAATAACCCTCCTGTCTCAGGGTTTCTAGTCTGAATCTGAAAAATGTGTCCACGTGCTCCTTCTTTTTAATCTGGAACATAATTCTGTAATGAACACATGGGACTTGGTGACACAGATCTAGTAGGCGTCCGTAATCCTGATCAACGCTAAAAATGTCAGCCAGTAAACGTCCCAGTGGGGTCGTTTGTTTTGCACGAATCAGTCTTTTCCCTGAACATTCTCACTTTGTGTTGTCTGTGTAGACACCCCGCAGTGAAGTGAAGTATGCGCCTTTGACCGGTCTTTCCGCTCTCCAGCAGTATTGAGGGGTGACTGACCATTCTAGATTGAGTACATCGAGGGGTGCGGCTCGATGGCTCGGCATGGGCAAGGGCGTGCCTGGCGCCGGACTCCCCGCCGTGCCCGGGTGACTGGTGTCGGAGGGCCCGCACTGCAGGGGGCAGGGCCCGCTCTGGAGGAGGCGCAGGCCCTGCCTGAGTCCCCCCACGGCCGAGGGCGCCTGAGCCCCGAGACGGGCTCAGCGAGGGGTGGGCGCTGTGCCCACCGGGCGGCTCCGTGGGTCACGCTGTCTGCTCGTCGCCGCAGAGATCTCATTCCGCGTGTGGCAGTGCGGCGGCAGCCTGGAGATCGTCCCCTGCAGCCGCGTGGGACACGTGTTCCGGAAGCAGCACCCCTACACGTTCCCGGGGGGCAGCGGCACCGTCTTCGCCCGGTAAGTGGTCCAGAGGCCGTGCAGGGGCGGGAGCGAGGCTGACCGCGGCCCAGGCAGGGGCCGGCCCCGGACTGTGGGGGCGCAGACGCGCTCCGGGGGGCTTAGTGGAGACGAGGCGCAACTGCTGGCCCGGCAGCGTGGGGGCCTCTCCGGGCCGTGGGCTGTGCAGCTCCACCAACCCGACAGTCCCACCAAAACTTGACTGTCATGATGGAGGAGAGCCCGTGGGGCTGGGGCCGGGCTGGGAGGTGGGAGGGGAGCGCAGAGGGCAGCCAGGGGCCTTGGGGTGATGGGGCCTCTGGATCCCGGCGGTGCGGCGGGAGTCGTGCCCACCTGTGCGTGTGTGCCAGCCCCTTGGCCACGCCCCACGCCCCCAGAATGGCGTTACAGGCAGGTATTAGTTTAAAGCAAAGGAACTTACATTTTTTATTACATATCACTATTCAAGGCACATATATGAACAATATTCAAGTCAAGCCATATTAAATTCAAGCCCAAAAGACATTACAATAGGTATGATTCGTGATAGATAAGGGATATATTTTTGCAAATATGAAGATGCCAGTGAAGAGCTTTCTTAGGAAGAACAGCAAATCACCAGCCCGCAGGACCACAGTTCTTCCCAGGGGACTCTCCGATGCCGGAAGTGAAGCAGTGTGCAAGCCAAGCAGCCTGGCCTTGGGAAGGGGGTGGTCAGCCCGGCACAAGCATGGCTCCGTAAGAGCAGTGCCAACACTAACAATGCTGTGGGGAAGATAAAATGTGGTCTTACAGCCGCAAGGACTGGCGGAGGAGCTGGTGGCATGCACACGGAGGGGGCCCTCTGAGGAGGGGGCGCTTGCTGGAGACCTGAATGGTGGGAAGGAGATGCCATGGGACCCCTGGGGAGGAGCGGGTCCTCAGCACTGCGACACGGGGTTTTGGAACAGGAAGGCACCTGGTATGACTGAAGCCTAGAGAGTGAGGGGACAGTAGGCAGCGCAGTAAGCCAGCCCAGCCCCATCTTGCACCTGTGTGTCCTGGGAAGCTCTGGGTGGTGTTTGGATGCCAAAGGAAGCTCTGGCAGGTGTTAAGCAGGTACCTGATTTCTGTTTTAAGCTTCCCGGAGGTCCTTCTGGCTGCTGGGCAGAGGGCAGCAGGGAGATGGCAGCAGGATGGAGCGATGTTCGCGTGTCCCTCCCTCCTGGCGGGTTCAGTAGCCCAGCAGAGCCGGGGCGGCCTGTGCCAGGGTCGCAGACCATTCTGAGACCGGCAGGGTCACTGACAGACTGGCAGAGACAGGAGAGGGAGTGTGAGCATCAGCTGAGGCCAGAAAGCTGCCGAGGGAGCAGGCGGGAGTGGCGGGGGGCGGGAAAGGCGGGCTCCTCCTCTGCAGAGTGTTCTGCGGCTTCTGGGAAGTACAGGTTACACGTGCGTGGTACATACAGAAGGCGAGTGTCCAGCATAGAGAGTCTGAGTTCTAGCAAACTGATAGAAGCTGAACATCCAATGTGCCCCTGACCAAATTACCTTCTCTCAAAAGCTGTATCCATCCCCAAATATTGTCTAAACTTCATTTTTGCTCTTTATTAGAAACAAAAATACGTTCTTATGCTATGAGCTCTACAAAATCAAACAAACAGTGGTGTGTACATTTTTTCCCTGGGGCAACACAAGATTGTTTCCAGAAACCTCTTGTGTAGATAATCAAATGCCCCAAATCAAAGCCATTGATAGCTACCAGCAAAAAGTGGGATTTCAGAAAATAGTCTGTTAAATGCACACAGCATTGCCCTAGGTGCCTTTTTTAAAAGTGCCCTTTCAGAAGGGAAGCTTTCTGTTGTGTCTTATAGCTCAAGCATCTATAGACCAGAGATGTGGAGAGGGAGTGGACACAGGGCATCAGTGTTCTAGGGCACAGATCCATCTGCTAACCTTCCGCAGGCCCCAGTGCCAGCCGCCTCAGGTTGCTCATCTGAAAGAAAAAGGTGGGACTTTACTACTTCTGAGGTCCCTTTCCAGTTCCAGGTTCTCTCTAATTTCCTCTACTATGTGGCATTAAATGTACATTTCACCGCCTAAAAATTGGGACCTAACAATAGCTAATGTAGTGTTTCAGGGTGCCAGGCTGTTCTCTGTCCTTTACAAATGTTGTAACACACCATGCTCATAAAACCTTATGAATTGCATAGTACGGTTAACCTCACTTTACAGATAAAGGAAACAGGGGCACGAGAAGGCTCAGGCCCTTCGTCCAGGTTCACCCAGCCAGAAGGCGGCAGCGCAGCGGTTGGCCCGTGTCAGCCCCACACACATGGGTTTTTTTATCCGCTCCCCTGAATGCAGGTAGTGCTGTGGTGGCTGGAGCTCAGGAGCCAGGTGCAGATTCGGAAACAGCTTACAGAATACTGGGCTGGGGGTGGCCTCGTCCTGTGAGTAGGTGAATCACCACCGCCGGGCCCCCCCTCATTTGGCCACCCTGGCCTGCGACGGGGGCGCCTGTTGCTCCAAAGGGGTGAGGCAGTGCCCCTGCCAGTCCTTACACCATCGCGTTGGCTGAGCAGCCACCTCCCTTCTGACCGGTTGGGAGTGAGCAGCCGGCAGTTCTTCCCTTCCGTGCACGTAGTCGCGTTCCCACGCAGCTGCTCCATGCCGCTGGGAGACCTGCAGGCGCTGCATGTGTGCATGTCGGTGAGAGTTTCCCAAAGGCCCGGGGAGCCCTGGTCAGGATAGTGGTGTGGCAGTGGGGTAGATGGATGTTTAGGTTTAGGGCTAGTAGTTAATAGCAAGACTGTGGGGATTCATGGTGAGGGATAACATGAATAAAGTAAATACAAGAGACCAGTGGTTTGAACTCACTTTCATACCAGACTCTCTCCGGTACCACCAAGCAGTGTGACTGGCCAGCCTGACGTAAGCCGGGGCCCTCCCCCACTTCCCAACGGGGCTGTTTGATCTGCCTGGGGTGGGAAGCGGGGAGGGGGCAGGGTGGCCCTGGATGAACACCTGGGGGCTCTCGGGGGTCCACAGCATGGGCACAGCCCCAGTGCCTGGCCAAGGGGACTGAAGCTTTAGCGCCAGGTGGCTCAGGGAACTTGCTCCCCCAGGCTGCCTCCATGCCTAGGAATTAAGTGACTGAATCACTTAATAATTTAGGTGATTTAAAGCCACCATAATGGTAATTTGTAAAGTCTTTCATCTATTAGGGCTAAAAGGGACCCTGAAGATTTGTGAGTCAAATCCTTCCTTTTACTGATGGGGCATCCATGCCCCAGGGGACTGAGTTGCCCGGCTGGTCAGAGGTTGACTTGGCGTGGGTTAAGGCATGGGCCACTTTGCAAGACCCCTAATCCCACGAAGAATGTTTAATAGCTCATCTGAGAAATAATACTTATGATCCAGTATCACCTTCACTTCAAATTTTTAAATGCTTATTGTTGCATCTATGTATTTTTTTTAGAGAAAGAAAAAACCATCGGTCTTGTTACCAAAGGTAGCCCCCTACCATTTGTTGACTCCATCCTCCCCCTCCGCCTTCCTCCTTCCCCTGGCCGCCCCCTCCACATGCACACCTACTGTGTGCTATTGTCTGTATGGTAATGAATTGTCACCCAGCAGCCCCTCCTGACATCGTCCATGGCAGCGTGCGGGTGCACACAGCATGTGTGATGGCTGCAAGCCATTCATTTGTTCACGTCCCTGCTGGTGGTCATGCAGTTCCTGGCTGTCCTGCCATTACAAAGAGAGCCGAGGTGAGCACACGTTCACATACGTGTTCTCATTCCTAGTTGCTTAGTCTCCTTGGGGCAAATTTCTAAAGCAGGAGCTGCTGCATCACAGGACAGGCGTGTCCCTGCCGTCCTATCTCTTGAACGACGTTCTAAACAACGGTCCATCTTCCACATCACAAATAGGAAAAAAGGTGTCTGCATCACTTCCCAGGAAAGATGCTTGCCCCAAACAAATTATTTTAATAATTGTAGCAGATAATCTGAGAGGCTTACCGTTTAAAATTAGAGACCTTTCTGATAGAGAAAAGAAGTTATTCTGAAAGGTGAACAGTGCCCCGCTGGTGTGTTTGGGAGGAACGGAAGGCCTGCTGTACATGTTCTTAAGGATGATTGGCTGTAAAGCCGAGGTGGGAATCTGCTGTGACTGAGGCCGGTGTCCGGGTTCAGGTTCTGCGGAGGGTTCTCTGTCGTGCTGCTTTACACGTGCTCCAAAGAGAAGGTTGGCAGGATAAGACACTGATGCCTGTGCATAAAGGACAGCCTTTAATGCATGTCATACATTCATAAGTCGCTTGTGCCAGGGGCCTATGGATCACGGTTCTCTCGTGATTGAGATCTGAGCGTGTGGTTTTCTTGCCTTCTAGAAAAGCCCATTCCACCTGTGCCCCTCCAGCACAGTGCAGTAGGAATCCCAGATGTGCGGCATAAAGCCACTCTCCTTGACCAAACAGGATACCCTCTCTGCAGGAAAAAAAGTACATTTAATAGTAGCACTTACCTCTTTTAGTTTTTTCCCAGAGCTGTCTAGTAGCGTTACAGCTCTAACAAGGCCGTAGAGGCCCAGGGTTTCTCAGCTCTGCTCCCTGGGACCAGCCTTCTGTGGATGTATAATACGGGTTATTGCAGGGTAAGCCTCCTTCCTCCTTGATGGTACAACTCCAGTGCCCTCTTTCACGTACCTGCCTGTGCCACGTTCTCACTCTGACTTTTCACCTTTGACAGTCCATGTTCTGTGAAAGACAAGTTCTGTGGGTTCAGTAAGCACTGAACACCAGCTACCCACACATACAGTCCAGGGTGCCCGGCAGGGACGGCCTGCTCTCTGTATCACTGTCAAAGCTGTCAGCCCCCCTGGGAGGACCTTCCCAAGTGGCGCCCCAAGCAGACAAGTGAAAGAGATGCCGACAGGAAGGAAACGGGTCAAGCTCAAGGTGATGTACTTTGTCTCTAGTAACACCCGCCGGGCAGCAGAGGTCTGGATGGACGAATACAAAAATTTCTATTATGCAGCAGTGCCTTCCGCCAGAAACGTTCCTTATGGAAAGTAAGTGTCTCTGTGTCCCCCCATGCTGTTCTGCTGGGGGTACCACATCCCAGGTCAGCCTGCACCACAAAACAGAGCTGTTCTGTGGCCAGGGGTGAGAGCAGCTGCCCGGGTGTCAAAGGGGAGCCTCTGCTGAATGCCCAGCAGGCAGGGCCATGAGGGCGGGTGCCCGGCAGGCCAGGTGGGGCCGCAAGGGCAGGAGCGGGCACCCCAAGCCCTGTGGCCTGCCCACTCTAAGACTGTGTCAAGGAATCTTGTCTCCTCCTCAGCATCCAGAGCCGACTGGAGCTTCGGAAGAAACTGAGCTGCAAGCCGTTCAAGTGGTACCTTGAAAATGTCTATCCGGAATTAAGGTAAGGCCCCAGAAACCCGGAGTCTCGCTCTGGAAGGGCTGAGAAGCCACGAGGGGCCCAGAGGCCGTGAGGCCTCGAGAGGTGAGGTGAAGGCCATGCTCGGGACCAGGGCCTGTGAGCTGGGGCCCACAGGGGGGCTGTGTCCATGCCCGCAGCCATCCCCAAGCCCCCCTGACACATGGTCCCTGCTCCTCCTCCCGCTGCGCTGCCCTCCCAGCCTTCACGGACGCAGGAGCCCCACGGTGCCTCCCCACTGGCAAATGATGGGCGAAGGGCCCCAGGGCCGGCTCCCAGCCTCCCGCCTACACTCTATACTGCTGCCCGGCCTCCCTGCTCCAGCCCCTGTGGCCTCAGCCTCCTCACCTCTCCCGCTGCGGGCAGGGGCAGGGGCAGAGGACCCAGGCCGGCCTGGGCACAGACTGAAGAATCGGTCCTCCCCGCCACCCCCACGTTGCGCCTCCTGTGCCCAGGGGCTGACGATCTCTGGCAGAGGCTCCTGCCACGCATCTCCCTCCTCCGTACTGGGCTTGCCACACACAACAGGGAAATCATAACGCTGGCACCCTGCTTCTCTCCAGGATTAATGATGGCGGTGCTGCCCTTCTGAGCCCTGTGTCGGCACCTGGCCTTTCCTTTCAGATGAGCGTGCCCTCCATGCCCAGGGAGCGCCCATCTGCCCTCTTCAGAGGACCTGGAGGTCTGGGGGCCACAGGGTCCTTCTGATCTTCATCATCGCAAAGGCAGGGCCACGCGGTTTTGCCTTGAAGTAGCACATTCCTCACCCTGAGTATTTCCAGATCCTTTTACGTGAGCCGCGCGTCTGCGGCAGTGACTGAGGGCAGGAGTCCCTGCCCTCTCTGGTGTGGACACCCCTTCCCAGCACCTGACCCAGAGGCCCAGGGCATCAGCTGTGTGGCCCCGCCTTATCGCTGCCACGCACTGGCCTAGCTCCTTGTAACCGTTTCCTCTGCTCTAGAGGAGTGTGCAGACCCCGTGCTGTCCCTAAGCCCCAGGGGAGCTGCGAGCAGGACCCTCTCCTAACTCTGACCCACCCGGTGAGGGGTGGTGTTCACTGGGGCTGGGCCCAGCCATGGTCCCGAGCGGGAGCCTCAGGCCAGCACCCCCCCACCCGTGGGGGTTCACTGTGGTGCCCTGCAGCCCCGCAGTGGTGCCCGCTTTGCTTTAGCCTCACAGTCACCTGACCTCGTAGGTGATAATGCCAGGCAGAGTGACATCACGTGCCGCTTTGCCCTGAGCTCCCCCGGGCTTTGGGACGGCACCAAGCCCCACCCCTCCTAAGCCCACACAAAGCCCACAGCACCACAGCAGCAGGTGGATCCGCTTCCCCCGTCCTTGCCAGGTGGGGATGTCTGCATGGTCGGTGGTCATCGCTGCCATGCCCTGGGGCCGCCGATGGGCCGGGCGCTGGGCTGATGCTGAAAACGGAAGGTTTTATGTAATATTTGTGGCAGACCTGTTTGGTAGGTTCCGTGCAGAGGAGGCAATTGGGTTTAGAGAGAGTGAGGGTCTGAAAGTCACACAGCCAGCGCACAGCAAAAGCCGGGCTCACGTCTGGGTCCGATCCTGAAGCGTGCTGCACCCCCCACCAGGTTCTATTGCTTTGTTTGTGTCAGGCCACCTGACAGACTCACTGCGCGCTCTGTCTCCCAGGTCGAGGTCAAGTCCCAGGTCTGTTGGGAAGTTCAAGGGAACAGGATCTGAACACATTAGTTGCTTTTCTGTATGACTTCCAGCAGCCTAACGCTGCAGAGCACAGGAGCTTTCCTTCCAGAAAAATGTCCCCGTATGGAACAGGAAGAATTCTCCTCTGACTTAAAGTGTTCAGTTGGGGTTAGAAATCCAGAAACTCGGACCAGTGCCATCTCACTGGCTGGCTGCCGCGGCGGATGAGCAACCAGGCCGCGGTCCCGTGGGGCTGCACTGACCACTCTCATGTTGCCTCCCAGGGTCCCCGACCACCAGGACATAGCTTTTGGGGCCTTGCAGCAGGGAACCAACTGCCTGGACACTTTAGGACATTTTGCTGATGGTGTCGTTGGCGTCTACGAGTGTCACAATGCAGGCGGGAACCAGGTACGTACGTGCGATGGCCCAGTCGCCCCAGGAGAACGGGGCGGAGTCCTGAGGCCACCGGCCCAGCGCACCCCGTGGTCTGAGGGGAAGTGCCCTGCTCCCAGCGTCTGCTTTCGCCATTGGCCTCAGGCGGGCGGGACTTCCCAGACACACGGCCATGTGGGGCCTGTCACCGTCTCCAGCTGGGCTCTGCACCCGCAGCCAGAGGCGCACAGCCAGGGCACAGCTGCAGGGCTGGCGCATCTCATCCTCCTCACCGTCTTCCTGCCATTCTGTCCCTGCGTGCTCCTCCCCAGAGCACCTGGTCCATCTGCATGTGCACCTGGTGTCTGTGTGTGAGCACCTGCCTGTGTCCCTGTTTAGTAGGTGCCTGACCACAGCCACTGTGGCTGCCGCCCAAGCCATCACCGTGCCCCTCCCGTTAGGTGATCGCAGCCTAGCTGTGAAACATGGACAGCTGCCTGCTCCAGTGTGGCACATGCACACCTTTCCCTGGAGGCACGGGGCCACGTTCTGTGTGTGGAAAGGCGAGAGGGAAGTGAGAGGGAGGTGGGAGCTCGGCAGGCCTCGCTGTGACCTGGGCGTTCCCAGGCAGTGCTCCAGAAGGTTCCCCGTGAGATAATGAGTATTTTGTAAAATGTGGGCTTCACACACAAAAATGGTTGGGCAGTGCTAGAGCCTCTTAGCTCCTTGAAAATGCATCTGCCTGTCAAGGATCTGCAGTTCTTTAAAAACAAAAGGCACCTTAACTGAATCCCTGGTGTATTGATCCCAGAACCTTCTTTAAGCAAAACTATTTTTAAAAGAGGGTGCCTGCCATCCTGTGAGGCCAGCTGTTCCGGGTCATGGCAAGGCGTGTCTAAGCAGACTAATCCCCACACACTTTGCCTTCTTTCTTCACTTGGTGATGCCATTTAAGCAGTTGCTTGCTTAAAGACTCAGGCAAGGGGGGCGGGCGGTCTCCAGCCAGCTTCTGAGCAGTGTTCAGGACCGGCCCCATGTGTGCACGCCACCTCCGGCTCCTGGGGTCCCACCTCTGTCCCCGGGGACCTCCTCTGGCCCCTGAGCTGCTCTCAGGAGGTCCTTTCAGGGAGGAAGGAGGTGGGGGCAGCATGGGAGGCCACGGGGAGGCGGCTGCTGCCGGCTGTGTGCAGAGGTGGCAGAGCTGCCCCGTGGCCCCAGACCTCAGTTGGCCACAGGGTCTGAGCTCCATCTGCAGAGCAGCCGCCGTGAAGGACAGACAGGATCCACCTGCCAAGTGCTTCCCCCTCACCCTCTTCTTCCTTTTGTTTTTTTGCTATTGTGAGACCCCTGCTACTCTCACATGGGGCTCTTCCCTCCGACTCAGCAGGTGTGTGCTGGTTCCAGCTGCACTGGTACTGGGGGTCCCCTGACGGCTGTGCACTGGGGTAGCCCCACGGCTTTTAGGAAATACTGACAGCCAGTCCATGCCCAGCAAGCACGGCTCAGTTAGCCTGGGGCCAGGGAGCATCAGGGTTTCTGAGTGAGCCTCAGTGAGCAGCCTGGGAGCGCCCTCCTCCACGGCCCACAGAGGCCAAAGAGCCACCTTCTGGGTCCGCACTGTCCAGGAATGCCCGTGTGGTGCAGGAACGTCCCAGGCGCCTCACCATCCATCCACAGCCACCAGGCACTTGTGCTGGCCTACACTGAGGATGTAGGATTTTATTCTATTTAACTTTAATTCATTTAAGTGGCTCTTGTGGCAGGCGGCCACTGTCCCAGGAGGTGTAGTCCTGGAGGAGACAGACCCCGGGGTCTCCTGTGCTGCTCGAAGGTGTCCTTGCTCAGCGGCCACGCGGGGACCCCTGAGCAGATGGGAGAGGGTGCTCCTCAGAGTGGTGCGCCCTGTGGATGGTACACGAGAAGGTGACTGACATTTCCTGACTGGAAACAGGGCCCCGTGCTCTGGAAGAACAGGGTTTGTTATCTGGTTTCTGGCAGGGCCTCCGCAGACCCACAGGAAATGGGCAAATTAGTGGCTGTGCTTTTCAGAGTAGCCGATCAAAAAAGCATTTCTTAAATATTTATTAACTTTACGCTACAGGTTCAGATCATTGAAATGCACCAGATGAACAAGTGGCAACAGGCTCGGTTGTTTGCATAGTCGGATTAGTTCTTTGGGAATGCAGTATAAAGTCTGCTTTAAAATGATCACGCACACAATAGCAAAGTTGCAGAAACACACAGACCTGAGATTTACCTGGACATCGGCAAGTCTTCCACCATCTCTCAGGCCCCGCTTCTGAGAACCGTGTGCACCCTGCTGGAGGCAGTCAGGGTGGGGGTGCCCCTTACCGGGACCTCCCTGCCCTGGTGATGGTGACTGCCTGTCGGCGGCCTGGGAGCACACCCTGTGGAATGACAGCATCCTGGAGGATGGGATCCCCCCTCGAGGTGGTGCATGCTGGGTTGCTGGTCCCAGAGAACGCTCTGCAGAGCTCGGTGCCAAAAGTGCCTCTGGGGACAGGTGGGGCCCAGGCTCCGTGCACCCAACTGTGGTTGACACTAAGGAAAACAGGCCAACCAGCTGCTTCTGCTCTTGACTTCACAGGGCCTCTCACAGGCCGGCTGTGAATTTGGGAGAGAAGGAAGGAACGTGGCCCAAATTCAGTATTTCCCAAATTTATTTAACCTGGAACCAACTTTTCATAGAATTCCGCAGAGTACAGTTTGAGAAACAGTAGTTCAAAGGTGAGAAAATTGAAGCTGAGGGGAGTGAGGGGCCTGGCCCAGGGTAACCAGTGGGGAGAGAGGGAGGCCTGCAGACGGGCCAGGGCCACACCAGCCCCTCCGAGGCAGCCTGGCCTCTGCTGCGCCGGCCCCCGGCTCCTCTGTGGCTGGATGTGCTTGTCACACGGAGGCACCGCCAGGGTTCAGCGCGTCACAACACCCTTAGGTGCTAAGCTTTCTTAGCGGTGGACCACTGGGTCCGAGGTGACCCACGTGCTGAACAGGGAGCCTCTTGAAAGCCCACTTCTTCCTCCCTCACCTCTGTCCCCAGGGTCCCCACATGCCGGCGGCCACGGTGTCCGTGCCCTCGCGTGTTACCCGGACCCCCCTCCAGGAGAGCGAGGGCCTTGAGCGCAGGGCCTGGCCAGACCACCCGCTGCCATGTGCCCGGCCCCTTGGGGGCACCTGAGTCATTGCAGGGGTGCAGGGGACTGTCACAGAGAGGGAGGGAGGTGGGAGGGACAGCTGTTGGATGGATGGATGGACAGACAGATGATCTGCAGCAGTTTTCATGGGCGTGTAGCAGAAAGGGACTCGGAAGGTAGGTCAGGTGTCCCTGCAGGAAGTGGAATCAGAAGAGGCCTTTCTGCCCCTGGGTCCTGAGGGCTTACGTGGACATTTGTCCCTTTGGGAGGTTGAAGCCCCGTGCAGCTGCCGGGGACCCAGGGCAGCTCCCAGCCAGTGGCCGCGCTCACCTGTCCCTGTTGTCCAGTCCTTCAGTGGGGTGTGTCTGTGTGTATATTTGCATGTTTAAAAATTAGAGGCAAGTTATTTCAGCGCGCTCCGGCTCAGTGCCCTCCCCTGTAAAGTAGGGGACTGACAGAGGCGAAGCACGGAGCCAGCGTGGGTCTGGTCCAGGCCTCCACAGGGAGGCACAGGTCACAGTAAAGCGAATCAGATGAATTTTGATTTCCCAGTGCGTATGAAGGTTTACTCTGCACTCCACCGTAATCCTAGCCATGTGTGCAACGGTATTATGTCTTTTAAAAGTGCACACCTTAGTTAAAAAGTACTTCATTGCTAATAATACTGACCATCGTTTGAGCTTTCAGTGAGTCTTAATCACTGACTACAGATCGCCATAACAAACAATTCATGAAAAACTTGGAAATATTGCTGAGAATTACCAAAACATGACTCAGAGAGAGGACGTGAGCTACTGCTGTTGGGAAAATGGAGCCAGTAGCCACGCTCTGTATGGGTTGCCACAAATCTTCAGTTTGAAAAGTGCAGCCTCTGCCAAGTGCAGTGAAGCCTACAGCCTGGCCTGGAGCCATTACATAAAGGCCTTAAAATACTGCTTGGCACATAACAGGCATGCAGCGTAGCCGTGTGGCGTGTGTGCAAATACACAGATCCAATCCTCGGGATCTCACCGGACTTCACAAGGGCCCTAGATCCACTTGGCGCTCAGCTGTGAGGCCACACACTATGTATTTTGCTTACATTTGCCATATACGATATATAATTCTCACACATTACAATCCACGTTCATAAATGCTGTTTCCAGACCACACCTGCGTGGGGGCAGTCTTCCCAAAATAACGTGGGTGGAAAGAGCAGCTCTGAATGCCCCATCTTGTGGGTGACCAGGCTTGAGCCGCAGCGCCGTAGCTCACATTTAAGGATAGAAAAGTGGGTGCGGCGCTCGAATTAGCATTTGGGGCTAAAGTAGTTCCTATTGTTCATTTTAGCGACTCAGGTGCTAGAAGCCGTTCAGCCCAAGTGGGTCGACTTAACGCTTGATTGTGGGGCTCCTCCACCCCCCAAATGTAGATTGGGCATCAGGCAGAAAGGCATCTGTGGGCTGTGGGCTGGACCCGAACTGGCTCGGGTCCCTGCGCGCAGCACGCCTGTGACTGCTGTTCTGCGTTCCAGGAATGGGCCTTGACAAAGGAGAAGTCGGTGAAGCACATGGACCTGTGCCTGACCGTCGTGGACCGGGCTCCCGGCTCGCTCATAAAGCTGCAGGGCTGCCGAGAAAACGACAGCAGACAGGTACGCTCCCGGCACCTGTGCTCTCGCGGCCCAGTGTGGCCGTGCTATCTGAGTGACCTCCAGCCGCCCTGCTCGCCCGTGAGCTCCTTGCTCCCTTCGGAGTCCCCGCCGGGTGGTCAGGTTCCTGGCGTGTCGGAGGTGCGCAGCAGAGCCTGGCCAGGATGATTGTGAGATGGTGCCACTGGGGACAGGTGGGGACATGGGTGCCATGAGGGCTGCTGGGCTGTGCCCAAGAGTGCCCAGCGCCAGACAGCTTGCTTTCTCCCCTCTGCCCACTGATCCCGCTGCCCTGAGTCGCATCTGCCCGTAACCTCTAGCTGGACTAAAAGTCAGGGGCCATGTTTTGTGACTGGATGTTCAGCTTCCCCAAAGGGTCCTAAGGACCCTCTCTGGGCTGGGCGCTGTGGCCAGGACACTCAGCACCCCTGGGGCATTTCCTCCTCACCATGTGGTGCAAGGGAAGCAGGCTGGTGGTCCCTTTCCAGAAGCTTTCTTGTAACAGCCATAATGCCCAGGCGCTTGCACCTGACGCCCTAAATGTGTTTGTCTGGTGATGCCAGAGACGTGGGGATTTTGGTGGCTGGTGTGTGTATGTATCTGAGTGCTGGCATGGTGGGGACCCCCTAAGTCTGCCCCATCAGACCCCCTGCACATGGAGGCACAGGCCTCAGACCCAGACAGGGCCAACGGCAAGCAGCGCCCCGCGGCCCTGCGGCCTCTCCGTAGAACCAAAGCCCAGAGCAGGCCAAGCAGGTGGCCGGGTGCACCACGCTGAGAACACGGCCCAGGCTTAGAGCCTGGCCCACTTGGGTCCCTTTTGGAAGATGCCAGCCTGAATGAGGGGACATCTTGACTGAAAGCTTTGTTTAAAAAACAGAAGATTAGGACTTTATTCATGAGAAGTCAGTGAAACACTGACCTACAGGGAGTAAAAGAAAAGCGAGGGTCATAATAATGCCTCCGAAAGGAGGTGGTCTCGCTGTGTTTTGTTTGTGTGCACTAATAAGCCCCCTGCCCTGGAAGGAAGGCTGTGCAGAGGCCCGTGTTCTTCAGCGGGAGGCTTATTTCCACTTAGACCTGCACTCCCTTCTCCCTGCCATTGGATATTTTGAAGAGAAATAACATGTATTTGTTTCTTCATTAAATATTTTCCTTTTTAAACTTAGAAAAATTCTAAATGATTAAAGTTCAAATTGATGAGACCTTATGCACACACACACACATTTAAGTGTGTGTGTATATATACTTATTACTTTTTCCAGACAGTTCAGAATAAATCTTTACCTCTTCGGCTGGTTTCTCTGCCCTTTGCCTGGAGGTCACACCCGTTTGTGTGCCTGGGCACGGACGCTGGCTTACCTCCTTACGGGCCCTGCCTGTGAGGCGGATGAGTGTGGGGGCTGAGCCACCATGCCTGCAGGAACCAGGAGCCAAAGCGGGTTTCTGGTGCAACACTGATCTCACAGAGGGGAAACAGGCCCCGAGTCGGGGCCTGCTCCGCTGTGTCACCCAGGAGGACCCAGGCCAAGCCAGGGCGCGTGCTTAGACTCCAGATATCAGGGGTAGGCTTGCACGGAGCCGTCCTGCATCTGTGCATCCCCGGCCACTGCCGGGCGCCCTCCTCCACACCCTGCCGATGCCTGGCGTGGCAGTGGGCACCTCCTCTTCGGGCCCCAGATGCCCATCCGTGTTGGTGATGCAGTGTTGTGACTGTGTGGCACCCTAGCAGGAGAGACTGATAAACAGGAGGCCAGTGTCCCTTGGGCCCAGACCCCCTGGAATTCTGCAAGCTGGGGTCAGAGAAGCCTGCATCAGGCCATCCTACCCCGGCACCAGCTGTCATCCCTGGGGGTGATGGGCAGGGATGTCTGGAGACAGAGTGATAAAATCACGACCTTATCTGCTTTCCGAACCCTTTTGAGAAAAACTAGATGCTTACTGTCTGGGGAAGCTGGCAGATGTTCCTGCTGCAGCGTCAGGCCCTGGGAGCTGAGAGGCTCACATCAGGAGGAGCAGACAATTAGCTCGCTGGATGTGCAGCATCTTAGATCTGTCTACCTGTCATCCCCGGACTTCGCCCGTTAGAGAGGATTCTGGGGACCATTCCAGCAGAGCCCTGATGTCTCAGAAATCTGCCCCACCCACAACCGTCCCTGTAGACCCAGGGGTCCGAGCTGAGAGGCTGTCTTCCAGACGCAGAACTGGGGTTTGGTTGTTTTTCTGAGGCCTTCCGTTGAGCTGAGGATCTGATCCATGACCAGCGGAGCTCCTCCAGAGAAGAGTCAGATTCTATTCATTCCACATTCTTTGCCCAGCGGGTTCCTGAGTGACACGTGGGCTTTGGTAGCCACTACACACTTTACATGACAATGGAGGAAACAGCCTGAAGTAAGGCTGCAGCAAAGAAGGAGCCAGGAATGCGGGCAGAGAGGACAGGCCGGGTGAGATAGCCGCCCCTGGCTCCTCTGATGATGTCGACTTTCACCGTCAGCCAGACTCCAGGCTAGCAGGCCGCAGAAACGAGTGGTGTGGGTCCTTGGAGAACATCCTCCCCAGCGGTCCTCGGGTGGAAGGCCGGTTCCCGGGCACACGGCTCCTCGCCCGCTCTGCCTCCTCCCCGCTTCGTTCCTGTGCCCGTTGAGAAGAAGCTGCTCAGCTAGTTTTATCCTGAAGCTGCACCGCCTTGCCCGTTAGGCTGTTTGGTTTCCAGGCACGTCTGTGCATTCATGTTACATGTGCATTTGCAGAGTCAGGGGAAAGGGAGGCGAGTGTAAGAAAATTCAATTCCACAGTGTCGAAGGATTTGCAGGAATACTTTTGGAGAGGAGCTTTAGTGCACACCATGTAAAAAACTAGAATCACAGACTATATTAATGGAGAGCTTCAGGGGAGAAACAGTGTGTTACCTTTTTTTTCCTAAGAACAAGCATTAGGGAGTTTTACATAGGGATAAACAACAGGATGAAGGTCCTTAGATCTCTTTAAGGCTGAGTTGTGGGTTTTATTTTCTGACTTTGGGTTGGTGGGTTGAGTTTGATGGTTGACTGGCTGGTGGGTTGAGTTTGATGGTCGACTGGTTGGGTTAAGGTTGGTTGGTTGGTTAGTAAGACGTTATACTCAGTTCTTTACAAGTGGCATGTTTGGAACTCGGCAATACGGCTTGTTCCCTGCTACACACAACACCGGGGAACCACAGGGAGGTGGAGTCGAGTTTCTCACTGAGATGCTCACACCCTAATAGAGAAGACAGTCTGGAAATAGGTTCCTCGCCATGGAGTTGTGTCCACACGAGCATCTCGTTCCCTCTATCTGATCCGACTCCGATCCTCTGGCTCTGCTGAGCTCAAGGCCCAGGGTGCGGGCGTGGAGGCGCCCAGGTCAAGGCCTCCAGGCAGGGCTGCCTCCCCACAGCCAGGGCAGGGCTGGGGCCCTCTTGGAGCCCGGCAACTCCTTGGGGCTCCTTCCGTGGGGTGGAATGCCATCAGATGAGGCCTCCTTGCAGATGAAAGCAACCCCCCTAGAAAATCCCCGTGTCACATCCTTGTTAGTGACCGAGGAGGGGCAGGTGCCCAGAGCACTGGGGCTTGCCCGAGGGGATGGCCAAAGTGGGGAAAGGATGGGGCAGGAGAAATAGTCCCCCGCGGGACCTGAGAGGACGTTTTGATTTATCACCAGAGGCGGAGAGCACGGGCTGCCTTCCAGCCGCACCAGCAGCTGATTTGCCTTGGGGCTGTTCCCAGCTCCCCGCCTGTGTGATCAGAGACCCCAAAAACAAGTTTGTGTTTTTAGTACAGCAAGAAGCCCCTGAAACAGATCTGTTCTGTACGCCTCTGCCCATGCTCCCATCATCAGGCATTCTCCTGTCCTTTGCAGAAATGGGAACAGATCGAGGGCAACTCCAAGCTGCGGCACCTGGGCAGCAACCTGTGCCTGGACAGCCGCGCGGCCAAGAGCGGGGGCCTGAGCGTGGAGGTGTGCAGCGCCGCCCCGTCGCAACGGTGGAAGTTCTCGCTCAACCTGCAGCGGTAGGAGCGGCCGCGGCCCGTCCCCACCATCAGGCGGAGTCCGGTGATCACATCATTGATTATGTTTCTTAGACTTTCCACGAAACTATATACCTCAGTATTCCATCACGGTCTGAAAATTGGAGGGCTGCCGCCATGCGCAGGGCCTGGGCGGACGCGGAAGAGGCGACAGGCGAGGGCGGCCCTGGCAGCACAGGTGCGGCCCGGCCTGGCCCGTGCTCAGCCCCCGGTGTGATGCTCACTGGACCCCGCAGGAGAGAAGCCACCAAGCAAGCCGGGCCGGGGGCGCGGGGGGCGGGGGTCGAGTCGCTATGTCACAGCCAGGGGAACCATTTGAGGTCTCCTTTTGGCCCCATGACACCGTGCACGGTTTCCGCGCCACCCAGTCATGCCTTGATGCAGATCTACGTTGACCCATGTTGACCCCTCTCCCTGCCCGCCCAGTTCCAGCCGTCTCCCTAGCACAGACCCCTCCCTCTTCCACATGACGTACTTGCTATATCTGACTGTGGACTTTGATGTGGCGGGACACTAAACACGAACACCTGTAGAGAAAGCGTGCAGGCCATCCCTCCGGGCTCTGAGGGTTGTCCTTGTCCCGTAAATTCCCTGCAAAGCAGTTCACAGCTGTGAGGAGGAGCTCGGGCGGGTGGTGGGGGGAGCCTGCGGCCTCCTTGACCCCTGGAGCCTTGTCGCCGACCAGGTGCTACTGCGGAGGCCCCGGCCACCAGCCTCGGCCCAGGCGCCCCTGCCGGCTTCCAGCCTGGGGTCACTGCTCTGTGTGGGAACCCACTTTTTCATGTCTGTGGTGTCTGTAAATCTGGATGGGTTACTTACGTTGACAAGTATTTCTTTGGGTTTTCTTACGTTTTCTTTTTAAGAGAAAAGCCCCCCACCCCGCAGCTCCTGAGGATGATTGGAAGCTGCCACAGGCCAGCCAGGGCCCTGGCACCTGGCCTGCCCGCTGTGTCCCCCCAGGCCCAGGTGACTGCCTCGGGGGCTGTGGGTCAGAATTAGGAAGCGCGGACACCAAGCAGTGCCTGGTCATCGGCACCGAGGATTCAAGTTGCAGACAGGGGCCGTGAGGTGTAGGAAGCAGGTGTCAGTACCAACCACACACAGTTAAGACCTGAAGGTAATAATAGGTGGGGGTGCCTGGGCACCTGTCCCGATGCCCAGGAGTGTCCTTGCACAGCGCTCCTGCCTCCGAGGTGTCCCCACAGGCAGCGATCCCTGCAGACCGGCCCCCGCATGATGACACGGATGGGGTGTGGCTGGGTGACTGTGCCCCACGGCCTCTCCCTTCTTGCCCTCTGCCAAGCAGCCAGGTGTACTTCCAGTGCACAGGGAGGCCATGGCTGGATTAACTCTGCACACTTGGGTCTTCGGAGGCCGATCTTGCCTCCAAGTGGGCTGTGGGAGAGAGGCCAGGCCCCTTGCAGGGCTTTTGCATTGGGGTGGGCGGGAGCCAGTCGCCGAGCCCGTGCCCTCAGCCCGAGCCTTGGGGTTCCGTCACCAGACCCTGCCACCTGTGAGCTACTGCTGCTGTTAGGAAAACTGCCCCACTGATGGGAAACAAATTTGGCTTTGATAGACAACGGATTTTGATCAGGTTCTTAGTGAATCCTTCACCTACTCACCTCCACCCCACCCACCCAGATGTCTTATCAACCTTTGTACCATCAGGATGGGACCCCTTGGGGGGCCGCTCCCCATCCCTGAGCTGGGGCAGTGGCCTCGGATGGTGGGGTGTCTGGAGCAGAGGTAGACTGGGAGGGCTCCCTGGAGGCGAGCGATGTTTACATGACACAGTGTGCCAAAGTGACTTACTGTGGCTGCATTATTTTTTAGTCATCGAGTCGACCCCGCCCTCCCACTCCCCTTTGTACAAGTGAAGACTCTTTCCTAGGAGCCCTTTGAGCAAACTGCGGCCGAGCTAGCGGTCTTCTCTGCGGTGGTCTTTCTTATATCTTCATAAAAGCTAACATGATGGTATCTGTGAGTATGTTTTGCAAATTCAAAATATAGTTTGGTAATTTTTTTTCCAGTTGATTTTTAAAAAGAACTGCTGTACAGAGCTTGTACTTTGTCCGTTTTATAGATGGAAACCATCCTCGAAAATTGTTTAACTTAAATAAAGAGAAGATACTTTATAGATAAGGCTCTCTGGTGGCGCTGCAGTCCTTGTCTCACAGGACAGGTGGGACTGGTGTCCGAGCGTGTGAGCATGGTCTGTCTTCTTTGGGGCTCTGCTCAGCTAGCTACCTCTTATCACACTTTCAAAGTGCATTCGCCTTTTACTGCAGGGCCCTTCCAGTGTTTGTTCTTATTTGTAATAACTGTTGTCGTTTGTGGGGTGTTCATGATGTGTCGGGCTCGGAGCCAAGCGCTTCCATACTTTCTCACTGTCTCCTCGCAGTGACCTGTACGAGTGAGCATTCTAGGCTGCGTTTTGCAGCCGGCTGGGGAAGCAAGCTGGCGCTCGAAGCCAGTAAGCTGCTCATCCGGGGCCAGCCCCCACGACCCTCGGGCTACACCCAAACCAGGCAGAGGGGGTGGGGCACAGCAGATACTTAGAGAGCTTTTAAAGTGTTTAAAATTGATGTGCTTGTTTACCGATGATTTGGGGCTCTCCGGTGCCATCTGCAGCTTGCTGAGGGTCTTCCCCCGCGTCCTCGGCCTCTAAAAACGCCCGCCTTTGCAACACCCACAGGTGTACCCAGGAAACACAACACTGAACCAACTCTTTACTTAGCGATTCGGACTGAGATCGGTGAGAGGGTGAGGTGCTGGCAAGGCTGGTACAGGAGTTCTGTGAGTTCCGGAGGCCATGTGTACATCCATTTTCTCCATTTGAAACAAAACGCAGCTCTCCTGCCCTCTGAGAAACAAAAGGCTCTTCACATAATCGTGCAGGATCCATCAGAGTCCTCTAGGGATCTAGAGGTGTGTATGGCACCTGTTTTGGCAACAGGGAGAAGTCCGCTCACGCGATAAACCCTTGTTGAGAAAGGCCCATGTTTCCCTGACAGTCTTGGAGACTAGGCGAGGGGCTGCGCGGTAAACTCCAAACACGAAGGGTGGGCAGAGTGCCCCGCAGGCCTGGCGGGGGCGCTGTGGAGACGGAGCGGGTGGGTCCTGCCAGGTTGCCGGGGAAGGAGCTTGGGCTGATTCTGGGAGAGGGGAGCTCTGAGCTCTGGACTGCAGCAGAGAGGGCCAGGTCCGCACAATTCTTTAGAATAAAATACGGAACCCAGCTCAGCTCTTTGATTCTGCAGTATATTTCACATCTTTAAAAACAGCCAGCAAAGCAAACCCTCTTCTCATGCAATCTTTTGTCCAGGGACTTCCCTAAAAGAAAAAAAGGAAATTCTCTTCCTAGACATCCTTACATGATCCTAAACCAATTTGTTAATAATACAGTGTGGGTGTGTTTGCCTTTATGTATCACGTGTGCCTGCAAATGATACCCATCGCGTTCCCCAAGGGGTTTGCCTCTGTAGGGGCCCAGAAAGGGAAGAGAAACGCTCTGCAGCGCCTGCCCGAGCGCCTGTGGACCTAGGCCCTGGGGGCTGGACAGGGGACGGAGGCAGCGAAAGGAACCATCACAGTGCCCACCCCAGGTCACACGCCCAGGGGAGTCAGACTTGGAACCAGACCTTGATGCAGTTCTAAAAATACAGACTCAGGGAAGCAGCGTGGCTGATGCAGGTGCTAAAGAACCAGTTGAATAGAGATATGATCTCATCACAGGACAAGAAGGCCAAAGGCTCCGGTCCCAGGACCCTGGGGCTGGATGTTGCTGTGAACGGACCGCTCTCTGCCGGCTCCCCACCTCCACCCCTCCTGCCAGGGTGCTGGGGCACACTGGGTGGGAACAGCAGCCCCCTCTTCCCTCCGCCGCCTCCCGCCTTCCCCGTCTCCACCTCTGCCTCTCGCCCCCCACCCCCCATCCTCCCCCTTTCCGTTCGTCTCCATCTCGCCTTCCCTTCTGTCCCTCCCCTCCTCAGGGAAGACACATCTTTCCCAGCGGCCACCCAGCACGCCCAGCGGGCTTCTCAGGCTGCATTGCCCAGAACTGGGCGCTCAGCAGCCTGGATCCGTCACCTCCCTGCGCCATCGTCCTGCATCGTGGAAGTGGATTCTGCTGGCAAGGAGGACAGGCAGGGGCATCCGCGGGCCGGGCGACCTCGGCACCCACCACACTGCCCTCATGGAGGAACCCCAGGGGGCAGCCGTCTGTGGTCACAGGGTCCCTGTGCGCTTTGTGAGCCCTGCCAGCAGCATGTCCCCAGCCGCTTCTCCTGGCCCTCTGATGTCTGCTGGCAAAGGGGGGCCTCTTCTGAGAAGGTTTTCAAATGAATAAGATGCACTGCGTGGGATTACAGGGATGGCTAATTATACTGAGGCACAGTTATCAAAATACTTTTATACGTGCCTCTTAATTTGTTTTTTATCAAATATTTATCAAAATATTTTTATGATATGTGATTCTTAATGGCAAGACCTCAAATCTAATAGCTACTATAATTCCAAAGTAGTGATGAGCATAAACAGTATTTTGAAAAATCTGCAATAATTAATGGATATGAAAATACCTGGGTTTTTGTGGGGGTTTTTTTTGGTAACTTAAGTTCCCAGTTTATTGGCTACATTCAGTTGGAGATTTGTGAAAATAAAGATTTGTTTTTTCCCCTCTAAGTGTCTGGGGCCCCTGAATTGTAAGAATCTCAGCGTAGATGGCATCTGTGCTCGGGACCGTCTCTAAGCCTCTGGTGTGTCTTCCTGCTGCAGCGCCGAACGGGAAGGCGTGGGAGGCAGGCCCCACGGTGGAGAATTACGGGCCAGTCCAGGCGGCAGCCCAGGGTGCAGGCTGTCGCTGACCGGTGCCCTGACCCTGATTCTGAGGGCCAGGTGGGAAGAGAGTCCCCCTGGAAGATGGAGCTGTGATGGCCAAGTCCCAGAGACGCAGACAGCCCTGAATCTGTATTTATATTAAATAACAGCTGACAGGTGCCCCGGGCCAGTGACTGAGGCATCTCACTGGCCAGTGGAGCTGCCTGGGCAATAAAGGGAGCAGAAGTTTGCCAGGCGAGCCAGGAACCAGAATTGAAGAGATCTAAGGACTTTCTGAAAGCGCCTCCTGGCAAGGACGAGGTGCTCCCTGACCACCACGGAGGCACCATCTAATCCGGGCATCTGTCCTCCCCAGTCAGCTTCACCGGGACTCTGCTGTCCACCACCCGCCTCCGTGGGGCTCAGCCAGGACTGCCCCCGTCTGCGTGGAGCCTCCCAGACAGGGCGCATCTCGGAGGAGCTGGTTTTGGGAACCAAGGGTGTAAATTAATGGAACACCACCATTGGGTGCCGCACAGGATTGAAGTTCAAAGCTGAGGAGTGAGGTTTGGGGGGGAGGGAAGAAAGGCAGGTTGGGGGAGGAGGCAGGGGTGGCCCAGGAGCTCTGGCTGTGATGTGCTAGGCCCTGGAATAAATGCCCCACCTGCCCAATGCCTCTAGTCCTTACAGCCCACAGAGAGGCATGTCCTCTTCACCACCGGGACACGGGGCCTCCCATAAGCTGAGCCATTTGCCAGATTTCCTCGCCCAGGAACGAACCAGTGCCCCATCCTCATCCTGGTGCAGTGGGAGGTCGGGACTAAGGGGTGCAGACAGGTCACGGGACAGTAAGGATTTGCTGGAGGCTGGGCACAGCTGTGGGGCGTGGGCAGCAGCATGGAAGGCACGGCCTGGGGACCCAGGAGGGGCAGCCCCAGCTACTGGCAGCAGGAAAAGCTGGGGTGGTAGCCTGCTGAGGGCGGGTGGAGGGAGGTCCAGAGGCCCAGGGGGCTTAGTGTGAGTGATAAGTGAGGCCCCAGGGCTCTACCACCACCCCTTTGTCCCCTGAGGGGGGGGGTCATTCAGCCTGGTCTGTGGAATGGGAGTTTGCTCACCTCCTGCTGGTTGTCAGGATGAGAGGTGAGACGGAGAAGTGAGCTGGTTTCACTGCAGGCTATGGGCTGGGGGCGGTGTCACACGAGGGGACTCAGGACTGTGTGACAGGTGCTGGATGTCCAGTGGAAACTCTCCCACATGGGGCAAGGGAAGGGAAGGTGGGTGGGGCTTGCAGACACACCCGCTGAAGAGGTATCAGGGGGCTCAGAGGAGAGGCAGGCGGCGGAGTGGGAGCTGAAGACGCAGCTCCAAACAGACCGACCTCAGGCAGGAAAAGGGGCCCAGCGGGCCTGGTGAGCTGGCATAGTGGGGCAAGCCAGGTAGGCCCGCCCACTGCCCTGCAGCTCAGGAGGTGAGCCCGAAGGAAGAGGTCCTGGACTGGGCAACCAGCAGGTGGGTCAGGTGTGAGCAGGTGAGGAGGTGGGAGCCTGGGAGAGCCAGGCTGTGGGGAAGGGCCAGGGGCTGGAGAACCCTCCAGAACCTTCTGAGCAAGGGCACCACGGGGTGCCTTGATAATGACGCTGTGCTCACCACGCACCTGCTAGGCATCAGCCCGATTGATGCACGCACTGCGTAATCAGCATTTTATCACCCAGGAGGACAAGCAGAGGCCACCTCGCAGCGGTGCGTTTCCCAGGTAGGGCAACACTGAGGTCCCGTAGGGTCTGCAGGAGGGGAGGGAGGAGGGACTGGGCCCCCTGGAGCCCCGCCTGCCCCTGTGTCCCTGCAGCTTCAAGGGCACACGGATGGGAAGCATGCCAGTTAAGGGCCTCTAGGCTCTACATGCCCCCTGCCTCCCACCACGACCATGTGCCATGGGCAGGACACGAGAGCGTGCCCCACACACCCTCTGCAATCAGCTGCAACCGCCGCTGAGGGACTGGTGGGGGGCAGGCAGGACACGGCTGCAGTGGCGTCACTAAACCATGTGAGTCAGCTTTTCAGAAGTGGAAAATAAGTGTTTGAGGCTCATTTTGGGCTAAATTTTATGACCCCATCATCACACACTAAATATATATGCTGAAGTGCTTCCTAACTCCCAGCGCCTTCAAGTGTGACTATTTATAAACAGGTGAGTGAACACGAGGTCATTGGTGAGGCCCTACTCCAATCTGCCTCGCGTCCTTGTAAGACGAGCCGATGGGGACACAGACACGCACAGAGGGGGACCACGTGAGGACAGGCAGCGGATGAGCCGGGGAGAGGGGCCTCAGGAGGAACCAGCCTGCCAGACTGTGGGGGACTAAATGCTGCTGCCTGAACCCCGGTCCGGGTACTTTGCTAGAACAGCCCCAGCCGACTAACATGAGGCTGGGGCCCTCAGGAATCCCCACACCACACACACAGCTCAGCTTGGCCTCCCGCCCACTCCAAACCCAACGCCCGCAGAGAGTGCACATGGGTGAGCACGTCCCCAGGGGAGGCCTTCAGCTCTGGACAGGGCCTCACAGGCCCCAGGTGATGGAGAGCCCGCGTCCCCGCCCTCCTTCCATGAGCCCCTAGCAGGTGCATAGAGTCAGGTGGGGAGTGTGGCTGCCGACTGGCAGGGTGAGCGCTCCTGTTCACTGGGTGACCGCAGCTGGCGGGAAACAACGCCTCCTGCTTCAGGAATGACCTCCTTCGATCCCCACTCCCCCCTTTCCAACAGAGAAAAAAAGATTCAGTGGCAGTTGAGTCGTATAGCTCGTGATCAGCAGAACAGTCCTCAGAACCCAGTTCTCAGACTTCAAGATCCTGCTCTTCATATGACATTTGAGATGCTCAGACCTTGTCACGTACGACAGCTCCTTTGGGAGCTGGAGAACAACCCTAGGCCACTGGGGCCGAGCGCCCCGGGGGTGAAGTCTGGGAGCCACAGGAGAGCCTCCCAGCTTGTGCGCATCGAGACCGACTCCTGCGCCCACCCCATTTCCCGTGTAGCGCTTCCGGGGCAGGGCCTGAGAAGTTACATTTGTAACAAGCTTCCTGGAGATGCTAACGCAGAGGCTGTGGGTCTGGGGACCACTCTTTGAGGAACAAGACAGTCGGCTCAGGCCGTGACTGGTTCGATGGGCCTTGTTAGGCAACAGGAAGTCCCCAGCTCCTTAATCAGAAGGGCTGCTGCTGAGTCACACGGAGGTGTTGCAAAGCACTAGCGGCTCGTGTTCAGGTTGTGGGCTCTGGAGCCCCATTGCTCGCTGGCCAGCTGCCATGAGCTCAAATGTGGACCCTGACTGTATCATCTTGGGTCAGTTTAAACCTCTCTGTGCCATTTTCTACTTGGAAAAATGGAGACAGAACATTAACAAGGTCTGTGCAACAGGGTAATGTGATGGCCCTGCTTTGCTTTTACTCTGACCTGCTTCAGCAGGAAACCACTTCCGCCCACATGCGGCTGCAGGGGTTTTAACATCACGGACCTGTACTTTGTGATTTCAATTTGGAACCCCAGGATTGGGAGGCCTGTGAGGGAGAGACTTATCTTGAAAATCGAAGTAGGTGCTAAAACGGGTGAGGGTTGCATGAGGCATTCAGTGTGGACAGCGAGAGCTTCATGAGGAAGGACTCGAGCCTCAGTCTGAGCGCTCACCCAGGAAGTCAAATCCTGGGCTGCGGCCAAGCTCGGGGCTGAGGCAGGCGGCTCCTCGCTGCACTGAGGGAAGACGTACACACAGCACGCCTGAACACACACACGCACACACACATCTGACCAGCTCCGTCCTTCTCCTGGACCAGGACTTTGGGTGATGAACAGAACGATGCAGACCGGCCCAACTTCCACCGCCTCCCTGGAAGGGGAAGGGCATGCAAGGGAGAAGTGTGTCTCGGAGAGCATCGGGCACACACTCTTCCTTCTGATCTATCCTGAGAGTTTAACTGGTTTGTTCTCATAACTCAGGAAGGACGGGTAAGGGCTTCAGGCCGCCTCGGGAGCAGCAGCAGGAGTTTGATGTGGACCCCGGCCCCCTTTTGGGTCTCCCCGTGGAAGGCTGCGCGCAGCTGGAGCCCCCACACTGTCCCTGTGTTGCTGTGACAAAGCGCTGGCTTTGCGCCTGTGCCCGACTGCAGGGGCAGGTGCAGCAGACGGGGGTGAGCCACTGCCGGACCGCAGGCTCTGAAGGGCAGGGCCTCGGCGGGGGGCCATCACGAGTCCCTTCTCAGAGACAGCTGCCCGGCCTGCACACCAGGCCCGGATTCCACCGGCTGCACCTACCTCCCTCTCCGTGGCGACTCGGCCTCTTCCCTCCTTTTCCTTTCACTGCTGTGTCCTTTTATTTCCCCCAAATTAGCCCAAGAGGCAGAAAATCCAAATCCTGGGGACTTCCACATAAGCCCGTTTTGGCAGGAAGCATCTCTGATGCATCCGGGGGCCATTCTGGTGCACTGGGACCCGACGTGAGGCTCAGGGATGCGGCCTACACCCTGGTGGCCAGGTCCCCAGCCAGTCCCAGACGCAGAGGCCGCCGGGTGGCAGACTGACCGACTTCAAAGGGCTGCCCTCCGAGACCACCGCTCCGCCTCACCACCTGCCCGTTATCATTAAGATTGGGTGTCCTGTGGGTATGGGCGTCTTCAGGAAGAGAGAGGCCTTCACGTGGCTCGCCCGTGGCTGACGGGCCCTGATAAGCATTGGTGACAGGCCACAGGCAGCCAGGGCAGGCCGACACGGGGAAGGAAGCGGACCCTCCCCCATCTTCTGAGTTGCTGTAGAAATGCAGAGCCCCCCCAACCCCCCCACTCTCAGTAAGCTCCTGCGTGCCCCTTCCTAGGGCCTTTTATAGGAAGGCATTTCCCGCTAGGGAAACACCCACTGCGTACAGGGCTTAAGCAGAGACCACGCGGGTGTCCAGACAATGGGCTCCGAGTGCATGGACCCATCGGCTTTGAGGAGACTGGGCTACCAGAGAGGGGGTGCCCAGAGGGCGCTGGGGGCAATGAGCAGCTTGGAAGAAAATTGGGAGAGAAGCTAGACGCTCAGCAGAAGCAGCCCTGGGAGGGTCACATAAAGCAACAGACGGAATATTTGCGGGGAAAGACGGCCATGGTCTGAGCACGTGCCCGGCCCCGAGCCCGGGGCAGCCCTCCACCTCCCTGCAGCCCCAGGATGCCCGGGTGGTAGTGGCAGCTGAAGGCAGGAGGCGGATCTGTGACTGGGAGGGAGGGCCCTGGACTGCCAGGAACGCACGCACGAGGGCGCCACACAGCCCATCCGCCCTGTCCCACAGGGGCTCAGCTGGCTTCAATGCACAGCCTGGGGGGAAGGCTCCATGGAAAGAGCCACAAAAGAGGCTGTGTCAGGGATGTCACCCACAGGGGATCCCCCCACGAGGAAGTCCCCTCTTCAGAGGGAGCAGGGTGATGGAAGCCATCAGACTTGGGGCCTCACCAGGCGGGGAGCCCGTCTCAGCTGCCCCTTCCCTGTGCAAAGAGATTTGCCCCACACGTGGCTGTGAGCAAATGGGTACGTGGCTTCTGGAAAGGCTGGCACCCTCCAATCCCTTGTCCTGTCCCCCCACACTCAGTGGGGAGCCTAATAGTGGCTGGCGTGGCCGCCTCTGCTGAGCGCTTGCCCAGAGGGGTGACCCCGCTGTGCTAGCAGCCCCAGACACGGCCAGTCCGGTTCAAAGTCAGCGCTGCCTGTCCCGCAAAGTCCCACTCCCACGGCCATCTGCCAGAGCTGACCTACAGGCCAGCATGAAAGAAGGGCTGGAAAGTCAGCTCACAAGGGCCAGGAGGCCCGTGATGGCCATCTGTCAGGCTTGTCTTCGCACTAGCTGTACAGTAATGCTTAAAGGTAGTATAATATGCTCTTAATACAGATTGCGCTTTGACAAAGTGACACCCACTGGCACTGGCTGCGCACTTGGAGCACACCCAGTAATGGCCACTCAGAGATGCTCGGTCTCCATCCCTAATATCTGAGCCACAGGCCCAGAGGGTGGAGCCAAACCCACAGAGGATCAGGCCCAGAACCTGCAACCTACAGGGTCTCCCTGCTGGGATTCCAAACTGCTTTGGACCAGTGACCACTTTTCCCTTCCATTGTCCCCCTCTTAGAATGAGAATGTCTAGAACTATTATTTTATGCCTGCCCCACTGTGTGTTTTGGGAATGAATAACGTGTTTTCTAGTTTCACAGGTGGAGGAATTTTCCCCCAGGATGGATCATATTCAGAGTCTCACCAATACCTGATTTAGATGATGTGATGTGGGATTTCAGAGCTGATGAGGCTGAGATGAGATTTTCAACTTGAGCTGATGCTATAATGGGTTGAGTCTTCCAGGGATGGTGGGATGAGGTGAGTATATTTGCACATGGAAAGGACATGAACCTTCAACAGCCAGAGGATGGATGGTGGCAGGCTGAATAACAGCCACCCAAATAATTCCTGGAGCCTGTTAAGTGTTACCTAATAAGGAAAAGGTCTTTGCAGTTGTGATTAAGGATCTTGGCATGGAGAGATGATCCTGGATTATCCAAGCGGGCCCTAAATCCAAGTGTCCTTATAAAAGGGAGGCTGAGGGAGATCAGCACACACAGAAAGGAAGGCAGTGTGGACACGGAGGCAGAAATGGGCGGGATGTGGCCACAGGCCAAGGAACGCCGGCGTCCTCCAGAAGTCAGAGGAGGCGAGGGAGATGCCCTCCCCTGGGGCTCTGGACAGAGGGTGGCACTGCCCACTCCCTGCCCTCAGACTTCCGCCCTCCAGAATTGTGACTGAGTGTATTTCTGTTGCTTTAAGTCACCGAGATTTTGACTTGTTACCGCTGCCCCAAGGCATGAATGCAGTATTTTATAAAGCGTCATCACAGAATCTATCCCACTGGGAACTGCAGATAAAGCACTTGCAGAGTCTGGCCACTGGAGGGCACGGCTGTTGGGGTGTCACAACTAGACTTGCACTCTCTAAAGCAGGTCACCTTCTTTCCATAAAAGATGAAGGATGCAAGGCTCAAGGGGCATCCGCAATTCGCTTGAGCTCACAGCAGATGACAGAGCTCAGATTGGAATTCAAAAGTCCCGGCTCATTGCCATGCTTCTTGCCACGTGCGGGCTACTTTCTCCTGCACGTGTGTGGCTGTAACTGGGACACTCAGGTCCTGCCCCCACCTCCTTAAATGCAGGGTCAACCGGAGGCAAACGGGTGTGAGCTGCAGGTAAGGCTGGAGGGTGTCAGTAGTCCTGAGGCAGGGGGTTCACCTGGAGGGAAAGTCTGCTTCCTACCTTCAGTCGTGCTGCCCTCTGCTTCCCCCCCTGGGCGAGAGGCTCTGCCCCAGCAGGTGGCACCTCACCATCAGGTTCCTCTGATCGCACCTGACACATGTCCACACAAAGACCTGTACAGGAATGTTCACAAAAGCACAACTCAAATAGCCAACAAGTGGAAATAGCCCAAATGTCCATCAGCTGGTGAACAGATAGATAAAACGTGGCATGTACATGCATGGGGATCTGATTCAGCCATAAAAGGAACAAAGTCCTGATACATGCCACAGCATGGTGACACATGAAAACATTATGCGACGTGAAAGAAGCCAGTCACAAAAGACTACATATTGTATGATTTCGTTTATAAGAAATGTCTAGGATGAAGGGGTCTGGAGAGACAGGCAGTGCATCAGTGGTGGCCTAGAGCGGGTCTGCAGGGGGAATGATTCCTCATGGGCAAGGGCCTTCTTTTTGGGAAAATGAAAATGTTCTAAAATTAGACAATGGTGATGATTGTGTGGCCCCATGACTTTCTTAAAAATTGTTGAATTGTACACTTCAAACGAGTGAACTTTGGTATCTAAATTGCATCTTAATAAAGCTGTGAAATAAAAGCTTTGAAACAGAAGCTATGAAATACAAGTGAAATTCTTAGCCATTTTGTTTTGATAGCCTCTGCACAGCAATTGACATGATTCACCATATGTGTTTTCTATCTTAATAAAGAAAGAAAAGGAGAAAGGACATAATGAGTGAGCTGGAACCTCTCCATCTGTGTCCTGATGTGTGGTGGTGGCCACAGGCATCTGTACATGTGGTGGACGCCACAGATCTACATGGTCCATATACTGAGAAGCATGGGTTAAAAGTGGGTGAATCCGAAGATGGCAGCATGAGTAGAGCAGTGGAAATCTCCTCCCAAAACCACATATATTTTTTAAAATACAACAAATACAACTATTCCTAAAAGAGAGACCAGAAGACACAGGACAACAGCCAGACCACATCCACACCTGCAAGAACCCAGCGCCTCGCGAAGGGGGTAAGATACAAGCCGTAGCCCAGCGGGACCCGAGCGCCCCTCACCCCAGCTCCCGGCGGGAGGAGAGGAGTCAGAGGGGGGAGGGAGAGGGAGCCCAGGACTGCTAAACACCCAGCCCAAGCCATCCGCACCAGAGTGCAGACACACAGTGTGTGTGTGGGGTGCTGGATACTAGGGAAACAGGACAGTAAGACCTGTGAGCGGGTCCCCACAGCCAGTGCCCCTGGGACAAAGAAAAGCAAGTGCTTTTTGAAAGTCTTAAAGGGACAGGGACCCCACAGCTGGACGGAAGTGTCCCTGGACACTTAGCCCAGCACCTGGGAATCCTCATGAACTCTAGGCACTCTAAGCCCCTGGGCAGCAGGGAGCACGGAGGCCCCTCACAGAGATAAAAAGGCCCCTGGCCGTTTCACCTCCAACGCAGCTCCACCAATCGGAGCAGCAGCCCGAGGCAGGCCACGCCCACAGCAACAGCGGAGATTAACTCCATAGCAGCCGGGCAAGAATCAGAAACCCCGTCTGCGCGCAGCTGCCCAGCACAAGCCACTAGAGGCCGCTGTTCTCCCAGGAGAGGAAGGCCACAAAAGAACAAGAAGGGAAGTTCTTCCATCTGTCACTTGTGCCAGCTCCGCAAACTATCTCTATCACCATGAAAAGGCAGAAAAATTTGATACAGAAAAAAATCACAACCCCTGAGAAGGACATAGACCTAACCAGTCTTCCTGAAAGAGAATTCAAAATAAAAATCATAAACATGCTGATGGAGATGCAGAGAAATATACAAGAGCTAAGGGATGAAGTCCGGAGGGAGATTACAGAAATGAAACAATCTCTGGAAGGATATATAAGCAGAATGGATAGTATGCAAGAGGCCATTGATGGAATTGAAACCAGAGAACAGGAACGCATAGAAGCTGACGCAGAGAGAGATAAAAGGATCTCCAGGAATGAAACAATATTAAGAGAACTGTGTGACCAATCCAAAAGGAACAATATCCACATTATAGGGGTTCCAGAAGAAGAAGAGAGAGAAGAAGGGATAGAAAGTGTCTTTGAAGAAATAATTGCTGAGAACTTCCCCAAACTGGGGGAGGAAATAGTTGCTCAGACTACAGAGGCACAAAGAACTCCCAACAGACTAGACCCAAAGAGGACAACACCAAGACACATAATAACTAAAATGGCAAAGATCAAGGACAAGAAGAAGAGAGTATTAAAGGCAGTCAGAGAAAAAAAAAAGGTCACCTACAAAGGAAAACCCATCAGGCTATCATCAGACTTCTCAAAAGAAACCTTACAGGCCAGAAGAGAATGGCATGATATATTCAGTGCAATGAAACAGAAGGGCCTTGAACCAAGGATACTGTATCCAGCACGACTATCATTTAAATATGATGGCGGGATTAAACAATTCCCAGACAAGCTAAAGTTGAGGGAATTTGCCTCCCACAAACCACCTCTATAGGGTATTTTAGAGGGACTGCTCTAGATGGGAGCACTCCTAAAAAGAGCACAGAACAAAACACTCAACATATGAAGAATGGAGGAGGAAGAATAAGAAGGGAGAGAAATAAACATCAGACTGTGTTTATAATAGCTCAATAAGCAAGTTAAGTTAGACTGTAAGGTAGTAAAGAAGCTAACCTTGAACCTTCGGTAACCACGAATCTAAAGCCTGCAATGGCAGTAAGTACATACCTTTCAATAATCACCCTAAATGTAAATGGACTGAATGCACCAATCAAAAGACACAGAGTAATAGAATGGATAAAAAAGCAAGACCCATCCAAATGCTGCTTACAAGAGACTCACCTCAAACCCAAAGACATGCACAGATTAAAAGTCAAGGAATGGAAAAAGATATTTCATGCAAACAACAAGGAGAAAAAAGCAGGTGTTGCAATACTAGTATCAGACAGAATAGACTTCAAAACAAAGAAAGTAACAAGAGATAAAGAAGGACACTACATAATGATAAAGGGCTCAGTCCAACAAGAGGATATAACCATTATAAACATATATGCACCCAATACAGGAGCACCAATATATGTGAAACAAATACTGACAGAATTAAATGAGGAAATAGAATGCAATGCATTCATTTTGGGAGACTTTAACACTCCAAAGGACAGATCCACCAGACAGAAAATAAATAAGGACACAGAGGCACTGAACAACACACTAGAACAGATTGACCTAATAGACATCTATAGAACTCTACATCCAAAAGCAACAGGATACACATTCTCCTCAAGTGCACATGGAACATTCTCCAGAATAGACCACATACGAGGCCACAAAAAGAGCCTCAGTAAATTCCAAAAGATTGAAATCCTACCAACCAACTTTTCAGACCACAAAGGTATACAACGAACTAAATTGTACAAGGAAAGCAAAAAGGCTCACAAACACATGAAGCCTTAACAACATTCTCCTAAATAATCAATGGATCAATGACCAAATTAAAATGGAGGTCCAGCAATATATGGAAATGAATGACAACAACAACACAAAGCCCCAACTTCTGTGGGATGCAGCAAAAGCAGTCTTAAGAGGAAAGTATATAGCAATTCAGGCACATTTAAAGAAGGAAGAACAATCCCAAATGAATAGTCTAATGTCACGACTATCGAAATTGGAAAAAGAAGAACAAATAAGGCCTAAGGTCAGCAGATGGAGGGACATAAATAAAGATCAAAGAATAAATAAACAAAATTGAGAAGAATAAAACAATAGAAAAAATCAATGAAACCAAGAGCTGGTTCTTCGAGAAAATAAACAAAATAGATAAGCCTCTAGCCAGACTTATTAAGAGAAAAAGAGAGTCAACACACATCAACAGAATCAGAAACGAGAAAGGAAAAATCACGACGGACCCCACAGAAATACAAAGAATTATTAGAGACTACTATGAAAACCTATATGCTAACAAGCTGGGAAACCTAGGAGAAATGGACAACTTCCTAGAAAACTACAACCTTCCAAGACTGACCCAGAAAGAAACAGAAAATCTAAACAGACCAATTACCAGCAACGAAATTGAAGCGGTAATCAAAAAACAACCCAAGAACAAAACCCCCGGGCCAGATGGATTTACCTCGGAATTTTATCAGACATGCAGAGAAGACATAATACCCATTCTCCTTAAAGTTTTCCAAAAAATACAAGAGGAGGGAATACTCCGAAACTCATTCTATGAAGCCAACATCACCCTAATGTCAAAACCAGGCAAAGACCCCACCAAAAAAGAAAACTACAGACCAATATCCCTGATGAATGTAGATGCAAAAATACTCAATAAAATATTAGCAAACCGAATTCAAAAATATATTAAAAGGATCATACACCATGACCAAGTGGGATTCACCCCAAGGATGCAAGGATGGTGCAACATTCAAAAATCCATCAACATCATCCACCACATCAACAAAAAGAAGAACAAAAAGCACATGATGATCTCCATAGATGCTGAAAAAGCATTTGACAAAATTCAACATCCATTCATGATAAAAACTCTGAACAAAATGGGCATAGAGGGCAAGTACCTCAACATAATAAAGGCCATATATGATAAACCCACAGTTAACATCATACTGAACAGCTAGAGGCTGAAAGCTTTTCCTTTGAGACCAGGAACAAGACAGGGATGCCCACTCTCCCCACTGTTATTTAACATAGTACTGGAGGTCCTAGCCACAGCAATCAGACAAAACAAAGAAATACAAGGAATCCAGATTGGTAAAGAAGAAGTTAAACTGTCATTATTTGCAGATGACATGATATTGTACATAAAAAACCCTAAAGACTCCATTCCAAAACTACTACTACTAATATCAGAATTCAGCAAAGTTGCAGAATACAAAATTAACACACAGAAATCTGTGGCTTTCCTATACACTAACAATTAACTAATAGAAAGAGAAATCAGGAAAACAATTCCATTCACAATAGCATCAAAAAGAATAAAATACCTAGGAATAGACCTAACCAAGGAAGTGAAAGACCTATACCCTGAAAACTATAAGACACTCTTAAGAGAAATTAAAGGGGACACTAACAAATGGAAACTCATCCCATGCTCCTGGCTAGGAAGAATTAATATAGTCAAAATGGCCATCCTGCCCAAAGCAATATACAGATTCGATGCAATCCTGATCAAATTACCAACAGCATTCTTAAATGAACTGGAACAAATAATTCAAAAATTAATATGGAAACACCAAAGACCTCTAATAGCCAAAGCAATCCTGAGAAGGAAGAATAAATTGGGGGGGATCTCGCTCCCCAACTTCAAGCTCTACTACAAAGCCATAGTAATCAAAACAATTTGGTACTGGCACAAGAATAGAGCCACAGACCAGTGGAACAGAATAGAAACTCCAAACATTAACCCAGACATATATGGCCAATTAATATATGATAAAGGAGCCATGGACATACAATGGCGAAATGACAGTCTCTTCAACAGATGGTGCTGGCAAAACTGGACAGCTACATGTAGGAGAATGAAACTGGATCACTGTCTAACCCCATACACAAAAGTAAATTCAAAATGGATCAAAGACCTGAATGTAAGTCATGAAACCATAAAACTCTTAGGAAAAAACACAGGCAAAAATCTCATGGACATAAACATGAGTGACTTCTTCATGAACATATCTCCCCGGGCAAGGGAAACAAAGGCAAAAATGAAAAAGTGGGACTATATCAAGCTGAAAAGCTTCTATACAGCAAAGGACACCATCAACAGAACAAAAAGGAACCCTACAGTATGGGAGAATATATTCATAAATGACAGATCCGATAAAGGGTTGACATCCAAAATATATAAAGAGCTCACACACCTCAAGAAACAAAAAACAAATAATCCAGTTAAAAAATGGGCAGAGGAACTGAACAGACAGTTCTCCAAAAAAGAAATACAGATGGCCAACAGACACATGAAAAGATGCTCCACATTGCTAATTATCAGAGAAATGCAAATTAAAACCACAATGAGATATCACCTCACACCAGTAAGGATCGCCACCATCCAAAAGACAAACAACAACAAATGTTGGCGAGGTTGTGGAGAAAGGGGAACCTTCCTACACTGCTGGTGGGAATGTAAGTTAGTTCAACCATTGTGGAAAGCAGTATGGAGGTTCCTCAAAATGCTCAAAATAGACTTACCATTTGACCCAGGAATTCCACTTCTAGGAATTTACCCTAAGAATGCAGCACTCCAGTTTGAAAAAGACAGATGCACCCCTATGTTTATAGCTGCACTATTTACAATAGCTAAGATATGGAAGCAACCTAAGTGTCCATCAGTAGATGAATGGATAAAGAGGAAGTGGTACATACACACAATGGAATATTACTCAGCCATAAGAAAAAAACAGATCCTATCATTTGCAACAACAGGGATGGAGCTGGAGGGTATTATGCTCAGTGAAATAAGCCAGGCAGAGAAAGACAAGTACCAAATGATTTCACTCATATGTGGAGTATAAGAACAAAGGAAAACTGAAGGAACAAAACAGCAGCAGAATCACAGAACCCACGAATGGACTAATAGTTACCAAAGGGAAAGGGACTGGGGAGGATGGGTGGAAAGGGAGGGACAAGGGTGGAGAAAAAGAAAGGGGGCATTACAATTAGCATGTATAGTGTGGGGGGTGCAAGGGGAGGGCTGTGCAACACAGAGAAGACATGTAGTGATTCTACAGCATCTTACTACACTGATGGACAGTGACTGTATTGGGATTTGTGTGGGGGACTTGGTGAAAGGGGAGCCTAGTAAACATAATGTTCTTCATGTAATTGTAGATTAATGACACCAAAATAAAAAGTTAATTTTAAAAAAAGGGGGTGAATCCAAATAAGGTCTGTGCCTGAGGAAATCACACTGTACCAACACCCATTTCCAGGCTTAGACAATGGTCAGTGGTCATGGAAGATGCTGTCGCTGGAGGAAGCAGTGTAGGTGCACAGGAAACCTCTGTACTAGGTTTCGACTTCTTGTGAGTCTTGAGCTATTTGAAAATAAGAAATTATCTTTAAAAACACACCAGATGAAGTTATCTCCACATTTAAAGAAAACCCTCCAATGGCTTCAAAATATTGTCAGTCCGCCACCGTCCCTCCTGCCCAGAGCCGCCCCACCTAGACGCTGTGCCCTCCCCGCCTCGCCCCCAAGCCCAGCGCCATCGCTGCCCACTCCCTGCAGTCGCTCTGCGCCCCACCCCCCTAGGATTCTTTTTGCTCCTTTAGGCTACGGAGCTGCTCCCACCGCACCAGCCATTCCTCTGCTCAGAATGTTCTTCTCCAGGCTCCGAAGCACCTGCCCTTGACCGTGCGGGAAGCCTCAGCTCCAGGGGCCCGTCCTCAAAGATGCCTTTCGTGGTGGCTCCAAAGCCGTCCCTTCTCACATGTATTTTCATTTCCTGACACGTTCCTGCTTGCGTCTGTTCACGGAGCTGTGAGACCCCTCAGGACAGGGACATGTATGGCCTCTGTGCCTGCTTCACAGAGGGCACACAGGTGACTAATGGAGAGAGAACAGGTGTTCCTCTGTATAAAGATGCTGGTTGCAACAGCTTTATAAAAACCCGGTTCGATGTTGTTTCCTCTGATGCAGAGAGAACAGGGCCCAGAGGTCCCCGTGATCGGGGTCATCCTGGCCCTGCCATCCACCTGCGCACCATCACCAGAACCTTCTCAAGCATGGCGGTGTTCCTGTGGAGACTCCACAAGTCTTGCCATTGCCGAGAAGGGGTGCTTAACCACTGGCAGCTTACAGATCCTTTGCAAGCTGGTAAGATCTAGGAATCTTCTTCCCAGGTGAAACAAGTAACATATACATACACGAAGCAGTATTTTCCTTGACTGTTGGAGCCCCTTACCCCTGCCCCATGAACACAGCCGACACATTTTCCGGCCCTTGGGGGTCATCACCAGGTCTCACTCAACCTTTCCCGACCCTCCTCCAGCTGCGCCGCCCATCCACGCGCTCCCCACCCTCTGCATGGCAGCTCCCTCTCCAAGACGCCCATCTTTCATGGGGCAGCTCACCTTCCCTGGCACCCCAGTTTTCTCTCAGTCATGCCCTCTTCCTAGAACTTTCTTGCCAGTCCCCACAGCACTTTGCACGGCGCTGTCGCCTGAGGGCGGCTAGGTCACTGTGCCCGCCTCGCCCTCCTGGCTGGGCTGTTTGCCCCGGGGAGGACAGGGTCTGGGTCTTACACATCTTTGCAAGCCCAGAATCCAGGAAACAATTAAAGCCCTTTCCTTTATTTACGAAAGGTTCTTCCTTGAAAGGCTGGCTGAATGAATTAAAAGGAATGAGAGCAATGGACTAATTCACACCAAACCATTAATGGAAGACAGCTTATCTATTAGCCTTGAGGGGCTCAGGGGACTTTTCTCTTAAATCAGGGAACCAACGTTCAGACCCTCTACAGGGAGACCCCTTGGCAGGGGGCCAGTGGGCAGGGTCTCTCGGCCCACATCAGGGCCAGCAGCTGCCTGCGGCCAAGGCGCCGCCCAGTACGGGGTCGGCTGTGATTGCTTCAGGCCTGCCCATCCGCAGGAGCACAGGAAGAACTTACTTATCCTAACTCACTCCTGCTGAGTGAGCCAGTCACTGGATAGTGGGGAGACCCCAGAGGTCCCTATATCCGTGTGCTGCCAGTTCTTGGCAAGACGAAGCTGGGCCAGTCTATAATGATTGCTGTTTACTTATTCTCGTACCAAAAGACACCCAGAAAGAATGACACACAACCCTCCCTGCAAAGTCCACTTGAGTCTGACCACCCCACCATCGCCCCTCACCGCTCACCTGTGCACAGGTGACAGGCTCTGCCGAGCCCCTTGATGGAGCCCAGCGACAGGGAAGGAGGGGACTACTTTCCTGCTCAGGCTCTGGCTGCCATGTGCCAGCTTGTGGTTCCGTTTTCTAATTATTTAATTTTATTAGGGTAATGTTGCCAGGCAGCTGCATCTGGGGAGGTCTCTCCCTGTGCACTAGGAGAAGCGGATGCAGTCTGGATCGGGGAGGGTCCTTGACTGAACCAGAAAGAATTCTCCGGCAGGCTGGACAAGTGTAGGTAAGCCGGGATCTGCACAGTGTGGGGACTAAGCCCCTACCACCCCGGGATCTGGGGGAGCCACAGAGCGCTGATGGAGTGAGACTGTGTTCTGAGAACTTCCTGAAGGCAAAGAAGGAGATTTTTCAGGCTACTAAAGACCACGACTGTGCAGCTGCAGCCCTGCCCGGGTCTCCCAGGTCACAGGAACTTGCAGGCCCAAATCAGAGCTCTCAGCAGCCCCTCCCTACTTGTCTGAAGTAGGACTGACAGAGAGAAGATTTGTGCTTAAGTCTGGAAAATAGAATGAGATAGCGAAGTGACACAAGCACCACTGGAAGAGCAGAGACAAAGCGCAGTAAGTGGAACAGTGGGAAGATTTTATTTAAAAAGCACACACTCAGAGAGGAGGCGCACTTAAGGGCTTCGGATTCTGTCTTTTAAGGCTTTCAAGAGGGGGCAAAGGGCAGGGGTAGGGTTGTTGGGCATTGACTTGGCTTGTGGTCTAAACGTTGTCACCATCCACAGTTAGGAAAAGGGGACATGGAAGAGGCTCCCGTGATCTCATTGTTTAGGGGGTCTAACTTTTCACCCCAAAATGATGCCTCTTCCTGGAATACGTCCTGCATGTCCCCTGGTGAAGAGGGTCTCCTCCCTGCTCGGCTGCCCTTACCAGAGGGGCTCGTGACAGGCAGGCCCTGGGAGGGGGGAGGGGAGCAGGCCCTTCCTCCCTGAACACATGGGATCTTGTACTACATGGAATCATCTCCAGTTTACAAATGAGGACAGTGAGGCTCAGACAGGCACAGGGCCTGCTAAGGAAACTACAGGCAGGAACTGAAGCCCCCGCCCCCTCTCAGAAGCATCTCACACCCCAGGCCCTGTGATCTCTCTGGGTTTATCCACGGAGAAATTTATCTTGTCGTAGTGGGGCTTCCTGCCACCACACAAACCACACTCGGGATTCGTGGGCCGCTTGTAGACATGGTCAGGAGGCTGCTGGAGGGCTGAGGCCGGGCCTGCTGGTGCCCGACTGGGGCAGCGCACCCCCACACCACCCCAGGGCATTGTGGGCCACCAGCAGGTCACGCAAGCCCTAAGATTTTCCCTGGGCAGGTGGCTCTCCCTGACAGGAACACCAGAGGTCCAAGAAAAGATGTAAGATCCAAACTGATGTCCAGGCCAACTTCCGGCACAGTTTTTTTTTTTTACATTATCATGCAAATGGTTGGTACCAATTCATTTTTTTTAAATTTAGGTATCATGGATATACAACCTATAAAGGTTTCACATGAACAACACTGGTTTCAACATTCACCTATATTATCAAGTGCCCCCGCACCCCATTGCGGTCACTGTCCATCAGTGTAGTGAGATGCTGTGGTCATTACTTGTCCTCTCCGCTGGCACAGTTCATCTCAGCAAAAAGAAAACCGTATCATCTGTCTATAGTCTACCTGCATCTCTATATATCTACTGTGTATCTGTCCATGCGTCCATCTATCCATCATCTATGCAGTTACAGGAAGCTTTGTCTGACTGGAGCACCTGCAGACATGGGTGGGGTAGTGAGAAGCAGGGGCTCGGGGCTGGTGGGCTGCAGGGTCTTCCCTGGACCAGCACCGACCACCTGCCATGCACAAGAAGCTGGTGGCCTGGGACTGTGCTGACCTCCACCCTGTCACTCAGCTGGCTGGGCCCTGTGGTGCTACATGTTCACATCCCTGATGTCACCTTGACGAGGAAGCCAGGCCGGTTCCTTATCCCTGGAGACCCAGGCCCAGAGAGGCTGCCGACCTGTTTAAGGTGGGGAGGGTCTGTGGAGAGGAAACCTGAGGTCCAGGTCTGGGGCAGCAGCCTCGGAGCAGCAGCGGTGGGCAACACGCATGGGAAAACTCGGGACCCTCCCAGGAGAGCAAGGCTGGGCAGGCAGAGCAAGAGCCACTCCCAGCCCCCAGGCCTGCTCTGAGGTCCGTTCTCTGCTGTATCATTGATCTGTCATCACCTGTCACCTATTTATCTGCATAGACACTTGCCTGGGTCTGCAGGTGCTCCGGTCCCCCTGGGGGCACCCGCTGCCTCATTAGCTACGGAAAGGCCTGAACAGTGGGCTCTGGGCACGAGCAGGCATCCTGCGCTCCCACGTGGCAGGGTGCGGGCTGGCGCCACCGTGCAGAGGCTCACTGAGGCCTGCAGACAGGGCTGGGTCATGGGGCCCCTGCTCTGGGGGTAGGGAGCCGGGGGTTAGGGGTTTCCCGTTGCCTGGGTGCAGGCCTTCCGGGCTCTGAGCTTGGGTGTTGGGCAGGGTCCCTCTGGGAGGACCTTCCTTAAGATGCTCCAGGCTGCCGCCTCCCGTGAGCGCAGGGTGCCGCAGCCCAGGTGCAGGGACACATGTGGGACGCAGTGCATCCTGTGCGGCTGCCTGGAAACGCCCAGGGGTGTCCGAGCCAGTGCCTATTAGGCACTAGCACTTCTAGGGACAGTGGACCAGACAAAGATCCGAGGCTCCTGGAGCTCACGTTCCAGCCCCGGCCATCTCTGCTGGGTGAGTGCACGCCCAGTCCAGCAGAGAATTCCTCCCCACGCCTGTGCCCGTGGCACCGGGGTTTTACGGCCCCGATGAACGGCAACTTGTCTCATTTACTGCTGCGGCCACGGTGCCGAGACCCGCCCACGCCAGCTCAGAAGGCCCTCGTGAGCGGACGCGGTGCGTGTCACACGCTGGCTGAGGCCGGTACGGCGTGCTCTGCTGCCCTCTGCTGCCGGGAAGGCGGGCGTGAACCGAACATGTGGTTTGGAGGGTGACGGCCAAGGGCGGACCAGGCTGTGAAACGTTTCTGTTTTCGTTCTGACGCTGCTGAAATCCGACAGAGCCGGCGACACCCTCGCACGCCTCCGGCCCCAACCGGGCACGTCCGTTCCGGTTCCACATGCTCCATCCCGCCACCTGCATGACAGCCGTCACCTTACAGGCCGCGGGGGTCCGTTTGGGGGTCTGACCCCTCATCGTCTCCAGACTTCTTGCCTGTGGGATGGTGCACGTGGTAGGAAGCCACTGCAGGCCATCCAGGGTCAGACTGCCACCGATGGTGCGGCTCCCGGGGAGGGAGGAACCGGGCACGGACGAAGGGGCCCCACCTGCCTCCAGTTCCCGGGCCTGGGAGCGGGGCAGGGGCAGGAGGGTGAGCCCGCCCCCGGCCCCATCAGGTGGGGCGCAGCCCAGGTACTCCTGCGTCCAGCCTGGCGTCAGGAAATGGCTCCTGCGTCCGGACGGATCATCTCCCCTTGAAGCAACCACTTTAACACAGACAAGACTTCACATTTCCTGGCCCTGCAGCGTCAGGGTGCTTAAACTGGGCAGAAGTGCTGGGTTTGCGCCTGTGAGCCCAAGACTGTCCCGGTGAGCAGCCGCAGAGATGCTCAGACCAGCTCGCGCCGGGGCCCGAGCCCACTTGTTCTGCGAAGCTGCACCCGCGGCCGCCTCTCCGGCCCACTCGGAGCTCCCCGATACCCTGGGCACACTCTACCCCAGTGACAGACGGCACACGGCTCAGCCTCGTGTCCCCGTTTGTGGGGTTCTTGTCCCTTGATTATCTTTAGATACTGTTACTGCTCTGGTCGTGAGGTCTCTGTGTGCGTCTCTCCCACTGCTTGACAGACCTTGATGGAAAATGTCCTTAGAGAACGACTTCCAGTCCCCTGCCCCTCTGCTGTCCTTCCTCTCAAATTAGAAAGTAGCTTTTTGACAGTTTCTGAGTGTTCCTGTGACCCCAGAGACAGCTGCCACCAGGAGACACGGGCACCGCTTGCCGATGTGGCCCGGGAGGCTGCGCCCCCAGTGCGAGACGCGTCCACCATCCCCAGCTACGAAGGGTCCCTTGCGTCCTCCTCGAAGCCCCGCCTCTCTCTGCGGCGTCTCCGCCCCCCTGGATGTCTTTGCTGCAGAGTCACAGCCCCACCGCGACCGCTGCTGAGGGGTGAGGGTGCCTCTGGGGTGGTGACGCGTGACACCTGGATGCCCCGTGTCAGGAGGGAGGACCGGGTCAGAGAGGAAAGTCAGGCGGCGGCCGCATGGCCCCCAGAGGAACGTGGGGCAGAGGGAGGAGGGGGAGGGGAGGGGAGGGGAGGGGAGGGACGGGCAGGGAGGCGGGAAGGGAGGGAGAGGGGGAGGAGCGCAGGTGCAGAGGGGCCGCCGCCCACCGCCGTCAGCGCAGAGATGCCGAGGGAGAGGCGGAGGGGGGCCGGTGCTGACCCAGGAATGACCCCCCCGGCCCGGGGTTCCGCAAGCGAAGACGTGAAGTCGTTGAGACCGTAAAAGGGTGCTGGAAAGTCACTTCTGGCTCATGGAAGACCTTAGAACATTGCCGGGATGTGCTGAAAAAATACATTCTGTTTTAAGTTGAAGAGCGTGTGCTTGTCCAGTGTTCTCATTGTCATGTTATGACGTGCACGGAGAGCCCAGGACAGCGGGGCCGCCGTCTCATCACACCCAGGACCCTACGGGCGGGTGAGGACACGTCCTGCGTGACGGACATTCCCGCCAGAGCCCGTGGTGGCGTCCGTCCCGGGCCGCCCCGGGGCACAGCGGCTCCCCGCGCCCCGCTCAGCGCCCAGGGCCGCCTTCGGACAGAACACGCTCACCGCAGGCCTGCACCCCGGGGCCCGGAACCTGCCGAGGGTGACGGGGCGGTGGCCGCACCGCGGGACGCAGGCTGCGGAGTCCGGACCCCGACGAGGAGGCTCCCGCGCCCCCGCCCACCCCCGATGGGGACAAGGGTTGGGGGAACAGAAGGGGCCCTGGGGGAGCCCCTCTGGTCGCCCTTGAGTCGGAGGCGGGGCTGGCCGGGTGCCGGCGTTGGGCCGTGGTGCAGCCCAGGCCCCCTGCCTGCCCTCCTCCCCTGCAGGGGTGCTGCGGAGGCGGGGGGATGGCCTGCAGCAGATGCCACGCCGCTCCCCACGGAGCCCCCCACCGCGCCCCCTCCCCCAGGGACTCCTCCCCAAAAGCAGCCACCAGGGAGGAGCAAATGCAATATATTGATTGTATCTCACAGTTGCTGGCTGTAAACAAACTTTGTCGAGGAAATAAAAACCACAGGAGAGATCTGAATCACACCGTCTTTTCTTTTTGCCCCACTTCCCACTTTAGAATGCAGACTTGAGCTCACAGTACACAGAATGTGTGCACCCTGAGAGCAAGGGTGCCACGGTGGTGACAGGGTGTGCTGCACCTGTACAGAGGGATGGGGTGGGGTGCTGTGACCTCCCCAGGGGCTATGCACATGCAGTTTGTACAATTACACGTTTTCTCCTCAAGATTCTCAACTGGAAATTGCACGGGACATCGGTGCGATGGCAGCCGGGAAGGTTTCCAATGAAACGGCGGCCTTGGCAGATTCCCTGACAGGTGTCCTGGCTGTTGATGTCAGGCCGCCACCCCTGGGCTCAGGTCCGCGGGCGTCCCGCCTGAGGCCAGGAGGGCGGCTTTCTCCTGGGAGGCCTCTGGCCATTCCTTCTGCTCCTCAGTTCCCAGCAGCCCAAGCCCACAGCCGGGGGGCGGTGGGGGGGAACTCCTGCCCACCGAGCGTGCCCGCCAGGACGCCCCCTCCAGGTGAGTTGCCCCAGCGGGAGCCGCCCAGCGACGGGCAGCGCTCCCTGACCCGGGGGTCCCGTCCTGCTGCTGCGCAGCCCTGAACCCGGAAATCGCCGGCCCCGCTGAGCCCAAGGCTGCTTCCCGGTGACACACACCACCTCCAAAGAGACTAGGGGCGCCGGGGACAAATGCCGCACTCCTCCTGAGCCAGTGCGTCGCCGACCCCATCGCCCCCAGCTCTTCCACCCAGTTTCTCCCTGAATCCGCCACCCTGGCCTCCTGGCCCCCCCGACAGGCCAATTCCTTTGCTGGAGGGTCGGCGCCGGGACTGGACATGTGGCCTGCCCAGAACTGGCGCAGCATTTGTCCCACTTTGGACACTGCTGTTCTTTTGATAAATACTGATAAGTGTTGGTAAGGGGACAAATTTTAAAAAGTCATATTGTACGATGGCATTATGTTGAAATGGATGAAGTGACCCAAAAATGCCTCAATCAAAAATGTACATGTAAAGGCATGTACAGCTGCTCCAAGTCCATCCTTCTGGTCTATGGAAGGGGCAGGACCCTCTCCCCTCCTTCTTTCTCCTGTTAGTCCTTATGTTCTCCGCATTGGCAGGAAACTCTCAACTGTAAAGTGAGATGCATTTTCATTTTTTTGTATCGATGTAAACTAAAAATACAAGAGCAGTTCACCCATTCCTCACCCCCAAACCCCTGATCCTGGCAACCACCCATCTGTTCTCTGTATGAAAGAGTTTTTTAAAAAAATATATTTATTTTTCTGATTCCACATGGAAGACAAGATTGTATTTGTCCTTCTCTGACTTATTTCACTTAACAATGCCCTCTAGCACCACACATGTTGTTGCAAATGGCTGTATTTCTTTACATTTTATGGCTGAATAATATTCCATTGCATAGAACCACCGCATTTTGTTTAACCATTCATCTGTCAACAGACACTTAGGTTGTTTCTGTGTCTTGGCTATTGTAAATAACGGTGTGATGAGCATGGGGGTGCAGACAGCTTTCTGAATTACTATTTCTGTTTTCTTCGGATAAATACCCAGAAATGGAATTGCTGGATCATACAGTCATTCTGTTTTTAATTTTTTGAGGAACAGACACATTTTTAAAAAGTCAGTCATGTCTAAGGAAAGAACTAATTGGAAAGCTAAAAATCTCACCTGCCCAATTAATGATACTCATTATTTTTGCCAAAGTTACGGCCCTCCCTAGTCAAGGATGGCAGAACGACACACTAGGGGTTAGCTGGGGACAAGCAAACCTCCCATCAGCTGTCAGGCTGGAGAAAGAGGCTGGCGCCCGATTTCCATGGAGAAAACAGAACCAAGTGTAAGACCCTCGGGAAATGAAGAGTAGAAATATCAGTACTAGAATTGCACGTAAGAATCCAGGAGATAAGAAACTCCCTTTGACACGGTTGTGACCTCTTGAACAGCTACTGCCACTTTTGGCCCCGATGCTCATATGTGGTGCCAAGCTTTCCACAGACACTAACATAAAACTGGCCTCAAGGCAGACTGGCAGGTCCTGGTCAGAAGCCGTCCCATTGCAACCTTCTGAAGAGCCCAGATCCTGTCTTTTGGGGGATGTGCTAAGCCAGGCACGACTGGGACCTGCCAAGGTCAAGGGCCCATGTTTTGGGTGGGGGGTGCTGCTGGGTCTGGCAGCAATGCCGACTGACCCCCTCCCACCCCAGGCGGGTGTCCCCACCTGCTGGGACTTCCCTTCAGGTGGATTACCAGCCCTCTTTGTGCCCCCCACGCGCTTCCCTCTCCACGCCCTGGAGGACACAGACCAGGTGGGCTCTTAGGGCAACGCCAGGTGGTGGCTCAGCAGGGGCCTCTGTGGTTGAGGACGGCCAGTGGGGTGATTGAGCCCCACCCCGACCCCTACTCTGGGGCCCACACTGGAGTAGGCCCTGGCCTACCCCACCCCTCCTTTCTCAGTCCTCATCTCCAAATACACAGAAGGTCAAGCTTCCAGGTAATTCAGAAAAAAACCCACCTTTATCTGTTTGTATTTAGCTAGTGAAGATGAAAACGTACGCCCAGCCATCTTAGAGGCCCCTCGTAAGCAGACCTGTGCGTGGCTGCACGCTGCAGCACGACTCCACTTCACCCCACACGTGGAGCACGGAGAGGTGCACAAGGATTCGAGCAACGCTGGCCTGTGCCCCAGAGAAAAGCTGCCAGGCCCTGTCAAGAGGTCAGAGCCAGGGATGGACGTGGTGACATGGGCGAGGAGGGGCCCCCACGGGTGCACACACACAGCTGCAGGGCCGGCACCACTGTGCAGCCGGCGTGCCATGGTCGGCTTGTATTTCACAGTGACGGCAGTGGGTGCCGCTTGGTACCTGGCACCTGACTCCCCTTTGATTCTTACTGGGAATGTCATACTCAGGTAGAGAGGCTCGGAAATACTGTCAGAAGATGAGCCACACAGAGAAGCCACACAGAATACAAGAGTGAATAATGGACCCAAAGCCGGACATCTCAGCAATATTCCTGACAAAGAGAGAAGGTATCTGGGGGAGACAGTCAAGGCCACATGGACACACGGTGGTGGTGGAGACCTCTTTACAGACAGTACTGCCCCGAAGCGGGCGGCTGAGGTCTCCTTTGGCAGACCCTTTCCCCTGGCCCCCGGGCCACACAAGGCTATGGCTTTCCGACCCGAAACTACTGATGAGTCCTTGCTCAACGTGGGGGACAAGCTGCGGAGTAGACAGACTCGAAGGGACATCTGATGGGGGCACTTTGGGAAACGGTATTTCTGACCCATTACCCCCAGGATGCCGGATGTCCAGGCTCTGTGAGGACCAACCATGGCCGGCCCTCTCCCACCCTCCCCTGGTGCCATCTGAGCGAGGAAGGGCTGCAGCCCAGGACTGGTCTCTGTCCGAAGGCCTCCCAGACACAGCTCACGCCCACCAGGCTTCACTCAGCACCCCTCAGTCCAGGCCAAGAGAGGACACTCAAGAGCAAGTGACTTGGGACAGAGGGCACAAGGATCATCCTGTATTTGGGGTGGCAGAGAGGTTTGGTTCCTTTCTTAAAGGCCACAGGGAGGAGGAAATACTCCATAAGGGCACCAGAGAAGTCGGGGATAAAATTCCCAGCTGGCTCAGTGAATCTGGCAGCCAGTGTGTGCAGCGGTGGGCTTGTGGCCTCTGGGGTCAGGGGCCTGGTGGACACCCTTTCCCTGGTCGGCTGGCTTGCCTGGGCTGGTGGGGTGGGGGTGGCAGTGGGGACAGTCCACGCCTCCCTCCCCGGGTCCCGAGGGGAAAGCTGGTGGCCCGCAGGAAGCATGAACACGGCCCTGTCTGGCTGCCTTCAGCTCACCTGTCACAGCTTCCCCGGGGGTGGTGCAGGGAGCCGAGAGGGTGGGTGGCCCTCAGCACCCCTCCCTCCCTCCAGTCAGGGTATCGCTGAGCTGTTCTCACCCCCAACCTCCAGGGCCTCTGGGGAAGTGTTCTTTGCCATTAAATGCGGACTGCAGCTGTCCCGGGGGGCCCCGAGAACCCCCCTGCATGCAGCTGGATGTGACGGTCTGCAGCCTTCCAGCCTCTGTCCTGGGGTCTGCGACCGTCTCGCCTCTGGCACAGCCGCAGCTCAGCTCCATTGTGGCGGCCAGGCCTCGCCTGCAGCAGTCAACGGACTGGGTATCTTCGCCCAGTTATCTGATCTCTGGATAGCTGAGTGATACACCAACTTTCCTATACAGCTCGTCTGCATTTTGAAATATGGTCTTAGTTGGATATTCCACTGACCACAGTAAGATCTTGTTCAAAACAGGCTTTTGGGGAAGTACAGCATGGGGAGTGTGCATGAAATCTAAAGAAGGTACCGAAAACACAGACACTGACTCCAGTTCCTTTCTCTTACCTGAAAATAATTCTCAGTATAGCCGAGGCCCTGGGGCAGCCTCTAAGCTGTGCGAAGCTCTGTGCATCTTTAACTTGCACTGGGTCTAACTTGGATATTGGGTCGATGGAGAGGCATAAAGCTTTTGTTGGGTTTTGGCTTGCATAAGGCTTGGGAAGCTCCTGTTCTCTCTCGTTTAGACCCTAGCAAAGGCAGACTTCTTCCGGGGATGTTTGTCATGGTGGCAGGCCCTGGGCGGAGAGGGCGCTCACTGGCCAGGGGATGCAGAGGTGGCCCTGTCCTGCAGCCTTTGCTGGGGCTGTGCTGGCTCCCCTTCGCACGAGGACCACTCCCCGGGCCACTCCCCGGTGACTGGAAACGGGCAGCTACTGAATGAACCAGTCCCGTGTCAACCTGTGGGCCCTCAAGCCCAGGGAGATACTGGGACCAGGTAAAGGTTATTTAGCGCAATTCCTAAGGTCACTCGGTTCCCATCCACCTGCAAGGAGAGGTCCAGCATCTACAGGTTTCCTAATCAGTACTACATGTCACTTGGTCCTTCTGGAAGGAGAAGACAAACTCCTCAAGCTTGATAGGGCCTGAGAAGCTCACAAGCTCACTAAGAAATCCAGGGGAACCACTTTTTTCTCATCATTTATCTGAAAACAGGTGGCTGGCATTTTACAAACAGCCCTAACATGGTGTACTTTCTCTCTGCTTCCTTGGTAATGCGAAGTCACCCATTACCTGTCACAACAGCACCTCTTTGTGTTAATTTGGATGCTATACACACAAGCGAGAAGAAATGAGGGAGAATCCCATGTTTGGAAAGCAGCACCGGGTTTTCTTCAATGGCACAGGCACCTAAAATATGAACATACTCACAGGACTAGAGCATCAGTATACATTTCTATTTGTCAAAACTGAACAGAGTTTCTTTTTTAAACTGTTCAGTGGTTCACAATACTAAGAACAATTTAAGATCATATATACTAGATTATGTAACAAGAAATCAAGCCTTAAAAGACTAGCCTGTATTTTTGTCCCTGACCTTTTAAACAAATTCACATATTAACAAAGAATCAGCATCTAAATAGACTTTTATTTTCCTTTTACTTATTTGGACAGAAAAGAAAATTCATCAGCTTTCATTAGTCTCCCTAGTGTTGGAAACACATTAAACTCAGAAATAGTGGACCTTGTAGAAAAGCATCACAAATTAAAAATATATTTCTCCATGTGGTAAAAGTGCTTTCAATCCAATTAAAGGACACGCAAAGGTGTTTTGAAATGCAATTTAAAATTTGGCCTACGATCCGTGGCATTGAATTAAAACCACAGGGTGAGGGCAATCACCGTGAGCAGAGGGTACAGAGGGCGTGTAGGGTCTGGGAGCATGCTGCCAGCAACACTTTAATGAAATGAGTGTGGACAAGGAAAAAAGTCCCAAAGCCTGAGTAGAATAGATTTTGCACTTGTAAAAAGGACAGGGGGATGGGCACACAAACTGGGTTGAAGTGGGATTGTGTAAGTCCAGGAATTACTTGTTTCTGTCTGTGGGGGACCAGTCAGACAGGTGGCCGTCCAAAGTCTCCCATGGAGATGCGGACCTCGGTTCAGAAGGAGCCCCAGTGTTCTGGGAGGTGAGTGGAACCCTTGCTGCCAGCTGCCCATCCCGTAGACCCTTCAGTTTGCAGCAGGGTTTGCCTGGGGCGGCCACACCACTCCCAGGCTGGGTCTGAGCCTGGCAGCTACCGCCAGCCCGCTGCCCGCGAGGGCGAGGGCACCAGTGAGTGGTCATCCACACACGCGCTTTGCTGTTGGTTTCAGCAACACTGCATCTTTTTGAAAACAAGTAATTCTCCCAATGGTAAGGTCTGTGACACAGGCCCCCCGTGGCCCTCAGTGGAGGGCAGCCACAGGTGCTCAGGAAGCCGGCTGCCCTCTGGGGCCCTGGTCCGGGGCGCAGAACAGAACCGCAAGCATGCGAGGAGCTGTGGCTGCGGTGGGGTGAGGGGTGAGGGGCGGACAAGAAGTGGGACATTCTCCCTTTACACAAGATCTGGAGCAACAGTAAGAAAATAACCTGAAGATATATTTAAAAATAAAAAATAGCCTCACACCCCACTGTGATCCTGGTGGCATTTTCCCCTTCTCCCCCGCCCACCAGCCAAACAGATGAAACGAGAGGGCGCGCGCCCGTCTGACCATCCGAGCAGGCGCTGCTCCCCCGCATCGTCGCTGTGTTTTAATGGCACCCCGTTTGTTTCTTCTCTGTGAAACCCGGCTGAGCTGCCTGCCCAAGGCAGACGCGGGCAGCTCCAAACTCCTACATGCGCCTGCACGACCTCCGCAGGGCACAGCCAACCGTCGCTTGCTCTGTCGCCTTTGGACACAGCAGGAAACGGAGCCATGCCACCAGTGTCTCCACATCTTTACAAAGCAGCGTGCTACAGCTCATACCGCCCTGGTGCCTTCGGTGGGAACAGCCTTGCCCGACCCCCTGGGCTGAGCGCCCCTGCGGGCTCCACGGGGGGCACAGGACGGAGCACCCTGCTGGGCGGAACACGACGGCGTTGCCCTGGCTGGCGTGTGGAGCCTGGGGCGGCACCCCATCCTTGCCGAGCGTGCCGGAGGCGGGGGCTGCTTCCCAGGGGGAGGACGTGCTCTTCTTCGACGGGAAACCAGGATGGCAGCCACCCTCTGACCAGGTCCTTCCCGGTGCCCCCAGGGACCTTGCTCGAGCACCCCTCCAGTGCGCAGCCACACACCAGGCTCTCCGGGCCACGCCCCCCACCCCCGGGGTCCTTCCCTGAGCCTAGGGCCCGCGCCCGCTCATCAGTGGGCCGGACGGGTGTCCTCCAGGCCCAGCAGCTCCCGCACGAGTCTCTCACCAAACTGCGCCCGGCTGTACCGCTTCACGTGGTAGGCATCAGACATCTTGTACAGGACGTAGGCGTTATTGATGGCGATGCTGACGGCAAACCAGAAGACCTGTTGCCAGGTCTTGTTTGGTTTGTGAGAAATGAAATACCTGCAAGGACAGAGAATACATGAGGACCGCCGCACCGGGTGTGTGTGTGTGTGTGTGTGTGTGTGTGTGTGTGTGTGTGTGTGTTCGTTCCCGGGTGTGTGTGTGTGTGTGTGTGCGTGTTCCCGGGCACGCAGCTCTGAAGGGACGTCCCCAAATGGCCTCCTGGTGGCCAGGGAGCTGCTGCGGTGGGCCACCAGAGGGCAGCACCCGCTGGGCCCACAGCTGACCGTCCCTGAGCCTACACAGGTGAGGACCATCCCTGTGGGATCCCTGGGCCACTGGCGGAGATGAAACCAGGAGCCAGGCACAGAAGCTCAGGCGTGCCCAGGGCTCTCCAGTTGCAAGGCACCTTCCCGAGTGCTGGGTTCTGTGCATACTGCTCTGCTCCCACTTCCCCAAGGGCATGTTCACCCTCAGCTGCCATGTGCTCCCTTCTGCCTGAGCGCATGCCTCTGCCAGTCTCTTCCCTTCAGGTGCAGGATGGCTGTCACCTCTGGGAGGCCTTCTCTGCCCCCAGCACAGAGGACAGTGTCCCTCCTGGGCTGCCCGACTCAGGACTCATTCCTGCATCTTGTCCTCCCCCCACACACCTGCCTCTGCACCCTGAGAAGGGCTGGAGGGTCGGCATCCTCACTGCCCACACAGAGCAGGCACCTAAAACACCTACTGACCAAATGCAGAGTTCTCTGTAGTAAACTCATGGAAGTTGGCAGGCGCTGAGCACACAGTAGGTGTTCAATAAAGACTTGCTGGATGACTCCCCTGGGAACAGGGCCCCCTTTCACGCCTAGCCTGAGCTTTCTGGGGAGAACCAGGCCCTTGGTGTTACCACTCTGCCATGAGAAAGCCAGATGAAATGATCACCCCCAAAGTGGCTGAGTCAATGCCCACGCCTTTGGCTCAGTCCAGCCCTGCTCTCTGCTGTGAGGCTCAGTCCGGGTAAATCACTGCCACACTCAGGCAGGAGAAGGCATGCACACCTCCGCGCACACCGTCTGTGCTACACATACACCCGAGGCAGGTGACCATATGTGAAATAATTAAGGGGCCAGTGCTGGAGAACACGCGGCCAGTGTGTCAATGCCTGGGCTGACGCAGGTGGCCTGCAGGGTGGAGGAGGAGGACAGAGCAGCCTGGGCTAGAGGGACACGGAGGGTGCAGGGTCTGGCCAGCTGCTGAGAGAGGGCAAGATGTGAGCAGGTGGGGGAGGAGGACCCTTCTGGGGAGGGGAAGGGGACGCTGACCCGGTCCAGGGGAGAGGGGCTGGGGGCCACGGCAGGAAGGCGAGGATGGCTGGTTCCACCCCCAGGGCCTTCGAGGGAGGCTGCCGATGCCCTGCCAACCCTCCACTGCATGACAGCCCGCAAGCCCCGCTGTGCCCGGGTGCCCACACACTTGCTGTACTTGTCGTCGTATCTGCAGATGTAGCTGAGGTGAGCGGCGAACGCCTCCACGGCCAAGGGGCAGGGGATCTCCCCGCTCTTCCGCTTGATGATCACTCCTGCAGAGGGCAGAGGGTAAACCCACCTTCTCAGCTGCGTCCCTGGACACCCGCCCACCCACGTGCCTCTCTCCACTCTGCCTGGTCGGCTGGACAGGGACAGAGAGCAGAGGAGTTGGTGACGAACGGCAAATGCCAGGCACTGACAGCCTCAGGGGCTTAGGCCTCGGGTCCCTGCCTTGAGACACAGAGGGGCTGCGGCACCAGGCTGGGCCTTGAGAGCGCCAGGGGGAGCCCAGGCACTCACGCTCCCCTCCTTCTCCCTCCCTGCTGCCATTCCTGTCTGCTCGCCTGTGACCCCATCAAAGCCCCAGGGAGGGATGAGGGGCCCAGGGGAATGAGGAGCAGCCCCCACCGCCCCGGGCTGCAGCCCTCACGCCCCAGCACTTCCGGGGCGCCCTCTGACCCCAGGCACTCCGGAAACACAGCCCCTCTTGCCTTCAAACACCTTTTCCTCTACTAAATACAAACATCCCAGGGGGCTTGCTTTCCAGGGGCCCCGCCGAATTCACGGCGAGATTCCTAAGCCCCACTGACGGGTATGAGGGGCAGAGGGTCATCAGTCCTGCTGCCCCACCAGCTGTGGGACAACCTGTCTGCCGGGACCTGCCCCAGGCGCAGCCTGGCTCCAGAGTGAGGCAGAGCATGTGGCGGACGCTGCCTCCACAGGCTGCAGCCCGAGCGCAGCTGGACTTACAGACCGTTTCCTCTGACCAGCCTCCCCCCACAGCATGACCCGGTCATGAGAACGATGCCATTTTGTGGGCTTTAAGGGATTACTTGAAAGGATTGTGAATTTTTAGCACTACTTAAATGGACCTACTTGAATCAAAGTTGGCAGGTCCTGTGCAGCACAAGGAGCTTGTCTGGGGTGCCCCCCATCCCATTGAGGGATGTATAGGAGACAACAGTCACCTGATCCATCTGACCAGACTAGCCTGCACTGGGGCCTTCTCCTTTTTGTCCCTCCCGCCTCCAATACTGGCTTTTCACTGAAGAAATAGCTGGAACGCTTGTGAGAACTGAGGTGTCAGGGCCCTGCCAGCGCATTTCCTGACTCCCTCCCCGAGGGCCGGGGAGCTGAAGCCCAGTGCAGGGCCCCCTTCTGTCCAGAGGGTCTGGGCTGCACTCACGGGGTCCCGGGGACAGGCAGGCCCTGCGGCCTCCCCAAGGAGGGCCCTCTCCACGCCGGCACCTGCCCCCCCCCCGCGCTCCGGCTCCGTGTTCACTTTGCCTGACTCTCAACAGCAGCTTCCTTCCTCTAGGTCTAAAGAGGCTCTGGCCCTGCTGGGGCCCAAGGGCTCCACGGGGATATGAGCACATGGGACCATCCCTATAAAAAGAAAATCCTTTCCATGCTTTCCCCAGAAGTGAGGACAGCTGGCCCTGCATCACAGCCAGAGCTGGCAGCCCCCCCTGCGGCTCTGGCCTCCTGTGTCGCAAAGCCAGGCCACTAGGTCCTGGACTGCCACTGCTCGGGCACAGCCAGCCCCAGGGGAACTGCGTTCCCTTCATTCCCTTCCCATCTGTTCCATCCTTTCCAACTTCAAGCAAGGGTTTCGGCTTGAAATCTCAGCAGAGCAGCCTCAGAGCCTGGGTCTGCACGATCTCCTCGAGCACCTCCCCCAGACCACCCTCCGTGCTGCTGGTACTATGGGTTTTAAGATACTGTTTCCGCTGGAAAGGGTAAGGTTGCTGCCCTGTGATATCCTCTTCTGAAGACTGAAAAGCTCTGATATGGCAAGTGTCAGAGACCCAGTGGACATGGATCTGCACATCCCAGCGGCCGTCCTGCCCACCACCTCTCTCAGCCTTCTGTGGCTTGGCTGACTTTCCTTCTGCCCTTCTGTAAATCAGAATGAATCTGTCAAGACCTGACGCACAGTCCTGCACAGGCATTCTGTGTGTGCATTCGTCTCAAGGAACCCGAACCCCACCCACGTGGGCAAGCACTCTGGGTGGGAGATGATAGACCAACGTGGATTCCACAAGAAAATCAGAAGGATTTGCTTTTCCTTGTGGTTGTTTTCCCTTGACATATGACAGCACATCACTTTGCAAAAGCCTGTTCATATGCTCATACTTTCTGAAAGAAGGTTCGTTTTTCCTTAGAGCCCAGAAAAAAGGATAATAAACCAATTTCCAAAATGTTCACAACCAGTTATATGCTTTCTACAATTGGAAATTCTGCTCCATGACATACGGTCACCATGGAAGAGAGTATGAAGCTGAGAAGCAGTCTTTATATGAAATTGTATATCTGGGAAACATGTGAAGTTAGTAGGGAAAATAATTATTCAGCAAATGAATCATTTATATGTAATGATTATATACATATGTATCAACAATAATTCATTCAATAAATGAATTGAATATAGGCTCACGTACAGAGGGGCGGCTAACTGATCAACCCTTTCCAGTTAATGATAGAAGCACACCTGTCTAAACGCACTAAAATAAATCCGAAGTGGACATCATAAAGAGCACAAAGTCACAGCGTGGCTCACATCGCCTGGCCTTGGGACGCAGTGGGGGCTTTTAAAGCATGAGAGCAACGAACAACATCCATGGATTTTGCGTACGCAGAAGTGAAAACCTTTTTTAATGTCAAAAAATACCATAAATAAAAGCAAAAGGAAAAAAATACAAAAACATATTTGCTAGAGGCACAAAATGTACTTTCAAGTTCATAAGACAGAGAAGGAAAATCATGGAGAACGTGAAGGTGTCACTCAAAATTAGCCAAGGAACACACCAAGAGGTGTCCAACCTCACTGGTGGGCCTGGCACTTTCCATTTAAAATGTTGTAGCATTCTCACCTATCAGACTGACTCCTTTAGAAAAACACAGTGTTGGTAAGGGAGGAGGGCTACAGGGCCCTTTGTGACCCGTCGCCATGGGAGTAACACAGCCTTCTGGAGATGCTGCATCAAAGGCCTGAAGGACGCTCAGGCCCTCTGGCCCGGCCATTCCACTTCCAGCTCTGTTTTGAGGAAATGATCAAAGACGTGTGCAGAGACTTATTTATGGAGAAATTTACTACATCACTACTCCTATGGGAAAAAAATTGATCTATAGTGGGAGAGAGACAGAAATTACAGACATCTAAATGGGCGGAATACTACTAGGTGGTATTAACAGTCACATTTTTTGAAGTGCACTGAAAGGAAAACTATCTCCGTTCATTAAAAAAAAAAAAAGACTCTAAATAAGATGTGGACAAAGGAAAGGGTCTCCATGGGGGGAGCGGCCGGCCGCGCCTCGCTCTCTGCAGCGGCCCACATTCCAGCTGTGTCCCGCCCGCCCTTTTTCCTTCCTCCCAGCTGCCCGGCTCTGAGCTCCCCCGCGGCGCTCTGCACCCGAGTGAGGCCTGGCCCAGCGGTGCCCCGGTGCCCGAGCAGCCCAGCCTGGGAGTGCCCTCAGGGGCACTGGGGACGGGCGGGCACCTGCGCAGGACGGTCAGCTGCGATGCTGTGGCCATACTCCTTGGGGATTTTCAGGGAGTCCAGGATTTTAGACTTTCTGATATATAATAGAGGACTTTAGAAATGGAAACAACTCAGACGCAAATAAACACTAAATTGGAGCACATTTAGAAATCAGCCCTATCAGTTTTCTCTTCTTCCGCCATTGCTAACCCTTACCAGTTCCCTGGGTGTGTGGTTTGAGGGTCCCAACCCTTGAGATGGGTCACCTTACGCGCTCCTGCAGGCGTGTCTCTACTTCCCCAGATGCATCCTTTTCTCTTCGCTTGCTCCTTTCACCAGCTCAGAGTGACGCCCTGCTCTGGGACATCTCAGGGGCTGTCACCTGCAGTGCTCTGGAGGGAAACACTCCCAGGCCCCGCTCCCGGGCATGTTCCCTGAACGCCCCACACTGAGGCCCCAGAGCCAAAGTCCAGTAAACTCTCGCCTGCAGTTTGCAAGGTCCTTGAGTGTCCTTGACAGAGCGCTGGAGCATGCTGGTGTCTGCACCCTGTGAACCTAAGCAGGCTGACACCCATGGGCTTGAGCGCCTTGACTGGAATCTCCCTGAAGCGTAATTCAACTTAGGTGTGTGAGGGGTGAGGGATGGGAATGCACCGCAGACATTAAATACACATACACACATACCCCAAACACTGCATGCCACATATACACACACACACCAAACACACACCAGACTTCCACACCACGCACATACATATCACACACGTGTAACACTACACATACCACGTACATATACACACAGGCACCACACACACCATATACACACACCTCACACATACACACACAACTGAGCCCCTAAGACGTTTTTAATGTAAAGGGACACAGGGAGTTTTCCAATGCACTACACAACTGTAAATATTTTTATAATGTGTCCCTTTGTCATTTAAATGTCCTTCTCAGCACTTTTATCATGGTGTAGCTGCAGTTACTTTAGACTCCTTGCTAAATAAATCCCTTCATTCTGAATGGATTTTAAATCCCAAGGAAGATTAATGATGAAGTCGGACAAACAACCAAAAATCCCAAAGCAAGTGGGATACTTCAAAGGAAGTCACTGAAATTATTTTTTTCCCTCCCGCCCAGAAGAGATTTTCCACAGAATCCTAAATGATAAAGCGATCACGTAAAATGCCATTCAAACACAGCCAGTTGTCACAGCCATGCACAAGCTGGGGGCCTACAGGAGGCTGCTTAAAGCACCTGCGAATCCCACCATGATCCCAGACAGCTGGTGAGCCAGGGGGCTAACAGCCCGGGCCCGGGAGCACCCGCCTCCCAGATGCACACGGCCGCGGCGGCCACACGGTGCAGCGCCATGACGGGTCAGCCTGACCCCAGAGCGTGCAGCCTCCAGAGGGCCTCACACTCAGTCCACCATGCGCCAGGCCCACCACGTCCCCTCCGCCCAGCAGCACCCAGGGCGGTGCCCACCTTGCTGTACAGGCGAGTAGGCATTGGTCAGGAAGCGGAAGTGCCCTTTGTTGTACCAGCAGATGAGGGACATGTTCCCCTTCATCCTGATGCGGTGCTGGCCCCGGGCCGGCGGGGTGGCGGGGTTGGTCAGCATGGATGGCGGCAGGCCTGTGCAGTCACTCTTCCTGGCGCTGAGCAGGCCGCAGCAGTAAATCTCTGGAGTGGGGGACACAGCCACACATGTCATCAGGGGTGCCACCCGGGGCGCCTGCCTGAGGCCAGCACCTGGGGGACGTCCGGGGAGACGGGACTGACATCTGGGGGCTTTTATCCCAGATGTGCTTCTCTCCCAGGGACTCTGCAGGGGTGTTCGAGATTACATGTGAGGCCGTGACGTGAGAATAAATCAGTTTTCATTATTAGTGCTCACGGTGCCAGGCACACTGCTGAGCACCTGTACCTATCATCCAGCTGCTTCTAGAAACTCCTGCACTTAGGTTATGGTGCCCACATTACAGACGAGGAACCGCAGCCCCGTGAGGCCCCAGGCACAGGTCTGTGCTCAGCGACGTTGCCCTCCCTCAGCCCAGCCCCGTGCCCACCTCCCAGAGGTGGCATGCCTGCAGGCACCCCACGAGGTGGAGCCCCCAGCCCTGGGAGGAGGAGACTGCCAGGGCCTCTGCAGAAGTTTCCACGGGGCAGAAGGGACCAGCGCGAGCAAGGAGGCATCGCTGAGGCCCCCAGAGCCTGCAGCCTTTCCACGGCCATCCTCACTGCCACAGGGAGCCACGGGGCAGCGGCACCTCCTGCTGGCCTCTCCTCAGTCCGCGTGCCCGCAGGGGGCAGGAAGCAGCGCTCCCTAGAGAAGACCTGGGAATGGTCTCCTTTGTTTTCCTCCGAGCTCCCTGAAGACCTGTCCAGTCCTCAGCAGCCAGAACCATCTGTATGCCCTGGTTCGCATTCCGCGTGGCTGCATCTGCGCCCTGCACTGGAGGGATGACCCCTGGTCTCCCCCTGCGTGGCTGCCGGCCCCCACGTACCCCCGAGCAGCAGATGCATGGACGAGACCCACGGGCAGTGCATGCAGGGCCTGCTGCTGAGAGGCAGACGGCTCCCAGCCCCCCGACCACCCAAACGACCCCAGCCTTAAGATCTACAAAGAATCTGGTTTTCAAACGGAGAGGACTGGGCGAGGGAGAGTAAGGAGGCTTCACGCTCCCGCAGGGCCCGGTGTCTGCGGCCTGCTGAAGAGCAGCCGTGGTTCCGGAAAGACGGGAGGAGAAACCTAAGGGGCCCCTGGGGCCTCACAAAACTGCCCCTTTGTGAAAATAGTGATTATTACAGGGATCATTATATGAGTGTCTTTCCCGGCTCTTCTCCAAAGCAGGCTCTGCATAGCCCAGGAGGGACGGCCGGACGCTCAGCTCTGTCCTCGCTTCAGCCTCAGGTGCCCACTAGGATACCCAGGGTGCGCCCCAGGCCGAGGCACCGGAGTCCCGGGGGCGGGGGCGGCCACGGCGCAGGTTTGCTGGGGAGCCGCCTCCCCGAGTGCTGGTCAGGCAGGGGAGGCCCACGGGACCCCGCGCGATGGGCTCAGCGGCCTTAGACGTTTCTGAAACACAGGCGGCCAGCTCTTGGCTTAGTCTTGGAAACCTTCCGACGCCGTGTTTCCTCACCTTCTTCCCACCAGAAAACCCTCCTCCACCTCCTGATTCCCCGAGCAGGGGAGGGCCCCATCCCGCCCAGAGCCATAGGCCCACGCGGCCAGCTCTCAGGGGAGCGGCCCTGCCTCCGCACGCCGGCCCCCCCGACACACGTGCTCCGAGCCGGTCTCGGCCGCACACCTGGCTCTCGGCCCAGGCGATGTGACACACCCGTGAGGCGGGAGCAGCCCCGCGGGGCACACACACGCGGCCAGGGCAGTGCTGGGAGCCCCACAGGCTTCACCACCACCCACGGGTGCCCACGCTTGGACTTGCACGGGCAGGGGGTGGGGGCGGCGGCCCGGGCTCTCACCACAGGGACCCACCGTGGTTACAACATAAGCCAAGTTTCTCCAGTCTGACTTCTATGGCCTCTCTTCACACAAGTCTGATATTTTACCTTAAATTCCCCCAACAATTAAACACTGAGCCCTGTTGGGCACCAGGCTTTGTAGATGATGAGATGCAGCCCAGGCCAGCAGAGCAGAGTCCAGGGGCCGCTTCCTCATCACAGCTGCTGAGGTCACAGGTCAGAGGCTGTCGGCTCCTGTTACTTGAGAGGGTTTCATTTTAAAGCCAGACGCCAGCCTATTGCTAAGCAATAGGCCTGCAATTCCAGTGACTGCTGCAGTGGAGTGGGGGCTTTCTGTGTTTCTCCTGACTGGACTACGTATATAACCCCAAACGCGGGAGAAAGCAAAGGCCGACGCCACTGGGCTCCCTGACTTGGCCTGGGTCTTTTCTACATGTTAATCTACACAATTCTCTGCAGCACCTACATGATTCTCGCCTGCAAGCTAGAAGGGGCCCCACTGAAGATGGGGGGTGAGGTCGGGCTAAGAGCTGAGGGGGAGCTGGGCCCAGGTGCCACAGATTGAATGTTTGTGCCCCCGGACAAAGTCCTCTGTTGGAAGCCTTGTGCCCGAGGCAATGGTGTGTGGAGGTGGGGCCTTCGGGAGGTGCTTCGGTCATGAGGGTGGGGCCCTCAGGAATGGGGTCAGTGCTCTTCAAAAGGAGACCCCACAGAGCTCCCTGGCCTCTTCCGCCACATGTGGACCCAACAAGAAGCCCCCACCTGACCATCCTGACCTTGGACCTCCAAAACGGTGAGAAAGCAACTCCTGTTGTTTATAGCTCACACTGCGGCATGTCGTTAGAGCAGACCAAACGGACAAAGACACTAACACCCCTTCAGGGGCCATGGCCTTACAGCAAAGGACACAAGAAAATGTGCCCTGAAGGTTGGGCAGAGCTTTGCACCAACACGCTCCCCAGTCCACGAGCCTGTGCCTGGCATCCCTTCAGCCCTGGGGCAGCCGGCAGGGTGCAGGTGCGCGACAGGCCAAGGTGGTGATCTGTTCCCTCCCCGCCGAGGCCCGTGGTCCCGTGCTGGTCACTACCCCCCTGCTTCTTCCACCACCTCTCCGGGGGGAGACCCACTCAGACTGGCTCGCCACTTCACAAACCTTGCTTTTCAAACTCTTCGAACAGGGTTAGACTGGTGATGCTGGGCCCCGTGAAGATGATATAGTTCTTGCCCACGGCGTTCCGGCACAGGCTCCTGGCCACCATGCTGTGGAGCTGGGGTTTATTCTTCAGTGTGTCCAGTCCGTCTGGGCCCCCACCTTCCTTCAGGTGCACATAAATCTTTAACAGAAACACAAAGGGGCCAGTGAGCTCACAGCAGTGTCCAGCGGGGGCCCAGAACTTCCGGAAGCAGGGCTCCCATCACTGGGCCAGGACGCATGGGGAACCGCCCCCTCCTCAGATCACTGCCTCCGCGGCCCCCACACTCCATCATCCCCACCCAGAGGCCCTGGCTCACTCCCTAGGTGACCCACGGCTCCTGAAGCTAGCGGCTCAGTCCAAGATTCTTCGGTGTGGACGTGTCAAGGCACAGAAGGACACAGAGAGGTACAGGCCATGACTCTGCAGCTGAGGCCAACACAAACACACCCGCAGCTCAGAGGCATGCAAGTGGCAGGGTCACAACACACGGAAATAAAGGCTGTCTCCCCCTGCATGCGGCTAACTTACCTGTGCACTTTCCATTTGGATACAGCCTTTTAATTCACAAAGCACATGCACAACTACTGTTCTTTACCGGGACCACCAGGAAGGAGGAGATCATTCGCCTCATATTGCGGACGGGATTGGCGGTAAAAAACTCGCCTGAGGTCCTCGGGCCTCCAAAGAGGATGTGCTGGAGTCAGTAAGCAGTTTTTGAACTTTCTGTCCCATGCACATCTTCTGTGGACATCATCGAAGGGGTGAGTGTAGGAAACGGGAATGATTCAAGAAAAGCGTGGGCCTCGCGAGGGTTGACTGAGCTATGCAGAATTACACGGGTATCAACAACTCTTCTTTCAGAATACTTCTCCTGGAACATTCCAGGTGCCTTTGCTGGCAGCATGGCAGAGTGCTCGCCTGTGCCTGTCATGACGCATGGGGAAAACAGGCATTCGGGGAGCAATGAGGCTGACCCCGTGTGGGGCACAGAACTGCTGTGCAGCATTGTCCATGCAGCGGCCATGACACTCAGCTGGGAAAAACCAGGACAGGTTCCGGGGAGGGCCCAGGCGCACCTACAACACCCGCCCTCGGTCAGAGGACTTGGGACGGCCACTCCAGAAACACAGCATCCGATGTTCCTGAGGCAGAGGAGGGGCAGGTGAATGCAGGTCTAGTTGCCCAAGCAGCTCCTCTTCTGAGGGTGACCCCCATGTCCTGAACATTTGCCCGAGATGCGCTCAGGGCGACCCCACCTCCTCGCAGCCTGGCGGGCGATGGCTTGTAACAGGGAATGTTTTTTGTTGATTACTCAGCAGGACCCCGACACTCATTTGGGGCTCTCTATGCCGTCACCACCTCGATTCCCAGAAGAAATCTCTTCCATAGACATTAACACCCTGTGAAGCCGACTGTCTCGGTTGGGTGTGACATGGGATTCTGGCCGAGTGAGGACATTTTCTTAGACGCTGTCTTCCCTGCATCAGCGAAGCGCAGTGCTCATGGCCACCACTGTAGGTCTCTGCACCCAAGGCCTGCTCCGACCCACCGCCCTTCTCCCAGACATCCTACCTGAGCCGTCCACCATGCTCAGCACCATGAGTCCCCACCCTGCCTTAGGGACAGTTAGTTCTGCCCTGTGTATCACTTGAAAGGAAATCCTTGATCCAAACCCAGGATGCCCACCTAGGAAGGGGAGGCGTGTTGGGACGTCTAGGGCCTGACCTTGGTGATACCCCAGGTGGCTTCCAAAGGCCTGAGAGAGGGAGGCAGTCACTGGCTCACTCAGCCGGAGGCAGGCAAAAGTAAAACGGGATTAAGTGTTAAGATCTTACAGCCAACCTCAAATAATTAGATACATTCTAGCACAGGATGCAAGAAATGTGACTCAGCAAGAAGACTTTTAGAAAAACACAAACACAAAGGAAAACCTTGTGGATGGACGGCTGTCGGTCATTCAAGACTGACCAAGTTCACAGGATGTTGGCCTCCATTAATAACCACAGTGACTTCCTTCTTCTCTGGTCAAATCATGAATGGTTCTTCTGGGTACCACACTATACAAGGAATAAGAAAAGTGTGGTGGCCTGGTGCATTAGTTCGCTAGGGCAGACATCACAAAGAGCTGCAGACAGGGGGCTTCCACGATAGAAATGTATCGTCTCAGAGTTGTGGAGGCTGGAAGTCCAAGATCAAGGGTGTGGGCAGGGCTGGCTCCTCCTGAGGCCCCCCTGCTCAGCGTGTGGATGCTACCTGCTCCCCGTGTTCTTACATGGTCCTCCCTGTGTGTGTCTGTGTCCTCATCAGCTCTTCCTGTGAGGACCCTGGTCAGAGTGGGTTAGGGCCGCCCTAATGGTCTCACTTTAATTTAATTATCTCTTTAAAGACCTGTCTCCAAATAGGTACAGTCTGAGGTACTGGGGGTTAGGACCTCCACAGACAAATTCAGGGGCATGATTCAGCTCTAGCAGGTGGGGTGGTGGTGGCCAGGATAGGAGAGGCACAGAAGAAATCCAAGGACTGCGCTGTCTGTCCAGAGAGCAGGATGCCGAATGGCGAACAGGGATGGACATACACAAGGTCAGAAGGCAGCCTCCCCAGCGTGAGATCCCTCACTCACACTCAGAGCTGCCCCCACACTGACCGGGTGGCTCAGACAGGCCCCAGGCCAAGCCCCGCGGCCACTTGGAGGGTGGACAGAACAAGGGCTAGGCTCAGCAGACAGCTCCTAACCTTGAGATTCTTAGATTCCCTTCATGCCCCTGAGTGTTTATCTGGTCTGAGCTTCAGATGCCTGGGGGGTACGTCAGCACCAGAGGGCAGCACAGAACCCTATAGGCCAACTTCAGATGCCCCAGCAGAAGTGCACGAGGACACACCAGGACAGCGCTCTCTCCAGATGAACCTGCTGCTCTCAGTTCACAGGAGGACGGAAGACTGGTGTGACCAGGTCTGAACGTGGCCACCCAAGGTGACCTTCGCCAGCAGACAGCACTGCCCGGCTTGAATCCTAACAGCAGGGGTCCTAGTGCCAAAATCCAGGCAAGGACGATTCCCTCCTGGATCTAGTAACCTGGAGAGAGTCACAGCTTCCTAATGCTTTCTTGCCAACATCAGAGGCACTGGAAGGTCAGAGCCTTGTACACTCATTTGCAGCCATAAAGGAAGACTTTTCAAAGGTAGGTTATCCAGGTTCCTGGATAAGGGGGGCTTCAAGGCATGGGGGACCTTCAAACTGTCACCCTGCTGATTTCCAGACTGGATTCAGTTGCACAGATGACCGCCCACTCCCTCTTCTGCTTTCTCTGAAAGTGTGGACATCCCCAGGGTGGGGAGGAGGGCGCACAGGGTTGTGTGGACCTACTATGGTCCCACTGAGGAGATGCTTGGAGTGGAAATGGGGTGCCTGACGAGAGACCCCTTCACATCCCGGAGGAGTTGGGCACCTCTCCTGCTCATCGTAAGGCACGCATCAAAGCATACCATCAAGTGACCGAAGGCGAGGGAGGAGGTTTCCGACGCGGACTGCTGCCTGCCAGGGCAGAGCTCTGCATCTCGCAGCCCTTCGCCGTGACCAGCGCTGGAAGGTACCCACTGACATGGTGCCAGGAAGCACCTTCCCCACTTTCAGGCCACAGGGAAGGCCCAGCCCCATCACCAGTACAAATGTCAGCTTCTCTGGAAACACCGTCGTTCTAGCACTGTACTGCGGCTTTTATGGGCCCATGGAATTTTTGCTTCCATCAGCTGTTTCCTCCAAGAAAAAAAAAATCTTTTTTAAGTATATGCCACAATTGCATTGGCACTAAAAACAAATGTATTAGCATTACATATTAAAGCACTTTCTTCAACCTGCGGCATTCTGATTGTTCGATACAGACATCCACGCTCAGAATCGGACACAGTGTTTGTGTCGTGTTTGGTCGTTGTTTTGCTGTGTAAAAGTTTGGTTTCTTCCCCTTCTGATTCTAAGAGACACGGAAGCACTTTCACGGGCCCCTAAGGGCTTCGCAGCCATCAGCTCCGGCTCCGCTCGGCACCGGGAGCTCGGCTCGGGCTCGGGCAGTACTGGGGGAGGAGTGACTCCAGTTTGGAAAGAGGACAGAAAAGGCGGCGGCGGAGGCTCGGGGGTGGGCGGTGCGGACCGGATGTGAGAGCCGCATGACCGCGTTGGGTACGCGGCGCTGGAGACACCCGAGCAGGAGCCGCAGGCTGCAGGTGCGATGACCTCCCAAGGTGGCAGACCAGGCCCCTGGGGGTCGCCAGTGCGGGCGGGGGAGAACACGGAGGAGGGGCTCCCGGAGAAACGTGGGAAGGCAGGGCCAGGCAGGTAGGAGAACCAGAAGAGGGAGGAACAGGGGAAATGTGTCCGGGAGGAAACCCCCAGGGCGTCCAACACTCGTGACCCCATCAGGACACCTGGAGGACCCTGGTGATCCCCTCAAGGTCATGTAAAGATGCAGAACTGGAACAGAAATTCCCCTTCTGATTATGGCATTATTTAAAATACAGGCCGTGTGACAAATCATCTCTCCGTTAACACACACGGCTCTCTCCTCACACATCTGTGGCATCCTATGTTTGATTTTTCTATATAGATATCCACACTCAGAGTCAGACACACTGAGTATTCGTTGTTTTTAGTTGTTGTTTTGCTGTGCAACAAATCACCACAAGCCTAGGGGCTTAAACGATACCCACTTATTAGCTTGCTGTTCTGGAGCTTGGACGTGCAGGCACGGCATGTGTGAGTTTTCTGCTCAGGGTCTCACGCAGCAGCGGTCAAACTGCTGGCTGGTGTGTTGCATTTGTACTTGGGATCCTGCTTCCAGCTCGTTCAGATTGCTCCCTGTGGCTGGAGGATGGAGGTCCCTGTGTGTGGGCTGTGAGCTAGGTCTGCTCTCAGCAGCTGGAGGCCACCCGCACGCCTTCCCATGCAGCCCGCCCATCAGCAAAGCCGGCAATGGAGACTCTCCCTTGGGTTGAACCCCATCCTTCAAAGTCTCTTTGCCAGCAAGCGTCTGGTCCTTTTAAAGGATCAACTGATCAGGCCAGACACACCCAAGATAATTCCAAGATCAACCAATTTCAGACCACAATTATACCACAAAATCAAAATTCTTTCACAGCAACACCTAGATAAATGGTTGAGTGAATAATGGAGAGAAGACAGCTACCTGCCAGGGATGGGAATTCTCTGAGCGTCTCCAAGTTCTGCCTACCACCCACAGGGACATGGGACAGCATTTCTGTGGATCAGAAGTCAAACAGCAGAGCTCATAAATGAAGTGCTCTCCCAACTTCTTATTCAAACCGGAAGAGTGGTGGTGATGTTAACTTTATGCCCTGAAACAGATTTCAGTGCCCAGTGTATGAAGAACAGCAGCAACAAACCTGCCTACCCACACATCCCAAGCTGGTGAGGCTCTGGGAGCACTCACACCACTGGGAATGCCAATCTGGAACAACCTTTCTGTAGGGAAGTTTGACAGTACGAAGGAGAAACCTTAAAAATCCTCATGCTATTTTACTCATGAGTTCCACTTTCAGGAATTGAACCCAATGTAACAATAAAAAATGCACCATATACATAAAACCATGTACATCTCAGAGGTTTTCATAATGGCAAAACAAATCTGCAACATCCTAATTATCTCAAGTGAGGAGACTAGTTAAAATTATATATGTAGATATAATGAAATATGGTACACTTTTAAAAAATGTGACTTAGAAAGATGATTACATATCATAGAAAATTTCACAATATCCTTTTAAGTGAAGTAGCCAGATAAAAAATGTTTGTATGTGGGTGTATGTGTGTTTATATAGGTATGTTGGAATTATAGCTATTTTGAGATTTTTATATTTTTGATGCTAAACATACAATACAACTTGATCAGAAAAATATACATTACATCTAATTACAGAACTTCCCCATTAGGATTCCCTATCCAAGCATAGGTATGTTTGGAATTTGCAGTATCCTGTTAGGGAATTTGCAGTATTCCTGTTAGGGAATCTGGAAGAAGGCTGAGGCCAGTGAGAGCCCCAAAATGGTCTCAAATTTGTGGCACTCATTACTATAAAACAATGAGTTTATTTTTAAAGTGAATATAAAACAGGGTATGTGTTTAAATAACATAAAAAAATAGCAACGTCAAAAGTCCCAGCCCCTAAGGCAATCTACAGATTCAATGCAATGCCTATCAAAATACCAACAGCATTCTTCAATGAACTGGAATAAATAGTTTTAAAATTCATATGGAACAACAAAAAACTCCGAATAGCCAAAGCAATCCTCAGAAGGAAGAATAAAGCAGGGTGGATCTTGCTACCCAACTTTAAGCTCTACTACACAGCCACAGTAATCAAGACAATTTGTTACTGGCACAGGAACAGACCCACAAACCAGTGGAACACAATAGAGAGTCTAAATATTAACCCAAACATATGTGGTCAATTAATATATGATAAAGGAGCCATGGACATACAATGGGGAAAGGACAGCCTCTTCATCAGCTGGTGTTGGCAAAACTGGACAGCTACATGTAAGAGAATGAAACTGGATCATTGTCTAACCCCATACACAAAAGTAAATTCGAAATGGATCAAAGACCTGAATGTCAGTCATGAAATCATAAAACTCTTGGGAAAAAACATAGGCAAAAATCTCTTGGACATAAACATGAGTGACTTTTTCATGAACATATCTCCCCAGGCAAGGGAAACAAAAGCAAAAATGAGCAAGCGGAACTACATCAAACTGAAAAGCCTCTGTACAGAAAAGGATACCATCAATAGAACAAAAAAGGCATCCTACACTATGGGAGAATATATTCATAAATGACAGATCCAATAAAGGGTTGATATCCAAAATATATAAAGAGCTCATGCACCTCAACAAACAAAAAGCAAATAATCCAATTAAAAAATGGTCAGAGGAGCTGAACAGACAGTTCTCCAAAGAAGAAATTCAGATGGCCAACAGACACATGAAAAGATGCTCCACATCACTAGTCGTCAGAGAAATGCAAATTAAAACCACAATGAGATATCACCTCACACCAGTAAGGATCACCACCATCCAAAAGACAAACAACAACAAATGTTGGTGAGGATGTGGAGAAAGGGGAACACTCCTACACTGCTGATGGGGATGTAAATTAGTTCAACCACTGTGGAAAGCAGTATGGAGGTTCCTCAAAAAGCTCAAAACAGAAATACCATTTGACCCAGGAATCCCACTTCTAGGATAGGAATTTACCCTAAGAATGCAGCAGCTCAATTTGAAAAAGACAGATGCATCCCTGTGTTTATCACAGCACTATTTACAATAGCCAAGAAATGGAAGCAACCTAAGTGTCCATCAGTAGATGAATGGATAAAGAAGATGTGGTACATATACACAATGGAATATTATTCAGTCATAAGAAGTAAACAAATCCTACCATTTCCAACAACATGGATGGAGCTAGAGGGTATTATGCTCAGTGAGATAAGCCAGGCAGAGAAAGACAAGTACCAAATGATTTCACTCTTATGTGGAGTATAAGAACAAAGAAAAACTGAAGGAACAAACCAGCAGCAGACTCACAGAACCCAAGAAAGGACTAAGAGTTACCAAAGGAAAAGGGACTAGTGAGGATGGGTGGGAAGGGAGGGATGGAGGGGGAGAAAGGGGGCCTCACGATTAGCGTGTATAATGTAGAGGGGGCAAGGGGAGGGCTGTGCAGCACAGAGAAGACAAGTAGTGACTCTACAGCATCTTACTATGCTGATGGACAGTGACTGTAATAGGGTATGTGGGGGAGACTTGGTGATGGGGGGAGTATAGTAAATATAATGTTCCTCATGTAATTGTAGATTAATACCAAAATTTAAAAAAAAAACATCCCAGCCAAGGGGCATGATTTAGAGAACACTGCAGTGGTGCAGTCAAAACCTGGCCAAGAAAGGGGGGCAGCCTTACGGGTGCTGCCTGGTCCAATGGCCACTCTGTTCCAGGGTCCCACTGGTCTGGCTTTGCTTTGACTGAATGACTGCAGCTGGTCTAAGATGTCCACCTGTACCCCTTAGCTGGATGAATAAATCTGTAATTCCATGAAAAAAACCATAAACCCCCACAGAATCCTATCCCAACTTTGTGCCCTTGCTGCCTGCTGAAGGCACCCAGGCGGATGGTGTCCAGATCGGAAAGCGTGCCCGACGGAATGCCATCAGTGACCTGGGAAGGCGGCCTCATGGGTGGCCACACCCACCTCCATACACCGTGCGGGGGGCTTTCTGCAAGGGCTCCCAAGAGACAGTGCTGAAGGGAACACTTCGCCTAGACGTGTAACTGCTGGCTGCTCACACTCCAGGACATGCTCTCTCTCCACACATCTAGGGAGAGGGCATCATGGTACTGAGAGAGTGTCCGTCACCAGACAGATGGAATTTGCTGCAGAAACTTCCACGACGTGATCTGTGAGCTTGCATGACAAGTGTCTTTCGGGCAGAAAAATGTATCTTTTAGTTTGCCAAGCAGTTCGCTTTTCCTGAGAAATGTTTTTCTTGGTCCTATGATTTATTAACTTTTAGATACATAGATTTAGAAAGGGAAGGAAGAAAATTCATGAATACATGGCTTTGCACTTTGCTCCACGATGTTACTACTAACATGTATTTTATATTGACATCCTACCAGAAAGGATCTTAGGAAATACAAGCTATAGTAGTAATACCTTGGGGGGCACATGTGACCCATATTTATCTCAGCCCTCCCTCTCAAACGTCCCCAGACCTCGAGGGGTGGGACCCAGTCCATGGCCCCCCCAACCCCAACCTCTCAAAAGAACACAGAACGTGGCAATCGTCGGTGGTCATTAGCACGTACCTGCTGTGCTTCCACTGAGCCGTCACTGAGGCTCTGGGGAAAGCCTGCTTCAGCTGTGCAGGTCTTGACCATTGGCCCCACTTCCCCTTCAGAACAGAAAACAACCCGGTTTCTCTGTGGCAGTTGTCCGCCTGTCGGGGCAGGCCCATGGGGACAGGATCCTTTGCTTGAACCTCTCTACCCACGCGCTGTGCCAGCTGCAGGTGGGGTGTGTGACCCCAGCCATGGGGAATCAGCACAGGAGTGAGTGCACAGCCTGCGCCCACCGAGACGGCACTGAGCATGGAAGGCTGTCCCGGGGACGCGCAGAGACAGGCACCCATAAGAGCCCCGAAGCCCAGGAGATGTGCACGCGCCAGCAGAGAGGCCGAGTCCGCCACAAGGAGAAGGTGAGGGTGTAAGCTGGATTTGATGGGCATGAGCTCCGCCACTTACTCACTTGTGTGATTTGGGGCAATTGCTTAATTGCTGAGCCCTGGTTTCCTCATCTGTGAGGATAATGATATCCTGTGTACCTCACAAGGCCACTGTCGGGATGTGAAAGGTGTGTACACACAAGTGACTCGATAACAAGCTCTACTTGGTGCTGTAGCCTCTAGACACGTGACTGTGTTAATTTAAAGTAAGATTAAAAGTTCTCAGTCATACGAGTCACATTTCAAGGACTCAGTGGTCGCAGGTGGCCAGCGGCTGCATGATGGAGAGCTCCGTCTCCGTGTGAAGCCCCACTGCACAGGGTGCTCCAGGCCACCCTTGGCGAGCAGCCCAGTTCTCCAGCACAGTCTCCAAGCCACCGCCTTACTGATGGCTTTTCTCTCACACTGACCATGACCGCGGCCAGGAAGGATGTGTCCAGAGACTGTCCTCTGCCACTGTCTTCTCCAGCTGTACCTTCAGCACGACTGTCCCCTGCAAGAACCTTGCTTTTGTTTCACCCTAGAGCTCCAATCCCCAGGAGGCTGTCTTTCAAAATGATGGACTGGGGGAAGGACAGGGGCCAGCACTGTGTGTGCAATCAGGGCGGTGAGATCCTGAGCTCCCTGGGGAGAGGGCCAGGGTTTATCTGATCTGGGCAGTGCCTGACTCTCTTACATGGGCACTTAACAAAACTTTCCTGTCCTCTGAATCCCTACATGGTAAAGAGGTCTGGGCAAATTAATCCATTCAATAGACTGAGCACAAGATTAGTGCTCAGCTACTTGCTCAAGGCCACTCAGAGAGGTCCGTGACAGATGTCTGCACCCGGGCCACTCTCATCCTATGATACAGCCACATCCAGCCTGGACAGGATGCAAGCCAGCAGCCTCCCCACCGCATGACTAAAGAGACAGACAAACGCCCCGCCCTGCTCCATTCTAGACTCCACAAGCACAATTCACTCTGGCCAATTAATTCACTCTGATCCTCACTTTTCCAGCTAATCCAGTCAGGTATAGGTCAGAAGTGAAAAATTTCATTCACTTAGTGTATAAAAAAGACTAAAAGTCAAATAAGAATAAAATCAAACTCCAGGGCAAATTCTTCAAGTTCTTTCAACATAAAAACTACGTCTCAGAATCAGGAAGATCAGTGACATCAGACGCTAGACCATCTATCACACATCAATCAAGGTGGGGAGGAAAGAGCTACCTGGTCTTAAGTCTAAAGCGAGAAAGCGTCTCTTGCTGGGCAGAGGGCGCAGCCTGGAGGCTGAGCAGGTGAGCTCTGGGTGGGAAGGCTGCATGCAGTCCCAGGCCCACCACTTTACGGCTGAGAGTCAGGCAAGGCAGCTAGTCTCCCGGTGCCTCAGTTTTGTCACTGTGAGACGGGCCATACCACCACCTACAATCAAAGCTGTCACAAGATGAATAACTTGTGCTCACATGGAACCTGGCATGCGGTGAACGCTCCGTCGATGCCGAGTATCCCTTTCTGAGCCCCCCAAGGGAGCCGCCATAAACCCAGAGACCCAGTTCAGGGGAGAGGCACTTCCAGACCAGCTGGGCCAGCACCCCAGGGCACAGGACCTCAGCAGAGCACCCCTCGGCTGTTCATCTGGGCTCTGCCTGGACCCTAGCGATGGGCAAGGCATGTAGGAGGCAGAGGACCCTCTGCTTGGGAGCTTCCATCCTGAATGCTGGCTTCTGGGCCAGCCTTCTCCAGAGAATGTCAGTTCACTGAGCAAGAAACCATGGCTGTCCCTTAGGGTGGTTGGGCCCTTCTCAACATGATGGCAGCTCAGCCTCTGGAGACGTCTGGGCTGTCTTTTTCAGGTGGAACACCCCCACACCCCTTCAAGCTTCTGCCCAGCAGTCGCCAGACATGTGCCCCCCACCTGCCAACCTCCCTCGTGGGAGACCCTGGGTCTCACACCTCGGAGCAGGTTCCCAGTTCAACACTCAAATGGGAGCAATTTCTTTCCGACGACACCAGTTTGTTTCTGTTTTTAGATTAGCAGACCTTTCCTTATAGAACCTCAGGGCTCCTGGTCACCGTGGGGCACACCACATCAACTGCACTGTTGGTGTTCTCCCACTTTTTGACACAGCAGAGACAGAACAATAGTCTCTACAGAGGCAGTCTTCTTTTGACCCCACACACAAGGTTTCCAACATGAGTAACCTTAACGTCCCAGACTGAGGAATTCCAGCCTCTCCATGAAATGGCTTTCCCGAGCCTGGAAGCATCATCTTCTGTATGAATGTCTCCTCGGCACACTGGGGAGCCTGCAGACCAGGGGGCGGTAAGGACCCTTGGCTGCTCCCATTCTCAGATGCCCTTGGCTTGGCTGGAGGGTGTGCTGGGTTGGGGACAGTCCTTGGCAGCCTGTGACACAGGTGCATGCCCCCAAGGGCGCCCTAAGCCTCCCTCAGAGACAGCGGTGGTGATGTCAGAAGGCATTAGCTGTGGTCTCACATAGTATAAAGCAAAATGTCTCCAGACCTTCAGAGCCTCACTTTACAACTCCCTTACGTGTAGCTTATTTGGTCCCCATGAAAACCTGGGAGTTTCAAAATGCCTGAAGACCCTCCCTGAGGCTGCTGCCTTGTGCCGGTGTATGGCATCCATTAGCCCAGAGGGAGGATTTCCCACCGCGGACACAAACACACCACCCATCGCCCGATTCACAGACACGCTTCCCATTTAGATACTCACATTGGAAAGGAGATTCTGCCCCAAGCTGGTCATTGTATATTTTTCTCCCTTCCTGGGAAGGCCCCAGGGGGCAGAAGTGGGCTGAGCAGAGACACTGGAGACAGGAGCCAGCCAGCTCTCTGTCACCTGTCGCCATACCATTGCCTAACAGTCTTGAGTTTTGGGGTAAATCATTTGTCTTTGGGATCTCTGGTTCTGCCATGTGCTAAGGACAGCAGCACCTTTCCCAGAGGCCTGTACCTTGCTCAGCAGATGTGCCTCAGTGCTGGCCTGAGCTGGTGACACTGGCTACCGTCCCCCCAGCCCAACCCCTGCAGTCACGGTCTACCTTCTCCACTGGCGAATCCCACATCCACTCTGCATGCAGAACAAAGGCTCAGGGAGCCTTGCTTAGCTCCCTGATGTCTCCTAGCACTTCAACATTCTGCACAGACTTCTAATATGAAACCTGTCACACTATCTTTAAGAATATTTTTAATATGTCTCTGTCTGTCCTACTAGATGGGCAGTGAGAGCTCCATTTCCCTCGGGCAAGCCAGGTGGACTATGGGAGAGCCCTCTGCAGTAGGACAAATAGAAGGCGATACACAGAGATCCAACCATCCATCCGAGAGAGAGGTAGACATGTATTTTAAGGGACTGGCTCGCAAGGTTATGAAGGCTCAGCAAGTGCAAAGTCCACAGGAAGGCTGGCAGGCTGGCGATCCAGGGCAGAGTCGCAGTTCAAATGCAAAGGTGGTCCGCTGGGCCAAATTCCCTCCTCTTCCAGGGAAGTCCATCTTTTTTCTATTAAGGCTTGAGCTGATTGGATGAGGCTTGCCATATTATGAAGAATAATCCACTTAGTCAGAGTCTATGATTTAAATAATCATCTCATCCAAAAAATACATCCACAGAAACATCCAGAATCGTGTTGGACCAAGTATCTGGGCACCATGACCCAGCCACATCGACACATAAAATCAGCCAGCATGCCCTGTGGGCCCTGCAGACACCAGGGCAAAGCCAGGAATCCGGGTCAGGAGGAGGGGAAGCTGAGCGGGCACTCAGGGCCCCTGCACCCCCCAGAGCTGCCTGATGGGCAGGCTGCCCCGGGAACACCACAGGTGACCTGCGTGCGGCTCCAGCATGGACCACAGAGAGCTGGTGGCGGGACTGAGGGCCCTCACTTGTGCATAGGCACTGCACGTACATAGTGCAGCTGGAGAGGGAGGCCGGCCCGGCCAGCAGAGAGGCAATGCGCTCCACGAGACACAGCGCCAATTGTCAACACATCATGGCACCAGGCAACTGCCCTGAGCTCTGGCAGCATCCAGGGCTTCTGCTCGGGGGACCATCTCTACCTGACAGCGAGGTGTCTGCCAGCTGAGAGACCTGCTCTGGGCCGTCCTGGATCTATGGAGGTGGATGGTGGCCATGGCTGCACAATGTTGTGAATATACTTCACGCCACTGAATCGGATGCTTAAAAATGGCTAAAATGGCAAATCTTATGTCATCTTCTATCACAACAAAAAATGAGAGATGCTCCCCGAGGACAGGTCCATGCCTTTCCTTGCATTCCCATACTGCAAAACCCCCACCTTGCTCCTTGCCACCCTTCACGCTGCAGTTGGTCAGACTGAAAGGCCCTGGGCCCTGGCCGAGGCGGTGGCATGCTTCACAGAGCCGGGTGACAGACTCATCGGACCGGTGCCACGGGCCTGCAGCACTGGCAGGCTCACATCTGCACATACTGACCATTTTCAAGTGCTTGGTGCACAACAACACAACAAGTTCCTGGAGTTTCAGAAACGTTTGTTTCCGATGATTCACCTGGCCCTTCTGAAGGATGCAGTCCGGCCAAAGAAAGCTTAGAGTCTCGGCAGAAGGAAGCCACAAGGCTGAGGCAAGAGCTGGTCTCTCCTGGAAACACACCCGGACACCCACTGCTCCTTCAAGACACCAGCGCAGCCCAGGATGGAGTAACTGGGAGATGAGCCAGTGAGCCTGAAGACCCTAACCAGTCAGCCCCCCGTTGACTGTGCCAATGCACAGTGAATAAGCACAGAAGCTCAGTGGTATGTACGACACTCTCAGTAGCTCATGGGTTGTCAGGGTCAGCGACCTAGGCTGGCTGGGCATCCTCTCCTGTTGGGTGAAAAGCCCAAGGAGAAGTGTGCCCACAGCCCTTCCCGTCTCTCTGTGCATCACCTCTGCTGCACCCTACTAGCCAGGATAAAATGCACAGCTGAGCTGAGAACAGGGCAGGGTGGGCAGACGCTGCTACCAGTGAGGATATATAGTCATAGTCCACTAAGTGCAGTGGCAATATGTCTTAACTAAAAGTCTGTACCTTAATTTAAAAACACTTTATTTATAACTAAAAAATGCTAACCATCATCTGAGCTTTCAGTGAGTCCGAATCACTAGTCACAGATCATCAAAACAAACAGAATAATGAAAAAGTTTGACATATTGCAAGAATCACCAACACATGACATGGAGACAGGGAGTGAGCAAATGCTACTGGGAAAATGATGCCGACAGGCTTGCTCGATGACACAGGGTGGCCCCAAACCTTCAATCTGTGAAAAACGCAGTATCTGCAAAGCACAACACAGCAAAAGGTGTGCCTGTGATTCACCCCCTGCCTTCACCACGCAGGTGAGGACACAGGGGTGCACAGTGACCTGGGGCACTGGCTGAGGTCAGAAGGAGCAGCAAGAGCGGGGACAGCCACCACCAGGGCCAGGGCAGGGGGCGGCAGCCGGGGCCCTGGGGCAGTTAGCGTGTGGTGCTGGGCCTGCCATGAGTCCTGGGGACGTGACGCGTGGAAGCTCTTGGGGGCAGGGCACGCTCTGCCCTGTGTCTCCTGCCCCTCCATCTCCCCAGGCTGCTGACTTTAACCAGGATTAGGACCTGGAGAACCAAGGATAGGGATGCAACACTAAAAAGACAACTGTCCCGGGACATACGGCCCCTTCTCCGTGCCTCTTGGTTCCTCACGGGCAGAAGTGTCCCCTCCCTGCTTGGCCGCCCGCCCTGGGCACCTTCCACTGGGCCAAGGAACAGAGCCGTCAGCTGGGGGCCCTGGGAACGTTCTTGGTCCCCCTGCCAGGGGACGGCCTGTAGCTGACAGGTGCCTGGTGCTCCCAGCACTTCTGCCCGTGGGTGTTTTAGTTGTGGCCCTAGTGGTGGTGGAGAGCTAGCTCCAATCCCAGCTCCTAAACACAAACCCTTGTGCTGCAGCAAAGCCTCCAAGAACTGGAGTTTTAGAAATGAAAGGAAACTTTGGGGTAACAATCTAAACTTTTCATTTTACAAATGGGGATTTTATAGATTTTATAGAAGTGGGAATGAATCCGTACTGAGAATGAGGTCTGTGTCCTTGCCAGGCAATGAATGCGAGTTCTAGTTGCTCAGCAACGTTACGGTTAAGAAGTGGTGGCAGATGCACACGGACCCCCCACACGATACTGGTCAAAAGCTGCACAGGCTGACCTCCCAGAGGGCAGGACCACGTCTCCATGGCCTGTGGTCTGGCACCGCGCTGCACATAACAGGTCCTCTAGTATTCGTTCAAAGAAGGGCTGACGTGGCTCAGAGGGGTTATATAAAGTGAGCCTGACTCCCCTGCCCCCACAGGAATACCACTGAAAACGGCGCTGTAGAGGTGGCAGGGCCTCGGAGGCTATACGGGGCCAGGGGGCCAGGCCGCATGACGAGTGGGTTCTGCTCTGGGACAGCTCAACTCCGACAGCCCCTGAAGCCTGCGCAGGAGCCGACTCAAGCCCTGGTCCGGCTGGAGAGCCCGGCCCCGGCCCACCAAGGCTCCGCCAGGCCTGTGGGGCAGAGTGGCAGGGTCCTGCTGAGCAGAGACACTTACCTGCAGCCCGTGTACATTCCCGGCTGGGGCCCTGAGCCCACGTGGTGAGGAGATGCTCGGCTGAACCTTTTCTGGCTCAGTGGGGGTGAAGAGCAGAGCCCTGTGTCTTGGGCCTGGGGCTGCGGCCAGGCAAGGGCAGTGTGGGTGGGTGGGGGGTGGCCACTGGGACTGCAGGGCTGGGACACCCTGAGCAGCATGGCAGGAGAACCAGCCCACACCAGCAGCCGTCACCTAGGGGCCACATGCTGGGCTTAGCCGGGCCCCATGTACCCTGGCTGCTCCAGGCAGCTCAACATTGGACACTTTTCCTGCAGCAGCGCGAGGCTGCCTCTTCTAAAATATGTGCCTGCGTCTGCCTGGAGCAGGGCCAGGTGAGCGGGTGGTAACGCAGGCTCCGAGGGCCACCCTCCCGGTGAAGGCTGATCCAGCCAGCGGGCTGCTGGTGGCCTGGGAGGTGGTACTCAGGACCGGAAGGCAGGTCAGAGACCTGCTGGGTGCAGAGGCGGGTGGGGGGCTTCTGCGACCACCACGAGCACACTCCCGAGGACACGGTAGCCCCCTCTGGTGCCCCCTGCTTCAGGGAAGCCGACTCTGCGAGGGCCCGAGCCTTGATCAGGGATTACTGCTGCTCATCCAGAGGCCAGAATGGGCGGAACACGCATGAGGCAGGGCGACTATGCCAGTGCCCAGGGGCCGGTCGGGCAGCAGCCCAGCCCAGCCTCGGAGGGAGCGCCTGGAGCCGGTGCAGGGAGGAGGGAGGGGAGCACTCGCCAGTCCCCACATGAGCCAAGCCCCCGACCCCTTCCCTCGGCACCCTCAGCCCGGCCAGGCTCACCTGGACGATGAAGCCGGTGGAGGAACACTGCCTGACCCACAGGCTAAATTTCCGCTTCTTCCTCTTCCGCAGTTCCCGCTCCGTGCACGTGGCGATGAACACGGGGTCCTCGTCAATCAGGGGTTCGTGTAGCACCTGCCAGGAACCAAAACGAAAAGACTCTCACAGAAGGCAGCTTGGGCTCAGATGTTCCCCCTCGGGCTCGAATCTGGTGTCTGCCTTTGGCCTGCTGTGCAACCTTGGCAAAGGGACTTCCGTCTGTGATCTGGAGTCTCAGCAATAAGAGCATAATATCAATACTTACGTCAGTGGTTTGGGGACAACTAAGTAATAAATTGTATGCAACACACTTAGCACAGGCCCCGACAAATAGTATTTAGTAATTGGAAATTATTATTTGTATCATTATTATTACTGCCTATCCAACTCTCACTTGGTGGAGGACCTCCAGCAGGGGCCCTGATCTCTCGCGGGTCATGCCCGGAGGTGGGCACTACTTCTCTGCAAAGGAGACCTTTCTCCTGATGTACAGCCCCAACTGCTAATACCTTCCCCTCACTGACTCAACATTTACCAACATTTAGCTCAGCTAAATAAGCCTATTGATCCGTCTTGCGCCCCTGTGAGAAAGAAAGGAAACCACATATGTTGCTTTAGATATTCAACACAGCTCCCATGCCAGCCCAGACCCTTTTCTTTCTCCCAGGGCTGAGCATTCTCTTTTTAATAACTAGTTCCTGAAATGACCCAGTTCCCTCGCTGCCACGACCCAGCCTCTGGCTTTCTTCTAGGGCATTGGGTCCTTTCCAACATGTGCTTCACCAATTTTTTAACTTATTTGGCCTATTCCAACTTCTTGATAACATGGCTATAGGACTTTTTAAATGACAAGACAATAAAGTAAAAGGAAACAGTATAACACAAATAGGCTCCACAGGGTGGCCCGGGTTTTTTTCTTCCGTCTGGAGATTTTTGGAGGTGACTTTTGAGTGAGTTTTAGGAATCTGCCACACTTCCCTCCCCAATCCTATTTTAAACTGAAGTATGAATTGGCGTGTATGTCTGAAGTTCACCGAAATGAAGCATGTAAGAAGCAGTATGATCCCAAGAACCCTACACGATGCCCTGGACCAGAAGGCAGCAAACCACGGTGTATTCAGGCCCCCTGCCTGCAGTAAATAGTTTTATTGGAACCTGCCATACTCACTTATATATTATCTGCAACAGTAGAACTGACGAGATGACGCAGACCATTCAGCCTACCACTTAGCCTTCCTGGCCATTGACAGAAGAAGGGTTGTAACCCATTCTCCATCAGAGCTTTTCAAACTTGAATGGAGAAACTAGTAACCAGGGGGTCTTAAGAAAACTGGGATGATGATTCAGCAGGTGTCGGGCAGGGCCCAAGTCTCTGAAATTCCAGAAAGCTCCCAGGTGATGGGAGAACACGATCTGACGGGGGCAGAACACGAGGCAGTACTTGCCAAGTGTGAGTTGGACAGTAATCCTTCCACTCGCCCGCTAATGCCACCTTGAATTCCAGCAAACAAATTAACAGCCTTGCAGCGTTTGGCCTTAGCTGTGCACACTGGCCCCTGGGCTTTCCTGCTGGTGGACGCTGGGGACATTAAGCCCAGCCTCCCCTGTCTTGTGCTCGTGGAGGGGAGGGCTGGCGAAGCTGCCCAGCGGCGGTGCCCGCCCCAGGCCCTCCTGCCTGGCTCCACACACTCACACTCTGCGTATCTCATGAAACATTCAGAACCCCGTTTGGAGCCAGTCTAGCCAAATGGACAAGCCCCATACACGGTGGGGAAACAGCACAGAGGGAAGGGGAGGAAGGCATAGAGAACCCTTTTAGCTGCCTGCCTGCTTCCTGCCCCATCATACCAGCTAAGGAACTTCTGGGCATCCCCTCCAAGGCCACAGAAAATGAAAATGCCCCTCTTACTCTCATCTGCAGAAAGCAACATACCCTACAGCACTTGCACTTAATGTACCATCAATTGCAAACTTATATTTAATCATATGCGTCACCAAAACACAGGGCCAGCAAGTTTATCTGGCCCTCAGTTTTGCCTCTTTTCTATCACGTGAGCAGGTCAGTCCTAAACACAGCACAGACCAGTGTGCCCGCCAGAGCTCTACAAACTATGCACGCCTGAAAACAACCTCCCTGCCCTCCAGGCGGAGGGCTGGTTAGCACCTCCCTGTCCCCCAGCTGTATTTCCCCAGCACCCTTCTGCGCTTGACAAACTCATTCTGGGGTGTGGCAGTGGTTAGAGTGGGAGAAAGACAGTGCATCCCTTCATTTACTGCATGATCTCCTCTGGAAATAGTCTTTGAATTAATGTCTCCCCAGTTTTGAGGAAATACAGCATCTCCCCATTTTGCACTTGTGTTGAAACACATGCATGCAGGCACCCAGATGCACCAGGGCTGTCTGGGTCGCATTAGATTCTGGGGGCATTAGGTTTCTGAAGACTCTGTAATGTTCTAAACCCGGCCCAGACGGTCACCTTTGCTGGACAGAAGGGCTCCAAGAGACTGGGGGGCAGAGGGCATGCTGTGTGGGTTGAAGGTGTGGGGGGCAGAGGGCAGAGCAGCCCCTGGGACCCTGGAGAACATCTGCCCCCACGTGTGATGCTCAGATGGGACAAGGACAGGTCCAAGCGGCCTCTGCAGGTGGAAGCGGAGACCCTTCAGAGGGACCCTGAGGCCTGGGGCTGGCGGGCGGCACCCCACACCCCAGCCATGCTCACTGCTCGACCCCCTCCTTGAACTGATGCTCCAGAGCCACCCGGGATTTCTAGAGGAGAAAGCTGGGACACCGGAAATCCTGAGCACTTCCAGCTCCTCAGGTCAGGGGTTGCAACGAGCTTTCCTCCCATTCCAGGAGGCAGACGGGTCTTTGACAAGACCCTGAACGCAGAGCCAAGCCTGATGAGGCCACGCTGGAGGCCAAGGCGGAGAGCCTGCCACGCAAGCCCAGAGGCAGCGAGGCCCCTCCACACGGAGAGGGTGGCACTCTCAGGGCACACAGGGCCCCTCCACTCACTTGCGAGGGAGGGGGTGCAGTGACCTGGGGGGGCCCCCGGCCAGCAAGGCCTAGTGTGCCCGCCAAGTCATATGCTGCTGCCCACAGACACAGCTGGCTCGACAGGACCCCAGGTCAGGGGGAGGAAGGAAGACAGAAGGAGAGAAATTCCACCTGACTGTCCGCCAACTGGAAAAGCAGCCCAGGGGACCTCTGCTCCCTGCTCCCGTCTGCTGGGTGGAAGGGACTGGGCACTCTGTCTGCCTCCCCAGACTCACGCTCCACCCCTCCTCCCCTGCAGTGTGGCCTGGAGGGGGGCCTCTCCCAGAGCACATGGGCCGGGAGGGCCCCTGCCGTCTGCCCTCACTGCTCCCGGCACACCCCCTCTCCCCGGCCCGGGAGATCCCAGCTTCCCGCTGTGGCTGGCCTGGGCATTTCACCGCCTGGCAACTTGCCTGGACCCTGACTGCACCCGTGTCTGTAGTCCCCACCTCTCACTGCTCTTCCAGAGCAGAGCGTTTGTGTCCTACTGGGATCCTGACCAACGCATAGGGCACTGGGTAGGAAATGGGAGTGGAAAGAAAATGCAACTTCACAAATACAACAGTAGAAATAAAAATTAAATACAAATGCAAAAAAACAAAACGTGGGGGGTAAGTAAAAGGGGGAAAATCCCCACCATGACCAGAGAGCCCCTCCCTGAGCTGAACCCACTTGAGGCCCCTCTTTCCCGAGTCTTGCCAGCTTGTACCAGGAAGACACGCGGGCAGAGACAATACAGTGGAAGCCTCTCCGGGTTCCCTGGCTTGGCCTCCCCGCTGCCCATCTGAGCCAGACACAGAGGCGGCCGGAGTTGCCTCCCCAGACACGTGCCTGCCGCACAGCTGTGTCTGGCCACTGTCTGCTCAGGATGCTGCTGGGCTCCAGGGCCTGTGCTCAGGGCTGGCAAAGGGCGAGCTCACGGCTCTCAGAATTTGCTGGCGGGCCCTGCAGTGGGCCTGAGAGCTGCCCCAAACTCCGCAGACATACGCACAGGCATGAGACTCACCCTGGCTTTTGGTCATAGGCATCTGATACTGCATTTCTAGGAGACACAAGCACAGGGCCAGTGCACAGCAGGCACGCCACAAACGTGACTATAACTGTGGGTAAGGGTCACCTGGTCCGGGTGCTAGGAGGACCCTCAGCAGCCTTGTCTTCAGGCTGTTAAATATCAACTCTCCAGAGAGCCATACTGATTCTGGAGAGACACCCGGGCGTAGCAAGGCCGCAGCCTTCTCCAGCAGCCCTTAGAATGTCTGACCCCAAGGATAATCAGAATATTGTTTTTTCCTTGAATCCAGCCAACATCTCTCTGACTTTGTTTTCAACCAAGCAAATATTCAGTGAGACAAGAAATGATGTGCTCAGCCCTGTAGTTGGTCCTGCGGGGCCTGGCAGAAGGCAGGGCTTGGGGGGCCCACAGACCCCAGCTCCTGGGAGGAGGGAAGTGACCCACTGGGAGACAAGACAGAACAGCATGTGGCTGCCCTATAGGTAGCAGGGGGAGTCCATGAAACTGGGAGCCAGCACGGGCGCAAGCCCCACAGACACCTGGAGCCCTAACTCACACAACGGCAGGATGCCCCGCGGCTATTTTACGGCCTTCACAAACCCGAGAGAGGGCAGTATCTTCCCCACGGTTTCCAGCTGTGCAGAGAAGAAGGCAAGACACGCAGTCAGGGCAAGGGTCTGGAAGGGGACCCTGAAGAGGACGCGGGGTTTATGAAGAAGGCCCTTTAGGCAAAGCACCAGGCAGAAGAGGTGGACTGGCCAGGCTTCAGGTGTGTCTAGAAGCGAAGCGAACATCTGTCTCCACATCAAACAGGCCAGAAGGAATTGGGCTCATGTGGGCCAAGAACTTCCTCAAGTTTTGGTTAGAGAAAGCTCTAGAAGTGAGCCATTTCCTCTGTTTACAGAATAGCAGAACAATTCTAAGGACAATTCTGAGACTCCATCTCACCACAGCCAAATGCACCTGCCACAGTAGATGCCAGAAAGCAGGGGCTCAGGGCCTGAGAGCAAACAGAACTTTCTAGAACCGTTTAGGAAGGTCAGCATTAGGGGCCACAGCAGTGAGGTCTGGGGCTCTATCAAAGTCACCCAAAGGCCCACACCTCTGCCACCTGTGTCAGGTGGACCCCACCTGGCACATGAGTGACCCCGATGACCCGAGGGATGGCTTCAATCCCAGGCTCGTTCCCTCTGCCACCAGAAGGCATGTAGCCCTTTTGCCACCAGCCAGTGATCACGTACTCAGAGAATACACCAAGGACACGAGCCCCAGCGAAACAGAATTTGTAAAGGAAATGCAATTAGGATGAGGAGGGAAGTGTAGCTCAGAACAAAATGCCGGGTTCCAACTTCTCTGTGGTCTGAACTGTCACCTGTCACGTCCCCCAGGGTCTAACGTGGTTCAGGTGACAGGGTGGAGGAAGGGCTAACACCTCAGGCCCAGGAAGGCCCAGGAAGGCCCAGGAGGCCAGGCCGCAGCTGCGCCAGGCGAGGTGGGGGAGGCAGGGGAGCGGCAGGGGCCCGCACGCGGCCTCACCTGGGTCTGGGAAGGCCTGAAGGCAGAGTCGAAGCTGGTCTGCAGGGAGTCGAGGAAGGGCTGGACCTTGTAGAGGCCGTGCGTGGTCTGGCTGGAGCGGAAGGCCACGACGTGGAAGTACTTGAGGATCCTCTCGAAGCGGGCCTGGCTCATGACCAGGGCCAGGCTCCTGTTGCTGTAGAAGCCGCTGCTCCAGATGCTGAGGACCGACTCGCAGTGGGAGATGCTGGTGGAGATCATGTAGCCCAGGAATGCCCTCATCTCGGGGAGGGTCACCTCCGCCCAGGCGCCGTCGCTGCCGAAGCGCTCCTGGAACTTCTTGGCATACATGTTCGTCTGCACCACCATGTCCTTGAGGGCGTTGTCTGGGATGAAGAGCTGGAAGAAGTCCATGGCACTGGCGCTGGGGGGCATCTTTTGGGTCGGACCTAAAACAGGATCATTTGAGGGCTTACTGCTGCAACCCGCAGACCCATCCAGCACAGGGACGTGCTTCCCGCGGCCGGGCCTCAGCTCAGAGTGTCCCCCTTCCCGGAGGAGCTCAGACGCCCCTCCCCAGAAGCTGCCCTGCACCCTCTGCTGTGTCCCCAGGCCCTGCACCCTGGCTCCCTGACCCGGGGCCCTCTCTCCGCTCTGCACACACTGCTTTCTGAGAGATCTTGCCAACTCAGAAATACTGATCCAAAGAGAAAAGGACATGGGGTGGGGGTGGGAGGATGCAAAGGCACGGAAATCGTAACACGGGAGCTCGGCCATGGCTCTCTGGTTTGGTTTTCTTGTAAATAAGGTGACTCTGGAAATAAGAATGCTTTCACATGGGGCCTGAAATAGTCCATCCAGGTGAGACTGCAATTTTAACTATGCATTCTCCACGTAGTAACTTTAAATTTATTAGTGAACGACCCTGGACGGACTCATCTACATAATTTCACCAGTGCAAGAAAAAACTCACAATGCTTGACTAATGCAGGGACAGCCTTTTGAAATACACACACACACGTACACACACGGATTTATATCCATAAAAGAGATGGCTTGCAATTCCAGGTAGTGACTTAAGCCAAGCTAACAGCAGGCAGAGATTTGTAGGAGACAAGCTTTGCTTCTATTGCATTCGCCTAGCGATTTCTAATAAAAGTAGTGCACATCCTTCAGTACTTTAACCCCCCACCCCCTCCAACATCCTACTCCTGATGTAAGCAGTCTCTGAAACACAAGTTTTCTACAGCAAAATCAAGATGGACAAGTGTACACAAGACAGCCCAACCTTTAGATTCAGATAGGCAGATTTGGGAGCTGAAACCCTAAATTCATTTCCAGCTAACTGCACAGTCTTAGAAAAGTATCTTCATTTCTCCCATTTGCAGCATGCACTGTGACACCTGCTCTGCAAGGCTGCTGGGTGGGGCGCACACTGGGAGCGCACCTGGCCTCAGAGGTGCCTGAAGCTCGGTAACCTGTACTGGGACATTGTAGCAGAAAGCCACGGGTGGTGGGCCGAGAGCTGCTGAATGTTCTGTCCTCACTTCACAGAAGAAACCAAAGCTCAGAAAGCAAAGTGGCCATGTTGCACTTTCACCTCTTGGAAGGCTGCCAGGTGGTCTTGGAGCCGTGGGCATTGAACTGGGCTTGGAGGAAGAGGCCCTGGTGGGCACGACGAGGCCAGGTAGACAGAAGGACCCCAGTTAGGGAGGTCGGCCTGAGGCCCACACCTGCCCTTAGTGAAAACGACTCTATTTCAGCAAAGCCTGGCAGCTAGTGGTGGGTTAAGGCAGTAAACTATTCAGGGACAGGTCTTAAAAGAGGAGGAAAACCACCAGCACTTTCACTGATACATCATGCTGAGTAAGCAGAATAAACCTTTCTCTTCCAACAGTTATATTTCAAGTCATTTTGCCTCTGAGGTATTTTGAAATGAATTTCCACAGCAAACTCTGGCCTGGCCAACGGCTCATGAAGAAACTGGGAAGTAGTCGGCTCCCCCTCATCTGTGTAGTTCTGATTGACAAGCATCCTGCACAACCTTTCAGTGCGACTCTTACTGTCGGGAAGTGTTGGCACAGGCCAGTCGCTGGGAGGGAATGGAGGGGAGGAGAGGGAAATGCTCTGTAGGAGATTCAATCCCATCGCCAACTTGAAGATGTGGCCATTTCATAGTATGGCCCCAGAGGGGAGCAACACCCCCAGTCAAAATAAGACTCCCTAACGTTCGATTCACTTATGGGGAGCTTTTCCAGGTGCCGGCCGCATGGTCCTCACAACGGCCTTGGAAAACATCATCCCATCCTGTAAGTGAGGAACAGGAGCCGAGAAGTGTGTACGGACACAGTCCAAGGTCACCCCCATCGACGTGCCCTGCGGTGTGTGAGCTTCATCCCACCTGGCCCAGAGCCAGCACACGCACGCCTGCTTGTACTCTCACACACATGCCATCTGGACAGGAAGGGATGTGGCCTTCCCGCACACAGTGCGTGCATGCAACGGAGGCCAGGTGCGTGGCCGTCAAACCACACAACCTCCCCCCACCTTCACGGAGGGCAAAGCAGGATCACACTGCAGTGAGAAATGACCAAAGGGGAAGGAGCACCTCAAGGGCAAAAGCCCCTAAGGCAGCACGGAAGTGGAGTGCGGGGGGGAATAGGCCAGACCTGGAGGAGGAGGGGCGGGCACTGCCCAGGTCTGTTGGGGTGTCTGGGCTGGGGGAGAAGCACTGCTAGGTGATGGCCCCATGCAACCCTCGTCTCCTCTCTTTCCACCACATCCCCACGTCACCATGCCTCTCTCTTAAGGCCCCATGGCTGCCGCCCACCATCAGCCCCCAGGGGACCACCCGCTCCCTCACACACAGACCCAGGGCGCATGACAGTAATGCTCAAATCCCCCCACCCACTCCCACCCCAAGCTAGCAAACAGGCCCCTCTTTTCAGCAGGGGAACAAAAGCAGGTGTTCTGTTTAGAAAGGGGGTTGCAAACCAAGGGCAGTTAGCAAGGCCACTGACCGGTGAGCATGTGCGTGTCACAGGGACCTTGGAAGTGGAGAGCGGTGAGAACTGACATCTCCTCCCCCAGAGCTCTCCTCCTACTGTGAGGAGTAGACCACAGACGGGGACTGTGACATGAGGCTCGGGGGGGAGGGGTCTGTGCTCACAAGAGGGACCCTGAACGTAGATCTCGGAAAGACAGGGTCTGGAGCAGACATGAGGTGGGTGATGGTGGCCTGGCCCCTCACCTGTGTGACCAGACAGGGTAACTCTTACCTGTCTCACCGGGCAGGTTACAGGTATTCAGGCAGTGAGAACATATGCGAAGGTCCCAGCACACAGGGATGTGCGGGAAGGGAGGAGGGGCACCGCAGGGCACTGGGCCCGGACTCGCCCCGAGCATGTGCAGGGCCAGCGCAGGACTGTGCACACGGCAGGCTGTGCCCATGCCATGGGGCGGGATCTGTGCTGCATGCAGCGTCGGGGGCGGGGTTGGGGGCGGGATCCTAGGGCTGCCCACGAGGTCAGTGAGCCCCAGCAGGTCCTGCCCTGCACCTGAGCGCCACAGCAGGTTCCGCTCCTGGCTCCCTTCCTCCGCACTGTGATCGGCATCCCTACAGGCATGTGTGGCACCGGGGTGGACACAGGTGCGCTGGCGCTGGAGGTTCCCGAGCCCTGGGGGCAGTGCCTCCACTGGAGGGCAGCCTCATCCACTTACCATTTCCACCTGTCTGAGGACATGACGAAGGCTGGTATCTCAGAGACGTGTCCACTCCAAGACCCTGGGCACCCCGCCATCCTCCCCCCTTCCGCTCTCCCCCGGACCCCCGTTACTTCAGTGGGAAGCCTGCACCTCTGTGGGTCCTTCTCCCCATACCCCCACCCCTGCCTGCTAGCACACCCTCCATTTCTACCTCGTATCGTGTCACCAGCTGCCCACTGTAGCCCTCCCACCCAGGTGACCACCTCTGTCCTGGGAGACAAAGCCAGCATCCCCCAATTCACAGCATCAAGAGAAATTTTAAAAGAATATTAACCAGACTGCAAAGCCTCCCTACTTAAATCAAACACACCCACAATTTCCCACTGCACTGAAAGCAAACCATCCCCCACCGAGTGTTCAGGGCCCTGCAGCCCCCTCCGCATCCTCGGCCAGGCAGGCACTTGGGTGCAGACAGAGCTGGGTCAGGCCTTGGCCTTGACAAGCCCCCCTCCCCAGGGCATCCATACTGGCCCACGTGCAGGCAGGAAGCTCTTGAGGGTCCCAGTTTCATCAGGTGATGAAGTCCCCCAACAATGCACAGACCCCACTGCTGGTCGCAGTCTCAGCCCCCAGTAGGCTCCCTTCCTTGTGTTGTCACGTCTATGGTTCTTATCAGGGGCTTACAGTCATCCTGGTCAGCTGGCGGTCCCACCTGTGCTGCCTCCCCACTGACCCGAGCTGGAGTGTGAGGCCGGAGGCCAAGGCTGCCTTGTCACTGTCTGTCCTCCGAGCCCACGGTGTTCACCCCCACTGACCAAGGGCATGGAGAGCGGGGCAGGGGAGGACGCACCCCCACTGCCCTCCGGGAGGAGGGGCATCACGCCGGGCCCCAGGGGAAGGGTCTGCTCTCTGGGATGCCAGCCCCCTCGCTAGTGTCTGGTGAGAGGGTAGGTCGGCCAGGAACATGTGAGAGGAAGCCCGGACAGCAGGATGCTGGGGCTGCACACGCCCTCAAGACATGTGTGAGGTCAAGGGGGCCAAGCAGGGATGGCCTGGCAAGTCCTGGGATGGGAAATGGACCGGGAATTCAGAGCCCTTGGTCAACAGGCAGGACGTGTGCACATGCACCACAGATGGTGAGGCACCCGCTTGGGTGGGTGGGCTCTGCGTCTCATTCTGTTCCGTTCCCCACCCCCTCCCTGAGCCGGTGGAAACCCCTGTAGAGCCCCTCTTGGCCATGGTCCCTCCCTGTTCACAGCTGGGACTGAGTGACCTTGGGCAGGCCACATGACCTCTTTGCACCTCAGCTTCATTATCCATCAAACGGGGGTAAAAACCACTGCAGGGCATATGAAGTTGCAGGGTACCACGCAGGCAACAGCCCATCCTGGTGGTCCGCCCTGAGCACCCCCCCGGGGCTGGATGAGGGGGCTTGCTGAAGCCCCTGCCTGCGACTTCCACTCCCTCACTTTGTGACCACAGATGCAGGGGGCAGCCCTGCACCCCCAGGTGGCACCGATCCCCACCTTCACCCATCTGGAGAAAAGGGTGACTTTGTACAAGGGCTTTCTAAAGTGCAGCCTTTTAGATGCAGAAGCATTCATATTGAGACAAGAATGGTACTTTGCAAAAACTGGTATTTTAGGGTACAAATTGTCTGTTTTCTGACCCAGATGAGGATCAAATATGAATTTTGAATTAAGGGTTTAAAATAACAGACTAATTCATCTCCATGCTATTTCAAACAGGTACAGAAACATAATGGGAATGTCCTGCATCATCACGAAAGCATTCTTCTCATTTGGGACACTGAAAACACTTGCGGCACTACCTTCCATAAAAGGCTAATGTAGACACAGCAGCACCCCTGACCTCTGCACCAGCGGCAGCCGGTCTGACCTTCGTTGCTCTCAAACTCCTTTTCCCTCCTCCAGGGGCAGATGTGCCAGACAAGCCACCTACCCGCCAAGCTCCAGAGACCCCTTGAGAGCCCCAGGGGCTCCTCTCCTTGTCTGACCTCTTCATTCACAGCTAAGTGACCAAACAAATTCCATCTGCAGCCGTATCAGGGGGTCTCCACACAGAGGCGGGAGCCCTGGTCATGCTCCTGCCATCCTGGGGCTCGGCCCCCCATCGGTGTGGCTGGACGGGGTAACTCTTACCCACCTCACTGAGTAGCTGTGGCAGCACCCGGGCTCCCCTTCCTGTTGGGGGCTGACCCGTGCGCCTTCCAATACCACAGTTAGGTGCAGGTTAGTGTTAGGCCTCTGAATGGTTCCTTCCAACAAAGGACACACGAAGCTGGTAGCCATTCTCCAGAGCCCTCAGACACCATGCAGAGGCTTGGCTAGGAAACCCCAAGGACAGCTTCAGTTACGCAGGGCTTCCTTGTCAGGAATATGTAGGAGTAAACTCTGTAGGTGTGTGCATGCCTGTGTGTGTGCAGTTGTGCGCATGCCTGTGGTGTATATGTGTGTCTTCCTCAAGCTAATACAACACAGTAGGTGGCAAAGAAATTGGCAATACAAAGAAACAATTTTGGAAGCAGGCACCCAAGTTGACATTCATAGGAAACAGACCACAGACTAATGGTCTGCAGTCCCTACAGAAAGAGGCTCATTTATGAAGATAGATGTTAAATCCATAACCTTGACTAGATGTCATAGGACAAAGAGCTGGCATACAGAGAAGGGGTGACATGCACACAAGCCTGACATATCAGAACTTTGCAGGACAGCTCACCTTAAAAAATGTTGACTCCATCTCACACAAAACACAAGATTCCATTTATGTGTGACAGCCAGCCCACGTGCCTGCAGCCCACCTGCTCCAAACCACCTCCCGGGGTGCTCTGCTGGGCAGACACAGCCCCGACCCTCTCCTTGTGCACTGACCAACAGGAGCAGCTGAAGGATGACAGAGTCTGCTCCCCCAGGAGCCTCACTGCCACACGCCTGCACCTGAGGACCCGCCACTGTCACCTCCATCTGGAGCGGTGGCATCTACCTTCTAGGTCATGTGCACAAACGACTCTTTGGGCTTTGTGAGCAGAGGTCAGGCCACACACAGTTGGACAGGCAGAACAGGGATTTTGCCCCTCCGACCAGATCTGGTCCCCATGGAAGTGGCAAGGTGACAACACAGGGTTGTGAACAGTGTGCCTAGCAAGGGGGGCTGCAGAACAGTGACGCTGGAGACACCCAGGGGGTGGGTGGACACGGGCAGGGACACACAGCCACTGTGACTCTGACTCCTTTAGTGACAGTAGCCTAAAAGCTGAGAGAGGGCAGGGCTCAGCCTCCTCCCTGGGCCCTGGCTCATTCTTGGCTCAGCCTCCTCCCCGGGCCAGGCTCATCCCCACTGCCCAGGCCCCGGCTCCACCTCCTCCCTGGCTAAGCCTCCTCCTGGGACCAGCCTCCTCCCTGGCCCAGGCTCATCCTCACTGCCCTGGCTCAGCCTCCTCCCTAGCTCAGCCTCCTCCCTGGCTCAGCTCCTCCCCAGCCCAGGCTCCCACCCTAAGACACTGTCTCAGTAAAACCACAGTACCAGAGGCGCCTGCTAAGGATGACAGGCAGGGTTCCCTACAGCTGGGGCTGGGGCTGTGCCGCAGCTGGTTCTGTTCCTGGCTCTCTCACTGCCTGACCAGAATGTCTGGGAGCTGCAGTTCCTCGGGGTCTCACTTACCCACTGGTGCCTCACCTCACTTCCCTTCTGAGACTGATGAGGTGCTGAGACAGTGACGTGAGTACTGTGAGGAACATAAGCATATGGAAGTCCCCTGTCATGATTCTGAAACAGGCGCAGTCCAGCAAAACTGAAGACCAGGACTGGGCTCCAGCCGCATGGCCCTCGAGGGTGTGGCCTGGGGCAGGTGGCGTGACTGTCATCCCGCGTGGGCTGCTGTGACAGGGCCACAGGCTGGTGTTTCAACCACAGACCTTGGTTCGTGCAGGTCTGGAGGCTGGACACCAAGAGCAAGCCGCAGGCAGGCCCGGTGTGTGGACGGGCCGCTTCCGGATCAGAGGGCTGTCTCCTTCGCGTGCTCCCATCTGGGGGTGTGCGGCCAGGAGCTCTCTAGGGGCTCATGATGGGGACCCCACCTTCACGACCTCACCGCCTCCCACAGGCCCCCTCCTGACACCACCGCACTGGGGATTAGGTTTCGGCCTATGAACTTGAGGCCACAAACACTCGGTCTGTCACACGCTGGCGAGGTAAAGATCGCAGCAACACGAAAGGCACAGAGCTGGTGAAGGCGGCGGCAGGATGACTGAGGGTGAGGTGAGGCCCGAGAGTGGTGCCCAGTCACGTGAGCTGCAGCGCCCGCTCCTCCCTTACCCCGGGCTCTGTCTTCCTTCAGGAAGCTGCCCCACCAGGCGGCTGTCACAGGGCACCAACCTCAGCAACCGCCCACCAGCCAACCTGCAGGCCACTTTGTGCTTCGTTTAGACACTGTTATTTTTCACAGAGGCTGCATTTTTAAAGTCTCTGCCTGGGAAGGACAGCGGAAGTGTTTCCCACCTTGGTGGGGCAGCGAGGGGAAGGGACATCCTGTCGAGGCCCCACTGGCCCCACGTCCCGGGCCGCCCACCCCAGCAGGCTCCATAGCATCCAAGAGACCAGTCCGGATGGGCCACCCGGATGCTTTGCCAGTTTCCTCCAGCTTCACAGCTTTTCTCTGCTCCCCTCTGAGGGCCAACCACACTCTCTACTGTTCCTCCTCCCAATCAGATCGGGACCAGGTCCGATTTCCATCTTCCTGGAATGCCGCTGTCCCTCCGGCTCCTTCCCCAGACCCGCCTCCTCCCATTTGCTGGGACTCATGCTCCCCAGGGCGGCCCCACTCCTTTCTTCAAGAGAGACCCCAGAGACTGGACACACTGATTATCACTGCTTTTTGCTTCAACAAGTTTTCTTTCTGCCTCCTCATTCTTTATTAAGAAAACCATTCAGACTGCAGCTTTCTGGTTTTAGACATCGCCATTGGCAACTGGAGCATCTCTTTGGAGACATAATTGAAAAGACTGAAGAATTCACTGAGGACCTTTGGCTGACAGGTGCTGAAAATCCAGAGTTTCTCATTACAGGGGATGGTATTTATTTCCTACTGACCCAAAAGTGTAAAGTTTTTAGTTGGGGTGATTTAGAAGAGACTAGAGAAATAGGAGGGTGCTTGGGGCAAACTGAAGAGAGAAAATTTCTGCCTTTAGCTTTTACTGTGCAATGTTTTTAGCTTCCAAAAATATTTTAATTGAGTTGGACTTTTTGTCCCTTGGGAACTGGGCAGGCTCTAGAAAGAACACGTGCTGATTGGTTATACATTTTCTCATTAAGTGTTATCTTTCTAAGTTCCCTTGTGGCAAATTACCTAGGTCTAAAGAGTTATTATTGCATCCAAGCCATCATGGATGCTTTGGGATGATGATGTAACCCAGAAATATGAACACCCTTATGTGGGTGCCTAGAGTCTTGGCAGTTTCTCTTAGCTGATGTTTAAAATAAATACTAAAATAATTTTTAAAAAGATAGACACCAGAGAAAGGAACCCTGTCAGAGAAAGGCCCACACTGCCAGGCCTTCAGGGCCACGTGACTGATGAAAACCGTGTGCAGCCATCCTAGGCCCCAGGAAGCATATTCCAAATGCACCTGAGAGGCCTTCGCCGCATCAAGCACTGCGATGGGCCTTCACCTGAGCACGCTGAATTCCCACAACGGCCACCCGGAGAGGTGCCGGGACACCGACTCTGCAGCTGGGGGCTCAGGCTCACAGGGAACGTGCTCGAGGCGACCCCCACTGGTGAATGAAGGAGCCGCACAATCTCTTCCCTCTGCCACGTGCATCCCACACAGGTGGGCACAAAGCCCCCCAGACGGCTGAGTCTTTCTAGCTTTTCTAGTTTTGCTTCTGGTTTTTCATGTGTTTGATGAAGTTCAGACTATGAGGGTGTGTGTGAGAAGCGGGCAGAGGAGACGTCAGAGGAAAGAGGAGGCTTGGAGATATGGAAAAAGTGAAACCCAACCAATGAAATATGTATGGACTTGGGAGGTTATTTTCTTGCCTAAAACAAATTCTTAGAAACATGTGCTGAGGTGAAGCAGCCCCCTACCCCTGAAAGTGAGTGGGGACGGTGGGGGGCCTAGCAGAGCGTGGGTGCTGGGTCTGTTGCCAAAGCACAGACGTAGAATCTTGGATGATTTTAGAGGAGGTCAGGCGCGAGTTTGCCCCTGGGAACAGGTTCCCAGGTGGGGGCATGTCCAGGTGGCAGGGACTGTGCCTGCTTTGTCGTGTTGTATCTTCACTGCCCAGAACAGAGTCTGGCCCATCAAGGGCACTCAGCAGGTACCTTGTGCAGAGAGTGGAGGAATGAATGACCGTGGGGCCACATCCAAAGGGTGACGATGCGTCAGGATTCGAGGGGAATCAGCGGCACCCCTGCAGCTCAGAGGCCAAGCACTGGGGTGCTCACTAGCAAGCAATGAAGGAGAGGAGAAAGGACAGGGAATGGTCTGTGAGGTCTGGGTAGGGCCTGGAGCTGGGGCACCCTTCCAGGCAGCCCAGGGGCACAGGCAGGACCACGGGAGTGTGTATGCGTGTGCATGTACGCACGTTGTCTGTGCTGAAGAGGTGGGGATTGGGTGCCCCACTCTGCCCAGACCTCACATCCCTCCTGATCCCACTTAGACCTCTATGCTTCCCTCCAGAGGAGGTGAAACACTTAGAGACACATGCACAGGGCCAAAATGTGCCATTTTGTAGTCTTGCCTCAGTGTTGACAAACCCCAGGGAGCCTGAAGCAGCAGCAGAGTGAGTGGCGCAGGCCCCTCCTGACCTGTGGGACCCCCCGGCCACACGCCACACAGAATGAGAGCGAGTCTGCAGAGAAGCCAGAGGTGTCACGAGGCTCCGGAAGGAAAGGGTCTGGCTCCTTCCAACCCAAAGGAGAAGGTAAGGGTCACAAGGCCACTTGGACCAGGGCATGGACATGGACTCAGGTCTGGACTTCGGCTCCATGGCAGGAGCCTGGCCCGAGCAGCAGCTCCTCCACAGCAGCATCAGGGCGATGCCCACAGGATGGTCGCTAGGCAATGGTGAGACTGACGTCACAGACACCCGCATGGAATTGGGCTATGGGGCAGGTGCAGGTGGGTCCGCTGGCCGTCTGCCTGCCCCTGCAATCCGGACACAGCCGGCTCCTGGGCTCCCATCCTGCTGCAGGGAGCTGATTCTGCCTGGTCTGGGGGTGGTGGGGGGCAAAGGACAGTGCCACACTCCCGCCCCAGATGGACCCATTAGGACTAGGGGGGTAGCCCCCCTCCCCCATTAGGCACCCCTCACCCGCTCCTGGTGTCGTGTCACTGGTGCAATCCTTGACAGCCCCCCACAGACCACCAGCCACTTCTGCAGCCGCACATCACACAGCCCAGGTCCTCAGACCCCCGCGCCAGACCCCCTCTCCTCTGCTGCCAGGCTCTCCGCATTCGCTCTGGATGAGGGGCACTGCAGGGGGCTGGGGGCCGCGGGGAGAGCACAGCAGGAAGGTTTTGGCATCCTCACCTCCTCTCCTCCCACCCCTGGGACACCTATGCACCCTGTGGGCAGATGGTGGGACCCTGTCTTGGCTTGGCCGGTCAAGCTGAACAAAGGCAAGCTGGAGTTGCTTTACCCTGGATACTAATTACATCCCTTACATTCCCTGCAAACCCACCTTGCGGCCTGGTGGGAAACAAGGCAGAATGGGAGAGAAGGAGAGAAAAGGAAACAGGAGCTGGATGAGAGACAGCCCCCAGGATGACAGGAGCAGCAGTGCTCGGCCCCTCAGCCCACGGGTAATGACAGCGACTCGGGCCTGCAGCTCCCCTCTCCCCGCTCCCTGGCAGCCTGTCCCTTCTCAAGGTCACACTCCCAGAGCCCAGCTCCATCAGCGTTGCCAAGGGGAGCATTTTATTTATTTAACAGTAACTATAAACGCATCATACTTGTTTCTTTTAACATACACAGACAAAGCATTTATACTTTTATATAGGTGTGAGCTCTGTCTGCTTCATAAATGACAGCTCAATTCACTTCTCTTTGAAGAGACTCTCAGAGATCTGTCTTATTATTAACCCCACTTATCCAGTGAGGAAACTGAGTCACACAGAGGTTAAGGGCTTGCCTGAGGTCACACAACTAGTCAGGGTCAGAACCAGAATTCACGCCAGATGGCCCAGCTCGAGCAGGTGCCCTGGGCACCGCACCACAGTACACCTTACCCAGACGGTCCCAGTCCAGGGTCCCCTACATCACCGCCTCACAGCCCCACATGTGACTGAGCCCTGAAGGAGGCCTCTATGGTTGTGAGTGAGCCCAGGCCCTTCTCCCACATGCCTCCCAGCACCACCATCTGTGACCTGGCCCCACGTGTTAGCTGGCACGTAGGCCCCCAGGCAAGGGGTGCATCTCCTTTGCACAGAGGAGGCGCTCTGTAAATGTGGGCCAGCCGATTTCCCAGGGTCAATAGGACCCCCTTTTCCCTCCTGAGCCTGGAAGGGGCTGAGCACTCACAGACCCCGCTCACTTCCAAAGGGAGATGGATGTTCATCTGCCTAAGCCCCCCTCAGACCACCAAGACCTCTGGCTCTTCGCCACAGCACATGCCCTGGCAGTGGTCTCTGTTTCAAACTTCAGTTTGTCCTTTCTGACCCCAAACCATTCTAACTGCCCCGTCTCCTGGCTGTCACACAGTTTCAGGATGTTCTTACAAACATGCAAGCATCAGTGGGACAAAAACACCCCTGAGGGGACCCAGCTCCCAGGCGGGAGTGGACTTCCACTCAAGACAGTGAGGCAGGCCGCTGAGGCTGCCTGGGAGCCAGCTGGCGCTTGGATTCTAGATGATTCAGGGACGTTTCAGAAACTCCTACTCTCTGAGAACCAAAGACACAAGGCAACTGCCATCTAGGCCCAGCCACTGCTTTGAAGAATTTAAAAATGAGTCCTTTTGTGCCCAAGAGATTGTACAAGTTGGGCAAAAGTCAGATCATCCCTTCAGGCCTCTGAGGTACATTTTTTTAATTCTACAAGCCGACCTAAGTTTGAGGTGCTCAGTGTGGGAAGGGGACACTGACCTTAGGGTGGAGTGACGATGTGCCTGCCACACCGCTGGGGGCTTGTGTGTGCGGATGCCGTGTCTCAGGGATGGCTCACAGGAGAGGGGACAGAGGCATGGAGCTCACAGCAAGCGGTCCAGAGCCTGGGAAGGGAGCTGGCTGCCTGAGCACCTGGTGAGGGGGCAGCCCCAGGGCAGCCCCACCCACCCACCACCCAGTGGCCTTGGTCACCCGCATGCCTCACAACAGAGGACAGCCAGTGCACCGTCTGGGCAGCGCCTGCAGAACTGCCCACAGCGCACAGGTGATCGCACTTCTAATGCTGTGAGCCCAGGAGAGGGGAAGCTGACGGCATTCATGATGGAAACAGCAGGGCACTCTGCAGCGCGGCACTCGCCTTCTGACTCGAGACTGCACGGTGACCACGTTTAGACAGCGCTTTCAGAGCTATTAGGCTTTTCTGGATCTCCTTTCTGTTAAAGTTGACCCCACGCTTGAAAGGTCAAATGCAAAGCACATACACAACCATTCTTGATCTTCATGCATAAAGACAAAAAGACAAGCGAAGAAGCTTCTGCGAAGGAAACCATGGACAAAATGAGAAAGCAACCTACTGAATGGGAGAAGATATTGCAAATCATATAATCAATACGGGGTTAATATCCAAAAAATATAAAGAACTCATACAACTTAATATCAAAAAAAGAACAATCCAATTTATAAATTGGGCAGAGGATGTGAATAGACATTTCTCCAAGGAAGACACACAAATGTCCAACAGACACACAAAAAGATGTTCAGCATCAGTGATCATCAGGGAAATACAAACAAAAGCACAGTAAGTACACACCTGTCAAAATGGCTATTATCGAAAAGACAAGGCATGGCAAGCACCGGGGAGGATACTGAGAAAAGGCAAAATGGTGCAGCCACTATGGAAAAAGGTATGGAGTTTCATCCGAAAGTTAAAAATAGACCTGCCATATGATCCGGCAATTCCACTTCTGGGTATTTATCCAAAGAAAACACAAATTTGAAAAGATGCACCCCCATGGTCATTGAAGAGTTATTTGCAATAGTCAAGACATGGGAGTGACTAAGTGTCTACAGATCGATGAATGGATAAAGTTGTGTTACACACACACAAGGGAATACTACTTGGGCATAAAAAAGAATGAAATCTGGCCATCGTGACAACATGGATAGACCTAGAAGGTATTAAGCTAAGTGAAATAAGTCAGCGAAAGACAAATACCGTATGATTACACTTGTATGTGCAATCTAAAACCAAAACAAACCAACCAAACAGAAACAGATTCAAAGATTCAGAGAACAATCTGGTGGTTGGAAGAGGTAAGAGCGGTGGCGGGGGATGGGCAAATGGGAGACGGGGATTAAAAGGTGCAAGCTTCCAGTTTTAAAATAAATAAGACATGGAATACAATGTATAGCATAGGGAATATAGTTTATAATATGTAACAACTTTGTATGGTGACAGAAGCTAGAATTATCATGGTGATCATTGTTTAATGTATATTATTGTTGAATCACTGTTGTAAACGTGAAGCTAATATATACTACGTGTCACCTACCATTCAATTTTAAATGACAGAATGTTGAGGATATTTAAGAATAAAAGAGAGCTTTCATGAGAACACCTTTTAAAAGATTACAAAGCAGTATGAACAGTATGACCCAAACTTAAACTAACAGCAGCATGCCTGTGAACTCGGAATGAGAGGACAGAAAGCAAGCGGCAAGCTGGGATCATCTTTAAGTAGTAGGATTAACGCTGATTTCCATTTTTTCCTTCCTACATTTCTGTATATGATTTCTGGAAATAATTGATATAATTAAATGTATGGTCCTTAGACATAGAAAAGAACAGCAGATATTTGAAAGAACAAGGTATCCGGAGTCCTGATGTCCCTCTGACCTTCTTTCACAGTAAAGGGCTCGCTGCACTTGCAACTGAGAGGGGGATCAGATTTCTAGCATCCTTTGTAGCGGTGACCCTCTGTGCCCTGTGGCCTGCCTGCCTTCAGCGTCCATTTCTGTTCCTTACGCGGGAGGCCACAGGAGCCCGTGAGGAGAAGCAGGAGGGAGGTCCAGTCCCAGGCCCACCTTCCAGACCCTGCAGCTCCCATGCCCCCAGACTCACGGCCCTCCGCAGTGATGAGAGGCAGCTGGGCCTGCGGTGACGTCGGTTCAGACATCTCCAGACTTTGGGATCTCCCCCAACCCTGACCCAAGTTTCTAAGGAGGAATAAGAACAGACAAGAAAACACGCCCAAACACATGGAGACTGACAGCAGTACAGACCTCAGGGGATAAATTTTTAATGAGGCTGGAAAAAAGAAAAGAATTCCCCAAAATGTTAATATGGTAGTCATATCCCTGTCTATGCATTCCACTGGTTATAAATATTCCTCTTTGTAACCAAGGGTATTGTTTGTCAAGACTCCGGGAAGAAAGCAGCTGATAGATGTTGGCACAATGTGTGCAAAAGCCCCGGCGGGGGGAGGGGTGTGTGCACCGACGGAGGGGCGCAGCCAGGCCCCAAAGACGCAGAGAGGGTCCCCCACTCTCCTCTTCCAATTAGCTGTGAGTTGGTCCTAAACCCAGAAAGCAGGGTGGCAGGTTGAAATCCCCACCCTGAATGACTCAGATGCACCAAAGAAAGAACTCTCCCCTTCCCAGCCCACTGCATGCAAAATGGACAGATGGTCGGTGAGACACGGAGTTTTCAGACACGAGCTCATCTGAGCTTCCTACTGCGCACGCTCTCTCTTTTTAATACACAGAAGAAACTTACAATGAAATAGAAAAACATCCCAGGGGATGTGGCAGACAGCAAGAAAGGGCTTTTCTCTCTTCTCTCCCCCAAACCTGTACCGGTGTCAGGAGCTGCTGTGGGCATTTCTATGTGATAGAGACACAAACACAGAGATAGGTACTAAAGATCCTGCTGTGCTCCCACGACTGGTGGCTGGGAGTTGGATGCTGGCGCCAACAGGCTGGGTGTGATCCTGCCCCTTGTTAGCTGTGTGGCCCTGAATGAGATGCCACCCCCTGTGCCTCTGGCTGCCTGCCTGCAGAGTGGCCATGAGGTCAGCTGGGCGAGCACCTGGCAGGACACACTCAGGATCGATGGGGCATTCCTGCCATTGTTGCTCTTTCACTGTCACCTCAGCCTGTCCTCCAGACACGGAGCCACCGCAGAGCAGATGCACACAGAGCGCCGAGGGGTGTCCACGCGGGAGCCCTGCCTTTCCATGCAGGCACACTTCCGAAGGAGCCCGTTAGAGAGCAGCAGCTCTGCGGAAACTTACTAGCGTGCTGCGCTTCGGAGGGAAGTCCAGGCTCCCCATCTCCCTCCACACCTGGAGCTTGTCCGAGGTGTCTAGGAGAAGCCCCATCCTCCAGGACTCAGCCTGCCTTACTGACCTGACCCACACTCTAGGATTCTTCCAGACAAGACCACAGAAAATGCTGTGTCACCTAAACTGGCAGCCCCACTTACTAGTGGGCAAACAGAGGCTCCAGCCCCTTGAGCGGACACTGCCTCCTGCACAGCTGTCCCTGGGGCTGTCACTGTCACTTTCAATGGCCTGTTCGCATTCTAACTCCAAGGATCCCTTTAAACACACACCGCAGGGCCAGGGCCTGCACTGCACCAGTCGCCTGCTGCCCCAGGTGGCACCGGAGGTGTGAGCTCAGACATCAGAGGGGCAGGGCAGAGAGGGGTCGGCAGGCAGAGAGGACAGGCACTGGTCAGGCTTTGCCGCTGATGAGCAGCCTGATGCCGCAGAGGTGACTCAGTGCCGTTATGTGCGGGGCAGAGGGGCTGGACTAAGGCCGTCAAAGGCTCTTTAAAAACATGACCGTTACCCACAGTCAAGAGGCAGACCCTACATGATTGCTGCTGGCTCCTGCGTGAGAAGGGGACGGATGACTCCCTTCCCTCCCAGCACCGGCAGAAGGCTGGTGGTGATGGTCTGGTTCTCATGATCATTTGCTCAGTAAACAGTAGCCACAATCACAGCCAGCGAGTAAGGGGGCCGCTCTGACGGGAAGAGCTGTATCTGAGGAGGACCTCACCAGATGGGAGACGGAGAGCTGTCCTGCCCTTGGTGTGAGGTCAGCCCCCCTGGGCCAGGAACATCCCCTCCCTGACCGCAAGTGCTATAGGCCCCCCACAGGGGACCGCGTCCTGAGTGCAAGGCACACGGTGCTGGGCTTTCATCTCCTGGGAGCAAACCTCTTGAGGTAAGGGGGAACGGTGGTTTACCTCCAACCGCAGAGAGGAGCAACGTCCCCCTCAGTCATGACCCCCATGCTGTGTCCTGCTGGGCTCTGCAGAATCAGAGAGGCGGTGGTGACCATACCAGGCATGAGGAAGAAACAGCAATCATGCGAAATGCTGACGCCAGTGGGGCCAGGCATGCGGTAAGAAGTAGCTGTGATATGGTGATGGCAACGACACAACGAAGATGATCTAGTTCCCAGAGATGTAAGGGTCCTGCCGAGATAGCTCTGCTGGGAGTGGGGCCCTCGGCCGTGGCCTGGCTGGGCACTCGGCAGAGCACCTGCAAAGCCTCCGGCAATGATTTGTGTGACAAGGGCCCGGGAGCTGCGGCCACAGCCCACAAAGCCTAGTGTCCCCATCTGTACAGCGCCCCCTTCAAAGGGCAATCTGAGAGTGAACGGAACACCAGACATGAGCAGAGGGCAGCGTCTGGAAGTAGTGCCGGCTAGTGCTGCCATTCGTGCCATCTGCCAAGTGTCAGCGCCCCTCATGTGCCACCCACAGGAACGTGGTGACAGGACCTTCAGCTCTTTACTAAAGTCCGAGTCAAGGCGGCCAAGCCAGGATGCACCTCTGGCTTGGTTCTGAGTGTCAACAGAGGGATGCTGCATCGACAAGATTAACAGTAAAACGTGAAGACCCCCAACTGAGAGCTCCCTATGGCTGCTCTTCCAGAGTCCTAGCTTAGGGGGCACTGGCCACTCTGCCAGAAAGCACATCACAAGTTAACAGGCAGACACCAACCAGACTCATGCTTTTGGAATCAAAGAGACAGAAGTTATTCTGGGACATGTTTGTGCCCCTGCCATTTGTGACTATGATTTTATTTTCATTTTTTATTAAGGTATCATTGATACGCAATCTTATGAAGGTTTCACACAAGCAACACTGTGGTTACTACATTCACCCTATTATCAAGTCCAACCCCCACATGCCATTGCAGTCACTGTCCACCAGCACAGTAACATGCTACAGATGTGACTAGGATTTTAAACCAGCACCTGGGAAAGGGTATTTGACTGCTTCTCTGTAGACAGGCTCTGACACGGCACTGAAGAACCTCCCCATCTCCTTTACAGGGATTTCAGTGAGAGGGTTGTCAGGCAGCTCCTTCCCCAAGAGCATTTGCTGTCCCGTGGAGGCTCAGTGCAAAGGAGATAAAAATAGTCTCTTTGTCGCCCACCCCCTATGCTCATACCTACCATCCCTTTTCTCTCTGTGCCAACAGATTTCCCAGCCACCTGCAGCTGCGCGGCCAGTCCATGTATGCTCACCTACACACCCCAGGCAGGCTTCAGAGCCTGGGAAGACAGGGGCCCCACTGGAGCTGGGGGAGCTGGGCATCTCCTGGATGCCCGGCTGTCCACATGATGGTGCCCCTTCTCTTGGCTCCAGCATCTGAACCGCGCTCCTCATCTGCTCTGTGTAAGCCTTGTGGGGACCATGTCCCCATAAAAGCTCCTCCTGAGCTGCTACACAGCCCTGAGCACACAGGGTTCCCTGAAGCCTGGGAGAACCAGCGTGGCCCATGCATCCTGAAACCGGACACAGACCCCAACATCTGCGCACAAGGAGAGCCTCTCAGACCCTCGTCCCGTCTGCCTTCTCAGCAATCCTGTGACTTTACCCCCCCTCTGCAGACAAAGGACTGAGTGGGCCAGCCCAAAGAGACAGGATCCTAGGTGACACACACACGATGGGGAGGATCTGACTGCCAAGCCCCCCAAGAGGTCCTTTTCTAGTCCACAAAGGCGCCCCAAGGACTGGCAGGGCCCCGAGGGAACTCACGCAGCATCACCACCAAGCACAGTCAGTGTTCAGTGACCTCCCTCTCCCCCAGCCCCAACCCAACTGAGCTGACCAGCTGCAGTGCTGCTCTGGGGGGCACCCTTCCTCCAGCCTTACCCTCGCTCCCACATGTGCCTTCCCTGCTGGGGAGGGCACCCCATGCCTGGGTCACTTGAGCCACACCCTGCAGCCCTCTACCCGTCCCCACCTCTCCTGCCCACACTTTTGGTCCCTCGGCGGCAGGCCCTTCCACCCCACACGCCGACAGCTCTCTCCAAGGCCCACCTGCCCCGCCCAGAAGTTGGGAACCTACGTGTGAAGGAGACAAGCAGTACTTTCATGCCCTTTTCCTTGACTTAATTACAGAGAGAAATTAACCCTGCTGTGAATTCCTAATTCAGATGCCAAATCAGTGTCATCGGCCATGGCCAGGAGCTCCTCTTCCTCGTACTGGGCTCTCAGGACAGCACAGGACAGGGCCCCCCTCGATCAGGCCCAGGGCCCCTCCAGGAGCCCCCACACCCATCCCCTTGGACAGAACTCTACCTGGCTCCCCTGCCCCACCACACCCCCAAGTTAACACCTGCAAGAGCCTCTTCCTCTTGCTGCTGAGAATCTGTGCATCACAGAAAGCAGGGAGGGAAGGAGGTGTGTGGTCCATGCCAAGCCCAGGTGATGGTGTTAGGTTCCTGAAGACGCTCCCACCAGCAAATACAAATCCGGCCAGGAGGCTGGGCAGCCCGGCACCCCACCCCTGCACCCACCACCCAGGGACAAGGCCTTTGCTGTGCACAGGGCTTGGCTGTTATGAGCAAGAGAGAGCTTATTGCAAGGAAGGTAAGAGCACCGAAGAGGCCAAACGGAGAGTGGCTTGGGATGAAGCCAGGAATGGGAGAGCAGAAGGAAGGGCGCTGTGCACGCAGACCGCTCCACGCAGAGCCACAGTGAGGCTGGCGCAGGGGTAGGCACAGCACCTTCCATGCACACAGCGCTCTGCAGTTCACAGACTGCTGCACCCGCACTGTCTCCCGTGGTTCTCACAATGAACCTCTCAAACACCTGTTACTTTGCCCACATTACACATAAGGAAACGAGGCTGAATGCGGCAGAGGATATTGCCTGAACTATAAAGTCAGAATCAGAATCAATCCCAAATTTCCAGTCTCCAAGCTCAGACTGCTCCCTTTCTGAATGCGTCCCCATCAGGCTCTGAACACACCCAGTCGCAGTGTAATCCCACCGATCACAGGTGCCTGCAGTGCACATCAGGGCCAGTAGACTGGCCTCCAGTGCAGATGCCATCACCCTCCCCTCTGTGTGTCCCAGGGGAAAGGGTCTGCGCTGCTCTGCCCCGGATCCTGCAGTGACTCCAATCCCTGCCGCCTGTCTGGGCACTGGGGCGGTCCTGCCATCTCCTGGATCTGGGCCACCTCAGCATGGTAGCACTTCCTGCGTTCACACAGTCCAGCTCTCCGCCAGGGACTGGCACTCACCTCATGACACAGAGAATGTGCTGTGCAACCCAGCCTCACGCGGAGGCTGGAACCCTGGCAGCCTGGGTGGGCCCATCCCTGCCTGAGCACACTGCCTGGCTGGCCTGGACGGAGCCCACTGATGCACCTGTGCCAACCCAAATCCCATCCACCCTTCAAGCCAGGGCCCCAGAGCCCAGCACCCAGGACAGAGTGCCAGCTGCCCATCTCGCCTGGCCCACCTCATCTCCCCACCTGTCCTGACCTCCACCACCCATTCCCATGCTGTGCCCTTTCCTGCCCTTCTCCCTCCCCACACATCCTTCACTATCAGCTTGCAAAATCTAGCTCAGCTGTGACCTTTCTCATGAAACTTTTCTGTCTTCATCTTTAAAAAAAAAAATCACTGTTTCCTCTGACCTCAAGTGCTTACAGCTTTCTCATGCAAATTTCAGCTACTCCCTGTGGCCCAGCAGCGTTCACTCTGACAGTGTCCACTTCGGCCCTGCCCTGTCCTTCCTCACCAGCAGAGCACGTCACCAGGAAAGGCTGAGTCAGCCCTGTACGTCTCATTGCAGAGTTGCTCTCTGGGTGTTCAAGAAGGTGCTGGAAGCACAGCCTGTTCACAGCCTCTATGTGTCCCTGAACAGTCGGAAAATATTGCTGAGGACAGACCCGCACAGGGCTCCTTCCTGCCAAGAAGAGTGGGAGCCTCTCTCCGCACCAGCCCCCATCAACTGACCTGGGGCCCTGCCAAGCATGCACACAGCCTTCTTGCTGCCATGTGCACACACAGCCGGTACAGCCCTCCTGCTAAGGTCAGGGTTCCTCCCTGAGTCCGGGAGCCATCTGGGCCATCCTGTGTCCTGCCTCTTTTGCCCTTTATTCTAATTCTGAATCTAAGCCATACAGGCTCCTTTATAAGTAACTGAATCAGGGTCAAGAGAGAAAGGTACTCTCAGTAAAACTAATAATTTATTGTTGGCTCAGAAATAATGAATCCTGGAAATGAGGTTAAAAGTAAGGTCATTTGGAAACATGAATGTATTTAAAGCATATCTCTTGTCCATGCCTCTACCTGCCCTCCATTTAGAAATTTTAACATTTTCTATAAATGACGCTCTATACACACACACACACACACACACACACTACTACCTCTGTCTGCTAGACTTTAAAGATTATTTTAAAAATTAAAAGTTCTTCTATATTCTAAAATAAAATTCCAGCATCAAAAAAATAGAAGAAAATGGGAAACGTCTCTTGCCCAGCTTTGGTGAGGCTCTCTGGGCCCCACGGGCAGCAGCGACAGGCCGTCTTGGCTCGGTTGTCCAGTCAGAACCCTTGAACTCACTTCTTCCACAAGAAGTAATTTTTATGTTGGTTTGGGGAGGAAAGGTTCTATAGTTATGCTGAACATATTCTCCCAGTTCGGGCTTCCTTTCCCAAAATCTCTTCTTGCATTTGCCAGACGAAATACCGTGCTGGAAACTGGACCTATATTTGCAACACATCTTAAAGATATAATATCTGAATATACAAAGAGTTTCTACCAAATCAAGGAGAAAAATAACAGACACCTCAAAGGGAAAACCGACAAAGGACCTGAACAGTTTACATGAACAAAAGGCCAATAAGTAAATGATTTCATGTTTAACTGCACAAGTAATCAGGCAAATTAACCACTGGTGGTGAGGTACCATTTATTTTTATCAAACTATCGAAGATTTTAAGAGAAGAGCTGCCAGAATCAGCATGGGAAAATGGGACTCACACTGCTGCTGGGCATGAAATCCAGCAACTCTCCTCAAAGACCTTAAAAGGGGTGTCCTTTGCCACTGATGTGTTCCAGACAGAAAATCAGACAAGGATACAGACATTTCACAGAAGATGCTCATCTCAGTACTGATCACACAAGTGAAAATTTGTATAAAACCTACATGCAAAGTAAGAGACTGATTATCCAAATTACAGCACACTTATAAAACAGAATTATTAGGGAGCCATTGAAAACAATTATATGGTTCATTTAAACTTAAACCCCAAGTACATAAAAAAACACTGTGGATCTTGTGGAAAATGCAGATTCTGGGCCCGGAGAACCTGCATTTCCAGCAAGCTGCTGGGGACGCCGATGCTGCTGGCCAAGGGCCACACCTGGGATAGTAAGGATGGAGATGCGTACTCCTGGAACACATGTGTTTGTGATCTGAAGTTAAACAGGGTGGAAATCAAGTCACAAGAAAATAACAGGGTAATAAGCACATCTTTAAATTAAACACACACACATCCAGTATCTAGAAAGATATTTATCAAAATGCAAACGTTTAGCTCAGAGTGGTGAGAATTTGGGGCATTTTCCTTTTTTGCTGATTTGTATTTTCTAACTTTCCCTACAATTAAGGAGTCCTCCGTGTGCACTCCAGGAGAGGCAGAGGCAGAGATCGGCTCTGACTCGGCACACGTGTGACACGTGGTCCCCACCCAAGGTGGCCTTGATGATGGCTCCATGCTTTCCCATTCTGCCATGACTTCACTGGAATCTCAGTAAAGCTTCCTTTTCAAAAAGTTCTTTTGCATCAGGAAGGTAGGTGGAAGTATTTTAAGGGTTTGTATCATTTGCCTTGTCACATAAAAGCTGTAGGTCTGGCTCTTTAAAATACTGCTTAAAATTCTTCCTTAAAAAAAACCAAGGCAATTACTTGCCAATCCCCTGCTGTAGGAAGGAAGCCCTATCATTATCTGGCACCTGTCTCTCGGTTCAAAGTCAGGACCACACAGCCAGAACACACTGTGATTCAGCACAGGAGGACCAAGTGAGGTTTGGGGGAATCGACATCCAAATCTGAGATACTACACACAGGAGGCTGAAATTTCAGGCCCAAGGCTTATACCATACAAGGAAAAAAGAAAACACAAAAGCTTTCATTTGGCATGCTAGGTTGATGGGCAAAATAAGAGGCAATTTTAAGTCTCAGCTTTGCAAAGATCGAAGTTGAGTTCAGTGACTGACACCTGTTTACTCAGCGATGGTCCTTTAGCAGGTCCTCACTAGCTCAGAAAGGAGTGACTAAGCCACGACACCCAGAAAGTCAGCAGGCTCTGGACCAACACCAGTATTTCTGAGTGTTTTTTTGAGGTAAATTGACATATGACATATTAGTTTCAGATGTATGACATGATTCAATATTTGTATAAATGGAGAAGTTATCATCACAGTAAGTCCAGTGTCCCCTGTAACCATATAAAGTCACATAATATGCGCTACCTTATTATTGACTTTAGTCACCATAATGGACATTACATCACCAGGACTTTTTTATGACATGGTGTTCGTACCTCTTGACCACCACCTCCCATTTTGCCCACCCCACAAGCTCCCCCCAACCCTGCCCAGCAATCACCAATGTATTCTCTGCATCTGAGTGTTTTCTTTTGTTTGTTCATGTTTTGTAGATTCCACATATACATGAAATCATATGGTATTTGTCATTCTGATACCCTTTAATGCGATCCATGTTGTCACAAAAAAACAAGATGGCTCTATGGCTGAGTGATTTCCCACCAAATATATACATCTTCAACTATTCATCCATCAATACACTGTGGTTATTTCTTGGCTATTGTGAATAATGCTGCAGTGAACATGGGTGAGTATATCTTTTCAAATTAACGTTTTCATTTTCTTTGGGTAAATATCCAAAGTGGAGTTGCTGGATCATGTATGGCTCTATTTTTAGTCTTCTGAGGATCTCCATACTGTTTTCCACAGTGGCTGCACTGGTTCACATTCCCGCCGACAGAGCATGAGGGCTGCCTTTTCTCCGCACCCTCACCAGCTCTTATATCCCTTGTCTTTTTGACAACAGCCATTCTGACAGGTGTGAGGCAATAACTTATTGTGGTTTTGATTTGCATTTCCCTGATTAGTGATGTTATGCATTCTCCTTTGCTTCTTGGCCATAAATGTGTCTTCTTTGGAAATATGTCTATTGTCTGCCCATTATTTTAATCAGATTATTTTGGCTGTTGAGTTATATGAGTTCTTTATATATTTTGGATATCAACCCCTTATGAGATATATGATTTGCAAATACTGTCTCCCATTCAGTAGGTTCCCTTTTCATTTTCTTGACCATTTCTTTTGTTGTGCAGAAGCGTTTCAATTTGATGTAATGCCATGTTTATTTTTGCTTTTGTTGCCATGGTTTCTGGATTCAAAAAAAAAATCACCAAGAACAAATGCCAAGGAGCTTACTACCTGTTTTCTTCTAGTTTTATGGTTTGTTGTGTTATAGTCAAGTCTTAAATCCACATTTATTCTTGTGTATGGTGTGTAACAGTGGTGCAGTTTAATTCTTTTGCATGTGGCTTTTGCATGTGTCCAGTTTTCCCAATAAAATGTATTGAAGAGACTCTCCTTTCCCTGTGGTATATTCTTACCTCCTTTGTAGTAAACTAACTGATCATATATGCACGAGTTTATTTCTGGGCTCTCTATTCTGTTCCATTGATCTGTGCTGCCTGCTTTTTAATGCCAATACTATACTGTTTTGATTACTATAGCTTTGTAATATAGTTTGAAATCAAGATGTGTGATGACTCCAGCTTTGTTTTCTTTCTCAAGACTGCATTGACTATTCGGGGTCTTTTATGGTTCCATAAAAATTGTAGAACTGTTGGTTCTATTGCTGTGAAAAATGCCATGGGAAGTTTGATAGGAATTGCATTGAATTTATACATTGCTTTGGGTAATATGGACACATTTTAACAGTATTAATTCTTCCAATCCATGAGCAATTTCACTAATGCCTTACAGTTTTCAGTGTACAGGTATTTCTCCTCCTACGTTAAATTTATTTCTAGGTATTTTATTCTTTTGGATGCAATTGTAAATATGATTTATAATTGTAAATGGATTAATTTCTCTAATAGTTCATTATTACTGTACAGAAATGAAACAGATTTTTTGTATATTAATTTTGCATCCTGCAACTTTCCTGAATTCATTAGTTCTAGTGTTTTGGTGGAATCTTTAGGTTTTCATGTCATCTGCAAATTGCAACAGTTTTACTACTTCTTTTCTAATTTGAATGTCTTCTACATTTCTTTTTCTTGCCTGATGCTGTGGCTAGGACTTCCAATACTATGTTGATAAAAGTGGCGACTGTGCGCATCCTTCCTTATCTTGTTCCTGATCTTAGAGAAAAAGCTTATAGCCTTTCACTTTTCAAGTATGACATCAGCTGTGGGCTTGTCACACATGGCCTTTATTACATTGAGGTATGCTCCTTCTATATACCTGATTTATTGAGCTTTTTTTTTTTATCATAAATGGATGTTGAATTCTGTCAAATGCTTTCTCTGCATCTACTGAGATAATCATACGATCTTTATCTTTTTTTGTTAATATCATGTTGATTGATTTGCAGAAGTTGAATCTCCCTTACATCCCTGGAATAAATTCCACTTGATCATGGTATATGATCCCTTTGATGTATTTTTGAATTTGGTTTGCTAATATTTTGTGGAGGATTTTTGCATTTATGTTCATCAGGGATATCAGGCTATAATTTTCTTTTCTTGTGGTGTCTTTGGGTTTGGTACTGGTAATGCTGACCTTGTAAAAGGAATCTGGAGGAGTTCCCTCCTCTTTGATTTTTTTGGGAGAGTTTGAGAAGGATAGGTATTAAATCTTTGAATATTTGGTAGAATTCAGCAATGAAGCCTTCGGGTCCTGGACTTCTGTTTGTTGGGAGTCTTTTGATTACTGACTGAATCTCCTTGCTTGTATTCACATTTTTCTAGTTCTTCATGATTCATTCTTGGAAGACTGTGTATTTCTAGGAATTCATCCATTTTGTTCTGGGTAGTCCAATTTATTGGACTATAATTACTCATAAGTCTCTTATGATCCTTTTTCTTTAGTGTCAGTTACAACTGATTTTGATTTTATAATTTTGAGCCCTTTTTCCTTAGTATAGTTACTTATCTGTCCAAAGAACCAGCTTAGTTTCACTGATCTTTTCTACTATCTTTTAGTCTCTATTTCATATGTTTCTGGTCAGATTTTTGTTATTTTCTTCCTTTGACTAACTTTGGGCTTCATTTTTCCTCTTTTTCTTCTTTGGGGGTAAAGTTACATCATGATTTTTCGTATTTCTTGAGGTAGGCCTGTATTGCTACGAACTGCTCTTAAAGCTGCTTTTGCTGCATTCCACAGATTTTAGTGCTATAGTTTCATTTGCATGTGTCTCAAGGCATTTCTTAAATTTCATCTTTGATTTCTTTATTGACCCAATGGTTGTTCAGTAGCATGTTGTTTAACCTCCATGTGTTTGTTATTTCTTTCCAGTTTTCTTCTTAGGATTTCCGGCTTCACTCCACTGTGGTCTGAAAACATGCTTGACAAGATTCAGCCTTCTTAAATTCACTGAGACTTGCTCTGTGGTCTGACCCGTGGTCTGCCCTCTTCTTGGAGGTTCTTGCTCTGCTCAGCAACTCCTTTTCCAAGTTCCATGAGCATCTTCATGGCCATTCCTTTTAACTCTTTATTTGGTAAATTACTTATCTCCATTTCATTAAGGCCTTTTTTTTTGGAGCCTGTCTTATTCTTTCATTTTGGAACATATTCCTGTTTTTTAATTTTGCAAGACTCTCTGTTTCTATGTACTAGGCAAAACAGCCACCTCTCCCAGGCTTCAAGAGTATCACAGGGAGACGGAGAGTGTGTTTCAGTCTGCTGTCTGTGCCATGCCCTGGGGGTGGTAGCCTGCTAAGAACTCTCTCCAGTTGCAGTCCACAGAGACACCAGCACCCCTGGCCACCAAAGCTAGGTGTTCAAGAGGTACCCCCAGTGTGGACTTCATGCACCTGCCAGCTTTACTATTGTCACAGGGGAGCCCCAGGACACCCACGGGGGTGCAGGGCAGGGCCAGGAGGTGGTGCCAGGCTGGAGCACACCTGCCTGCTGGATTTAGTGGGGGCAGGGGGCAGGGTAAGTTCTAGTCTGGGGTGAGCAGCAGCAGCAAGATAGATGGAGTGTAAAAATGGCATCTGCAGACACCTCATCCCTGGGGAGAGTTCCAACAGACCCCAGCCCTCGAGCAGACACTCTAAGGTTAGCCAGTGACTCTCCTTCACATATGATCTAAGGGCTTTCAACCTGCAGCCTTTGTCCTGAGTCCTGGGGTGAGTGGGTCTGTCCATGAGACCTTTAAGAGCAGAGTCTCAGTTTCCTCAGCTTTTGGGTCTCCTGGATGCAAGCCCCACTGGTTTCAAAGCCAGCTGCTCTGGGGACTCCCCTCTCCGGCGTGGGTCCCAAGGGAGCTCCCGGCTGTGCTCCATATCTATGAGCTCCCTCCTAACTGTGGGTCACCGTGCCACCTTGGTGGGGCCCTGGGAGAGCCTGCATCTCTGCCTCCCTTATCCACCTCCATATGGCCTTTTAATCCTTTGTGGAAGGGCAGCTGTTCAGCTGCCTTTCTGGTCTTTTTCAGAGATAACTGTTCCATATGTAGATGTAGATTTGGGGTGTCCGTGGGAGGCAGTGGGTTCAGGGTCTTCCTGTGCTGCCATCTTGAACTGCCCTCCTGGAAACAGCTTTTTAGAGAAATAGCAAACACTAAAAGGAAGGGAGATGGAGAGGGGACCCACATTTAAGCAAGCCCCCTCTGGGTATACAGAACTGTGCGGAGGACTTGAAAACATTATAGAATCGCAAGAATGCCCATTTTGCAGATGAGGAAACCGAGGGGAAGGTGCAGCGTGGCACAATGGGAGAGCCCACAGATCCCTTACCACTGTGCAACGCTGGATGAGTCTCTTGCAACCTTTAAGTTTCCATTTCTCTATTTGTAAAATGTGGATAACAGAACTATCTCCCATACTTGTGAGGCTGAAGGGAGGGCACATATGGCAATTGTCTAGCATGGTGCTGCCCAGCACATGGAGAATGCCACTAGGAGAGATTACATTTTGCCAGGGGTGGTATCTGAACCTGGGTCTGCTTCTCTCCAGGGTTCTGCACACAATCTCATTGCATGATGCTGTATCCACAGGGCAAGTTTCCAAAACATCCACCCCTCAGAACCAGTCTCCCACCCCACCTCACTCACCAAACTATCCAAAGGCAAAACATCTAAGTGCTAACATACATGCCCTCTTTGGACCACTTTAGCTTTTATTAACATGACATTCAGTAATAATCTCAAACTGAATCTAAATATTTGAAATATGTAATCCTATGCTTCCCCAATTGTCATTTTCATTCCAAAAAGTATACCCTAGAGAACTGAGGGATCTTCCTGCCCATACAGCAAACTGGCTCCTTTGAGGTTGGGAAGCTTCTCAACTGCGTGGACACAATGGTATTTTCGCCTGGAATAGAGACGTACACCACCATTCCCCAGACTCCTTTACCGCCACCATTTACCCCTAAACTCACCGAGGGACTGGGAGTGAACCCGCTCTGGACTTCCCCTCCCACCGCCGCACACTCTTAAGCCACACAGCCTGAGCCTACAAGGAGGGGCACGCAGAGTACCTTCCACCGGAACGTGCTCTGGGAAGCCAGAAATGGAGGCAAACCCAGGCAAGAGAGCTGCTGGCTGCACGTCTGCTGGCCCTGACCAGCAAGCCCTTGAACACCAAAAAGCACAGGTCTCTTCAAAGGCCCAGTGGTCCCAGGCACTGCCTGTGCTGCCCTCAAATTCAGGCATTGTGAGTCTCTCCAGAGGCACTGGGATGGCGTGGAATCACTGGCCAGACAGCTCCACACCACCTCCCATCAGAGGAAGTTTAAAGAGAAGGCCAGCATCCCTTCAGTGAAGTATTGACAGCACCTGGCATTTAAAGAACTCCCCACCTTACAAGTGCTTTCATAACAGACTCACCTCTCCCCTCCAGCAACCTCCCCACCCCAGTTTGCCCTGACTGTCCTAGTTTTCGTGCTAAAAGTCCTGGGTCCCAGGAAACCCCTTAGTCTTATGCAAACCCGGACGGCTGGTCACTTTATTACCCTGAAGGCAATAAATGAATGAACCAACCTCACACGGTCAGGAGTGCCTCGAGTACGGGGCCGGAGCTTCACCCAGCCATCAGCACCCCGGTCGTTCAGTCCTGCTCAAGTGCTTCCAGGCGGCAAACTACAGGCCTGGCACGCACAGCTCTCCCCTTTGTATGGAAAATTTCCTGCTTGTGAAAATTCTTTAGATTCCATCATCAGGGTTTCATTCTTTAGATCAAGACACTTGTATCTGGTTAAAAATTAAAATACCCCATTAAAATACCCCACCATGCTCAGGTTGGAAAACAAACTGTCAGCATCAACCCCTCAGCATAACGGCTTTATGAGACCTTTCCTAGGCGTCAGGAGGAGTCCAGGAGGGAGAAAGGAGGGAGAGGAAATGCCCTGTGGGAGGCTGAGGCCGGCGTGGGACCTGGGCTCCGTCACAGACTCTACCTACCACACGGTATTGCTCTTGTCCTTGCCACCAGCTTGAAGTGGAATAGCTGGACAGCCTCCATTTATGTTATGCATGTTCTCTTACCTTGAAGTGCACCGAGAGAAACTTAGGACAGAGAGTGCCTATTTCCCAAAACTACTTCTGTTTCTTAGACGCCCTCACTGCACTAACTACACAGACATGTGAAGAACGGTGCCACTCGAAATGACGTGTGCCTGGACACCTCTGTGGGACTGTGCTATCCTGCTGACTCAGTGGGTGCAGGGGGCACCTGAGCCTGCCCTGGATGGAGACCTGGATCTCTGACCAGCTCCCCACGAGGCCCAGGGCACTGGCGTCGCAAGACTGCAGATAAGGAGTAGGTAGGAAGCAGGTGTTTCTTCCCTGTGAATCACTTCTATTCTGAAGCCTAAAAATGGTGACAGATGACCAAACATTTCTCCAATCTTATCCGAAAGAGGAGTGACTCAGGTTTGGGAATTTGGGCGACTGATTCTAAGTTAGCCGGCTTCAGGGGCACAATATGCTCTGTGTTCTCTGGGGGGTGGCAGATACTCCCCAGGGACATCTGTGGGCTGGGAGGAGGCCATGCCACAGCAGAAATGAAATGATGTACGACTATGTCCCCACCTGTCACCAGCTCCTCAGTTGGTGCCTCGGGAAACTGATACACATCAAAGAACAGGTCCTTGAAACAGAGCAGTCATTCGTAATACCCACCCCCTCCAACAATGACTCACTTACACACAGTCTTGGGCTGCCGATGTCACCTCTCAGGGCGGTGACCATCCCCCTGGTCCAGTGAAAAGTAAAGAGGAGCTGTTAGCTTTGGTTGAGCCTGGTCACCAATGAGAAAGGAGGGGGCCTCCCAGACTCTGATGGGAACAGGAGGGAGTGAATGGGGACCCAGGGCACACGCTTGTCCAGCCGGGCCTTCTCCTAACGCCCACCCTGAGACGCCTGGGAGGACCCTGGCCCAGGCCTGGCCTCAGCTGAGCATCCTCTCCTGACAGGCCTGGACCTAGTCCTCCATGTTTCAGGCTTCACCCAAGCCTCTGCCACGACGTAAAACCCCTAGAAATTCTGAGAAGGTGATGAAAGTCTTTCTCATCATAATATGCATGCACACTTACAAATTTCCCGTAAAACGTTAGGGGTCCTGATGACAACCCAAGCCTCGTCCGTGGCCCTGTGCTCGGCATCTCTGCAGGCGCGGGAGCCTTGCATTCCTTGGGCCCCATGGGCACGGTGCCAGAAACCAAAGTTTTAGAAGGGCCGTGGAAATGTTCAAGCCCTGAAAAAGGATTTATTGACACCATATGCAGAAAAAAGGCTGAAAAATATAATTAAATAAGTAATGAAGATACATAAGGATTAGTTTACTAACTGGTGAGCAGCAACTCGATTCACACACGACAGAACACTCCCACCCGACATGGGGTGTGGGAGAGTGCAACACTGGCAGTCATTTGGGATCAGACCTGAGAGAGTATTACCCTGCCCCGAAGGGAGAGTGCTGAGCGGGGGAGGCATTACCCACCCCCTTTCTAAAGGGGAAAGAGGGCCAGAGGAGGTAGGTGGTGGGAGACAACGCCGCACAGCCCTGACCCAGCAGCTGACAGCCTAAGCTGGGACATTCCCAACTGGACTGGACCTCAGCGATGCGCCAGCATACAGCAGCCACCAGACAAGCCACCCTGTGACACGGCAGGAGGAGCACTCTGCCACCTCAGGGTGACTGGACACCCTCACTGCTCCCACCGCAGGGGCCACTCGTGTTTTACTGCTGCCAATCTGGCCCCTGTGAATCCTCCACCTTCTAGATAATGTCCCAGATGCTCTGCTGCTGACGGGTGTGGACTACCCCAGATCCAGAACTGGCTTCCTCAGAGCTGCCTCAGAATCCCTCAGCAGGAGCCCAGACTGGACACAGATGCCTCCATACCCCCTCTTACCACGCTGCCTGGTGTGGTGTGCCCTCCCTCTCACCGCAGCACATCAGTCAACCCACATCTGACAACTGATCCGTGGGCTTCAACAAGGTGGGGGCAAACCAAGTGTAAGGCTGGGGCTCTCGCCAGGCGTGGGTATTCAGTATCAGCAGCACTGGAGCGGTTCCCAGCCGCTCCCATCCCCACCTGCCCACTCTGGGGAACCTGTCCTGCCCCGGCTGCTCTGCATCTCCAAGGGGCCGACTCACCCGGTGTGGGTTTTAGCAGAGGCTCAGCCTGTCAAAGTCACTGACAGCAGGCATCTGGAACACAGCAGACGGGGCTTAACTAACCACAGCTCAAAGTGAGGGTCCAGCACATGGGCCTGACTCACTCTCTTATTTAGTCACCAAAACACTGAGGAAGGAGTCAGAAACTGCATATGGTGTGCAGTTGAGCAATTTTTCTGACTTTGTCCCCTCATTTTCTCCCCTGGAAAAAATGTTTGCTCCCTCCTTCCCCACAGGGATGTAACAGAGGTTTTATTGAAAGAAAGAACTTCCCAAGCGGCAGCACTCTGAACCGGTACATGCTATGGCGCAGCTCATGCATGAACCTGGTATCAGTGGACAGCACAGCACGCTGCACAGCTGAACACTGGACTCCTCCCCCCGCCCAGTCAACACGTTACTGGCCGAGTCACACCATGCTTTTGCTCCTTGTACTAGAGCAGTTTCCAGGACCAAATCGGGAGACCCAGTGGGGACAAAGAATGGTATTCAGTCATCCACAGAACAGCTTCTACAGTATTTTGGTGCAAGTAAATGAATGTTCTATTTCTAAGAGAAATAAACTTCTCCTCACCATTCCTAATAGCCAATAAGTAGAGTGGGCTTTACAATTATTGAGCAGCTCCAAATGCCTGGTGATGTTCATTGTACCATTAGACAAAAATGAAAAAACACAAACTGCCTGCCTTTCTTCCACGCTCAGCGGCAGCCTGAGCCAGCCCTGGAAAAGAGGGCGACCAGGAGCCAGAGGCAGGCATCCTGCTGGGCATTCACTCATTTAATGATGCAGTTAGACAGGAGAGGATGAAATGATCTCTTCACAAGAAAAGGCAGGACTGATGCTTACCAGGAGCGTGAAGCTTCCTCCCCAGACCTCAAACCCAAATGGAAATTTCACTTCCTTTGATTTTTTCCTTTTAAAGTGCCTGAGCATCTATTCTCCCGATCCCAGAGGAACAGCCGCCCTCCTGAGCGCTCAGCGCAGCCCCCTGCATAACGGGGTGCGGAGGTGTTGGCGGACGGGGCAGGTGAGTGTGCAGGCCCCATTCTGAGCAGGGTGAGCCCCTCCTGACCAGAGGGAGAGGGGAGTGGCTAAACGCCTCGGTGTTCGTCATTTCACACATCAGTAACAATTTAAAAAACAGAAGGGAAGACAGAGGGTTCCAAAGTTTATTTTGCCCTAACTCTCCTGACCCCCAAAAATCTCAACCATAATTTTAGTAATAAAACAAAAAGTAGAAAGGAAGGAATCTCAATCAAGGCTAAACTTTTCTTTATGAAACTCCCACCTCAGGGTCCTTATTTTCTTCTCACTACAGACGCCTCTTCCTGCCTCACTGAGTGGCCTCTGGACGTGTGGGCACAACCCTGCAGAGGGCAGGAGTCAGACCCAGCTCTAAACCCAGAGCCTAGCCTCTCTGAGCCACGGCTCCCCTGAATTCGGGGCTCCTTAGGCGGAGCACACATGGATCCCCTCTTCTTCCCCAGCTGCACCCGGATCAGCTGTACTCCCCACGTGCTCCCGCGCCTTGGAGACGGGGTGCTGCTCCAGCAGGGGTCAATCAAAGGATGACTCTTTGGGGCACAAAGAAGGATCCATTTGTGCATCTGCATCAAATGCTGTTCATGCATCTGCACTCTGCCTCCCCTCACACCCTGGGCCCGGAAAGCTTGATCAGAGAGAAGGCAATTGCCATTCCATATTTTCCCAGGACCTTCCATCAAAGGGCTCAGGGCCTCACTGAGCACCGAGCAAAGTGTACTCCTGTGGTGTCTGCCGACTGCAGTAAGATGGAGAGAGGGGAGAACCCGGACGGAGAGAATAGAAAGCAGGCCTGGACTGGGCTTGGACACCCGCTCCCGTTGGCCTCTGTGCCTCCTGGCCCTCCCTCCACAGGGGCGCCCTGAGAGGTGTGGGGAGCCAGGTGTTCCTGGGGGATCAGGATGCCTGCGGCCTCCTCTGCCCCATGCCGGGTCTCTCCCACTAGCTGGGGACAGGCAGCTGGGGGAGGCCGAAGCTCAAGGCCCAGCTGGTGAGGCAGAAGGCTTTGATGACGGGCCACCATCCGAGCCTGTTGAAAGTTAAAGATTCAAATGTTTAATTGCCGGCAGCTCTGCCCCCTCCAATGTTCAGTCACAAAGCACCGAGAGCTCCATCACTTTCCTTTCACATGAGCCCTGTGGGCAGCGCAGCGGGCACCAAGCCCCACAGCAGCCACCCCGGAATCATACCACCTTCTGTCTGTCCATCCTCCTCTCAGAGCCCCCTGGACGCCTGGCCTTGGCCAGAGTACTGCCTGGGTTCCCTACCACCTAAACCCAGGGCCCCTCAGCTCCCACTGGGACCACATGGGCTCTAGGTGCAGGTGTGGCCCATGTGGCCCGGCGCCTGAATGGCCCCCAATCGCTCCTGTCCCCAGTCACGCTCCTGCTCAGGCTCAGGATGTCATCGCAGAAACCCCCCAGAAAGCCCTGGGTCATCATCCCACAATGTCCACGGCAGGGCAGACATGAGTCCCGTGGAGAAGCACACCAGACCCCAAGGGGCCTAGCCAAGGTGCCGGAGACGTGTGTGCAGAGACAGCTGGGCCTGCTCAGTGTGGAGGAGGACTGGGGAGGGGAAGGCAGGGAGCACAGGGGCTGTGTGCACACTGGGACAGAGGTCAGGGCTGTGCCAAGGGACACGGGAATCCGGGAACAGAGGGGAAGGGCAGGGAGGAGCAGGAGACGCACACTGAGGGGTCCACGCTGGGACATCCTACCACCGACTTTTAGGAAGAGCAGGAGGTGGGGGCTCTGGGGATTCTCACGGGACACAGGAGGGGGTGTCAGTCCCGGGGCAGGGACCATATGCTCCCAGAGGCTCTGGCGCTCTCGGTGTCCACAGCCAGCTGGGAACTGAGCTCAAACAAGAGCGGCTGTGCCCCCTGGGACCCGGGTCCACACTCTGCTTAGAGACCTGGTGGCTCTGAAAGGCTTTGCTCTGTGTCCGCCAGGCTCCTGGACATACAGCCCACCACTCCAGCCCCCAGGTCCTGCCCCAGCCCGCCTGGCTTCCCCCTCTCCTGCCTCTTGTTCATGAGCCTCTCTGTTCAGGCCACAGCCCATCAGCCCAGACTTCTCATTCCCCACCCTGCAGCTCCTGAAAGGAGCAGCCCCACATCCTTCACCCAGGTTTTCAGCAAAATGTGCTGTTATCTCTGTACGTCCCTGGAGACCACCCAGCCCTTGGCCAGGATTATTTTCACACACACCAGGTCAAGCATCCCCCACTATCTCTGGTGACCCAGGGCTGCCTGCTTACTGGTCTCTGCCAACTGCCCTCACCAACCCTCTCACAGTGACCCTTAGAACTTCCACAGGAGCCAAGCCTGACCTCTGCCCTTCCACAGCATTTGGGGGGGGTGTTTCCAAATGCCAGGAGGGGAGGGGCCCCATTCCCCAGCCCCTCTTCCCGTCTCCCCTCACCAGGCACCCACCCCACCCCAGAGCTCCCACCCATCAGGATGTCTGTCCCAGGGGCTAAGGCATGTCTGGGACACCCACAGGACCACATACAAGATCCCGTCCCAATGCATCCTGAGTTAGTAACCATCTGCATGTACCCCCGGAAGCTCCATGGATGCTGAGGACAGCTTGCAGGAAGGGCATCACAGAAAGGCCCTGGGCTTCAGGTTGCACCTAGCTTGCCCTGGACTAAGTGAGCCTCCACCATTTAAACCAAGAAAAAGCCTACCCCTGGGACTGCTGTGAGGTTCAGGCTGTTTATAAGGTACCATGTACAACAATCACTGACATTTTAAAACCCATAAACCAGAAAGGCGCCTTGAAACTTCACACACCTGTGGACCATTCCTAGGGAACAAGGGCCACCCCCTGGGGTCCTTTCTAAGACAACAGCTGGGAGGCACATTGGGGCACTGGGGAGGGAGCTCCATGTTGGTTTATGGTAATCGACACTCCACTGAGGTCTGTAGCCACCCACACACCTGCATAGGCACAGCAAACCTTCAGGCTAGCCACTGTGGCTGACATGCTGTCCCGGCGCAGGGATTCGTAAGGGTGGGGAAGCCCACTTTACAAGCCATACTGATCCGCTGAGGGAACTTCCACCTGACTTTGCTAACCTTACCAGCTGACTTCTCCAGCTTAAGTTCAGGAGACTGTTTCCCTAACTATGGAATCTAAAGCAGAATCTCCCCAGTAGCATTCACATAGAAAACTAAAAACTGTATATTAATTTGAAGTTCTAAAGCATGACAAAACCAGTCACCGAGAATCAAGCTCTGTTCTTACTCCCTCAAGTCAGCCCAGTCTTCATATCCCTAGTTTTTGACATTGGAGGTGACATTTTCATGGAGGAAGATGAATTTTTAAATGGCAAACTAATCCAAGCAACAGAGGCGACTTTAGAATATTTATCACATGCATTCCTAAGAACAATGATATAAAAATAATTTTAATTACCCAAAGATGTCACTGCCATAAAAATAGCTCTAGGATAGTTTTTTTCCCCAAATCTCCTACAGGAACATGAGTGTATGCATATGCAGAACTCCATCAGGCTGTGAGGACGGAGCCCTCTTCTGTAGCTACGTGAATGGCTTGACACATACAGAGCTGAGACCTCTTGAGGCAGGTCGGTAGCTTCTGAGCTGGATGACATTTTCCTTATGAGACTTGCTTTCTGTAGGGCTTCCCAGACGCTGCCTGGAAGAATCCAGGTCTAACGCTGGGAGCCCATGTAAACACAGAGCAGGCTCTGGGGGCAGAGTCCCCAGCACAGGTTCTGAGCCCCCCTGGTCAGGAACCATCTCTGCCCAAAAGACCTTTCACAGGCCAGGGGCTGCACACCAGAGAGAAGTCCTTCACGACCCCCAGACCACCTTCCCGTCTGCAGTGGTGCGTCTGGCCCTGGGGACTCCCACAGGCCGCGGACACAGCTGGCAGAGGGCTGTGTGGCGACAGACAGCCTCAGCCCAGCCCTTGGAGGCCGGCCTCCCATGCTTCTGGTCTGCCCATCACACCCCCCTGCAGGAAGGCCTGCCAGTCTGCTGGAGATGTGGCAACACAGTACCACACCCTGGGGCTTTAACAGCAGCATTTATTGTCTCTCAGTTCCCGAGGCCGAAGTCTGAAATCAAGGTGTCAGCTGGGCCGGCTCCTCCCGAGGCCCCTCTCCTTGGCATGCCGATGCCATCCCCGCCCCACGTCCTCACACGGTCTTCCGTGTGTGTGTCCAGATCTCTTCTTATAAGAATACCTGTCAAAGAAAACTGAAGGAACAAAACAGCAGCAGAAGCACAGAACCCAAGAATGGACTAACAGTTACCAAAGGGAAAGGGACTGGGGAGGACAGGTGGGAAGGGAGAGATAAGGGCGGGAAAAAAGAAAGGGGGCATTACAATTAACATGTACAGTGTGGTGGGCGGCAAGGGGAGGGCTGTGCAACACAGAGAAGACAAGTAGTGATTTTACAGCATCTTACTATGTTGATGGACAGTGACTGTGAATGGGTATGTGGGGGGGACTTGGTGAAGGGGGGAACCTAGTAAACATAATGTCCTTCATGTAATTGTATACTAATGATACCAAAATAAAATTAATAAAAAAAAAAAAGAATACCTGTCATATTTGACCAAGACCCACCCTAATGACCTCATTTTTAACTTAAACTTACAAAGACCCTATTTCCAAACAGTCACTTTCTGAAGCACTTGAGCTTAGGACTTCATATACAAATTTGGGGGGACACAATCAGCCATAACAGATGGGAGGTAGTACACAGCAGAGCAGATGCTCAGGACTGGACTGGAGGCAGAGGTCTCCGCAGCAAACAGCCCAGGCCTCTGTGCTCCTGGCACCCGACACTACCCTGCAGCTCCCAGGACTGGGCTTCCAGGGCTGAAGACTCTGACCCTCAGTGTCCAGCACCCTCTCCCTTGGGGCCTGCACTGCCACATCCAGGACTTAAACCCTGCAACTGTTCCCCTGAAGCTACAGAAGAGGAAGGGCAGGGCACAGAGGTTGCTCCGATGAGAGCTCAAGACGGGGCCCTGACTCTCCATCCGCTCAGACAACGCCGAAGACTGATCCAGGGACCAGGCAGAGCTCCTTCCCAAGATTAAACGGCTCTCTCAAAGTCAAGTCCTGTTACTTGGCAACCTGACAGGTTACTAAGGCAGCAGACAAAGTCTCAGGTGCCGCTCATCAATTAGCAAGGACATGCCAAGACAGGGTAGCCAGATTTAGCAAACGAAAATACAAAACACCTAGTTCAATGTCAATGTCAGATACACAACAAATAATTTTTTCATATAAATGTGCTCCATGCAACATTTGGAAAAAACCTGCACTACAAAAATTACTCGTGTGTCTGACATTCACACTGGACTGGTTGGTGCCCGTATTCTATGTGGCAGCCCTGCTGCAAAGGAAAGGCCCTCCCCACTCTGCTGACACGCACTGGGCATCTTCTCGGGGGGCCGACTACTCAGAGAGCATGTGCTGCCCAGGGACCCTGACCTCCTCAGGAGGGGCCCATCGGCAGAGCTACCTGCTCCCCATAGCCCCTTTTCCAGAGCCTGGCCACTGGTGCAGGGACCCCGGCCTCTGCTTGTTTTATGGGGAAGCAGGTAGCCACCTAGGAACTAAGCCATAATGGGCACCTACACCAGAACTAGTCTGCTCCTCAGAGCTGCCACCATCACCAATTAGTGATCAATGCTGAGGGAAGATGACAGGAAGATGTCAGGAGGATCCTGCTGATGGTATCGCCCCTTGATACTAAACCCACACTTTGAGCAAAACGATGCCTATGCCTGCTGTTGGTCAGTTCCCAAGCTGAACCACTGACCACAGTGCCTGCTGGCTCTGGTTACTGAACATTGGTGGGATCTTAACACCTCAAGGCCCTGCTCCTCTGCCATCAGATGTGCCACGCTTGCCCTCCTGCCGTCTGCTCCCAGCCCGGCATGCAGAGCGTCTCTGAAAGTCTTACTGGGCCAGGTTACCCTTTGTTGCAAACACCAAGGACTCCCCATCCCACTCTAGGGAAAAGCCATGCCTCTACGATGGCCCGTACACCCTGGGGGACCCACCGTCACCCCTTACTCCTGGGACCTCCCTCCTCCCCATCCCTGCAGCTTGCACCTCCTGGCAACTGCCGTCCAGGCACACTTCCACCCTGGGCCTGACACTGGCCATCCCCAACAGCCACTTCCCAGACACCCCTCGGCCATCTCTCTCACCTCCCATAAGCCTCTGCTCAAATCAAACCTTCTCAATGAGGACTATCTCGTCTGCCCTCTTTAATGTCCAGGGACCCCACTCGCTCCCAGCCCCACCTCCATCACTGCCAAACCCCTGGTCCTGTCCACTGCCTCCTTCTGCCATCATACTTGTGCCCTAACATGCTAGCTGTTCAGCCTGATTATTACTTAGTGTCTGCTCCCTTCTAGGATGCATGGCCCAGGCAAACAAGAATCTGTTTTGTTCACATTTTTCAAGGGCCTAGAAGAACGCCAGGAACAGAGCAAGTGCTCAGTAAGTACTCGTTTACCTCACCGTTGCATGGATACAGGGAACCATACAGGAGAAGTGCCCACACTTACTAAGAACCTGGTGAGCCCCAGGCACTGCAAGAGGAACTTGGTAAATGTTATACAAGTCAGGGCTCCCAACCACCCACTGAGTTAGGCGGAAGCTTCGCCACTGTGTGAGAAAACTAACCCTGAGAGGTGGGATTCTGACCCAGCCATTGAAGCCCAGGTAACCGCCACCACCTGCAGGAGCCCATGTATGTGCGTAGTCACCTAGGAAGCACCACTACACCCCCAGCATGCACTCTGTCCCTCCCACCCAATACCTAGCGCTTACGATAGGGACAGCTCTACACAGACTGCCATACAGGGAATGGGCTGCTCTCACACTTAGGGAGGCTGTGCGGGGTGAGGAAAGGACACTGGCCGTGGGCCCGGGGTCACAGGCACCCAGGGACACAGGTACCTCTGGGTCACGGTGCCACACCCGGGTCATGGTGCCCCAGGTCATGAGCATCCTCAGGCTGTGGGCGCCACTGGGTCAGGCCAGTCCCAGATCCTGGGCCCACCCCAGGTCACGGCTGCACATCCTGACTGCACCCCTCACCCCCGTGGAGTGGCAGACCCGTACACTAGGCACGGGCCACTGCCTAGTGGCAAGGGAATGCGCCAGCAGTCCTCTGCACACAGTGAGCAGGCAATGAGCGCCGTTGGCGCGGATGTGGCTCTCCCAGGGAACTCCTGGCCTGGAGGACCGCGGGACCACGACCGCTGCTTAGGGTGCAAACGCCGGGAGAGCAGCGACGGACACCGAGGACAGCAGCGAGAAGGCCCTTGGAAGGGGCTGGGGGGGGGGGGGGCATGGGTCTCACCAGGGGCAGGTGGGGAGCTTTCCCAGGGGCCCACAGCTCTGGTACAAGGCCTTTTCCTTCCACAGGTGCAGGTGGCAGACAGACCCAGCAGGAAAAACACTGCATAGAATCCTCGCTCCCCTCTGACCTCCAGAGGGTCAAAGAAACCCTGAGCACACGCTGGCTTAGTACGTGATCAGGTTTCACACTTGCTCACCTCTAACCTGGGGTTTCTGTTGCCTAGGCGTCTCCCACACTAGAGATCTCGGGCCCCTGGCCATGTTCGTTACATTCGGGTCAGGGGCACATGTCCCTCACCCTGGGCTCCACCTGCGTGAGGGCCCACATACAGGGCTCAGCTTACCCCACCCCTCTGCACATCCCAGGGCGCCCTAGCAGCAAACGGTGCTGACAGCCACCAATACAGAGGAGCGCAGAGGTGAGCTGGGCAGGAATGTGGTGTGGAGGGAGCTGTGCGGGGGGCCTGGGGCTCCTGACCTGCATGCATGGCCAGGCAGGAGCAACGGCCAGCGCAGGGAGGGGTCTGCCTTTGCACCCAGCCAAAACCTCTGAACTCTCAGATTCTCCCAGACTTCCACTTCTCCCAAATATTACTATACTCTATAACCAAACTTTTCATGAGCAACAGAATCCATGTGACTAGATTCTACATGACACCAACATCCAAGCACATACATGAGAAACCACCTCAAAGGGCACATACTGACTAGGCAAGTATATAGGGATATACTGTCCATGGGGCCCAAATCTCTCCTCTGAACCCTTATGAAAGGTCCAAGACTAGGTCAAGGGCAGAGCGCAGGAAAGGGACTGCCATTCATGGAGGACTTGCTACAGGTCAGACGTCACAGTGCCTCACAAACATCAGTCCCTCACAATGAGGCTGTGAGGTGCCTGCTATTTCCCCATTTGACACATTTGGAAACAGAGACTCAGGTTAAGTCACTTCGCCAAGTGAATCAGTGGAGGCTATGAAGTCTGAAAATCCAAGGATCGTGCTGCACTCAAAGCAGACTCAGGGATTTTAACTCAGGAGACCATGTTCTTTACACTCACAAACCTAACCCAACACAGAGTCAGAAACCGCCCAGGTCCCTTGGATCTGGGGCCTGATAAGCTATTGGGCAGATGCTCACACACGGGTTAGGCGTGGTTCACAGAGCCCTGCTGAGTTTGTCTGTTGCCACCTCCCTGTGGCTCTGAGGACGTGGTCTTCTAATCTCCAAGGAAAAAGTAAGGAAAAATAGGTCAGAACAATTTTAAGCTATCCTAAAAGACCAAAATGAAAAGCCCTTGATGATGGCAACAGCAACATTTTCCTAGGGCTCAGTCATGCGCTCCTGAGCCTAGACAGGCGCACGGAACTCCCTGCCGGGGGCAGCCTCACGTGACTGCTTATCTGGTCATTGAATTCGGCTTTCTAGAAGGTTCTTCAGGGAGGCTTGTGCCCTTAATGCCTTCTTGTCTTCATCCAAGCAACTGCCAGACCACGTCCTTGTTGGAAAGCCTGAAGAACAGAAGCTCTGAACACAAATCCCATGGGAAAGCACCCCATCACTCCCACCGTTCGCTCCAAGGCACCCTGGGCGTGTGACCCTGAGGATGGCAGGGTACTCCACAGCAGCTGGCGCCCGTGCTGACCGCACACCAGCCACATCCGGCCTCTTCTCTCGGAAGGAGGCCCACCAGAGTTAGACCACCTCTGCTTCCACCACTGCTCTTTTGGGCAAGTCACGTCAGCTCCCAAAGTCTGTTTCATTCGTGTAATGGGGACTATGGTACTCGTCTAAACGTGCAATAATTTTAAGTGCTGCATAATAAATATCCTTTCCTTGGAACAAGGTCTTTCACATCTCTTTTCAAAAGAAAATAGTGATCCCAACATTGTCTTTTCTACCATTTCTGTCCCCGCTTTGCCTCCCCAGCACTGAGAACCATGGGTGACTGGGTGCACATGCTGTGGGTCCTGCTGGGAAGGACTGAGGGCTTTTTCTGCCTCAGGCTGGAGGGGCTGCCCCAGAGCCCCAGAGGCAGGGGACTGGGGACACCTGTGGCCCTGGCTGGACGATCAGTGCTGGCCTATGTGCTCTGCCTGGATTCCCCGGCTCCAGAGGCGGAGAAACAGCCGGAACAAGAGGCAGCGCTTCCTGCCACTGAGCCTGAGAGCAGGAGCAGGGGCAGCAGGAGGCTTTGCAGGGGTCAGCTGCGGGCAGGGGGCTGCGCTCTCCCCCACCATGCAGGCCTGCTGGCCTCCGGGCTGCCGCACCAGACCTGCCCCACAAGCCTACAGAGACAGACAGCCCCCCGCCAGGTTCCCACAGCACAGAGAGCAAGAGGGCTCAGAAGCCATGGAACACACATGCGGGAAGGAGGATCCACGGTAAGACACAGACAACTTGAATTTTAAAGGAATTTTTAAAGTAATAACAACAACTTGAAATTTACAGTAATAATAGCCCTCAAAGAAATTCAACTGCAACACACACAGGGGATAAAAAAAAAAGATTTCCTGTAATTAAAAAAACATGATCTCCCAACTAAACAGCTCTTCAGACAAGGGAAGGTGAAGGTGGTCACATGATTACGACATCACTGACTCAGAAGATCAAGCCCAACGAACAACGAGGCAGAGAGCACCAACACGACGGGATGGATCGTAAAGGGCAGGACCCAGGCTTCCAAGGCTACATCCTGAGGCCAAAGGAAGAGGGACAAGGGAGGAGAGGAAGGGGGTACCCGGCTCTGGACACGGACAGTACAGAGGCACGCAGGGCCCTTCGCTGGTGGTGTTTCTGAGACTAAGGGTAAAGAAAAAGAAAAGACAATCCTTCCGGCAGAATGAACTCACACCTAAGAAGCTAAGAACACAGACCGGCTGTGGACAATGCAGTCAGAGCAGCACTGGGCGGTGGGACACTTCTGGGCACCATGGCGGAAAGAAGAAAGGGAATGAGAACTCAACAGTCCAGGCAGGTTGATTGCTGAACCTGAGGGGGACCCCCCAGTCTAACCAGCAAGTCAAAGGAAAGAGGGTCTCTAGCAGGTCAAGAGGCTTTCTATGGCCATGGCTTTGACGGGCTCTTGGAGGGAAGGGGTCGGGAAAGGGGGGCCTGTGATTTGCTGACGTGTTCTCTGGAGAATGCTTGTAGCCTAGGGAAGACGACACAGGTCTCTCTGAGATGGTGGGAGGGCTTATTCGAAGGGAGGTATTCAGGTCAGGATTCTATCAACAGAAATGTGCAAATGGCTTCCCCAGGCAAGATGGCATTCAGCTATCAGCACAAAAAAGCAAGAAGAGAAAGGTTCTAACAAGAAACGGATCAGGAACCAACACTGCAGAGAGAGAGAAGAGATGACCGTAGAGCCCCACAGCCCTGGCCTCGGTGAGCCTAACGCCTGACGCCCGCTTTGGTGTCCCCTCCAAGACCCGTGAATTGATGGGTGGTCAGTGTCATTCAATCACGTGGCTTCCCATATTGTCCAAGCAGCTGAGCTACCCCGGTGCTGTGCAAAAGCCACGTGTCAGATTTCTTATTAATAGCTGAATTTTCGCTTTCACATACAATTAAGCATTCTAAATGTAACTCTGGCTAAAAATGTAAGCTTAAAGCTTACGGGCTTTCTATATTGAAATTATGTAAGTACAAATGTGTAATTATTATAAGGGCAAGAAATCACAATAAGTAAAGATCGGAATAGCTGATAATTTTATAAACAAAAAGTAGTAAGAGTTAAGAGCTTTCAAATAATTACATTGAGGAAGAGAATGACCGTTGATATAAATGTACAAATATCAAGAGTATGTTGTCCAGATAACTTTAGAATGTTTCTCCTTTGAGAACTGACAGCTGTAGGCAGTTGGAGATGGTGGCACAGAAAAACCCTGACCTCACCTGCTCCCACGGCACGCGAACGTACAGCGCTGCGTGCGTCATCTCCCTCTGCAAACCAGCTGAACGGCGCCTCCACCACCAGGGATGAAAGGGTCCCACGGGGGCTGGACAGGGGGCAGAGCTGTGGTCTCACAAAAACCCCACCAGCACAGGAACCCACAGTCTGGAGGGAACCTCAAAGTACAGAGACTCTCCTTGAGGGCTGGGGGGTTTGGGCCCCGCAGCAGGCCCCCGGCCTCAGGGCACAGGGCAGCTCCTGTGCTTGCCCGCTGCCCCTGCGAAAGCCGGCGAGCTGCACACACCACACAGTGGGCCGTCCTCTATCGCCTGTTTCTGGGGACCGGGCTGGGGCTTGCATTCCTGAGCTCCCGGGGACTGTAACAACTGCAGACAGCTCCTGGCAGACCATGGCCCTCCAGGGCACTGTGCAGACAGGAGACTGGAACCACACCCTTCCCCCAGCCCACCGTTCCTGTGAAAAAGGCCTATTTACTGGTCCTGGAGCTTCAGCCTGAGGGACAGGCTTCCAGCCTGGCACGCATCTAGATCACAAAGGTGCTCTCGGGAAACAACACGGGCAGTGGGACACCCTCTCTGTGCTCTCCCTAGGCCTGACACAGCTCACCTGCACCTCCCAGAAAGGAGCCTGTGCACTCACCTGGAGCTCCCAGTGTTTGCATCTCTCACCCAGACTGCCTGGACTGGAGGCCACCTGGGTTTATGACTGTGGTCCCACAGGACTGTACACACTCGCATATTCTAACCGGGGCTGTGGGTCTGTCTTCTCATTAGTCTGAAACTAGGGGCTGACTGAGAGCCCTCCTTTTGGAGCACTCACCCTCCCTCTGGCACACCCACAACTGGGCCGATCAAGGATGAATCAGGCCACTTAGCCAATGACAAAGGTTCAAGAGACAGAGCTCGGGCAAGACTGAAGGACAAGGTTCACCTCCCACACAAGGCCTAGGTTCAAGACTGGGAGAGGTAGTCATTTCATCTAATAGACAGAAACAGAGTCAAACGAGATGAGGGAACAGAAGAATAGGTTCTAAACAAAAGAGTGAGGGAAAACTTCAAGAAAAAACCTTAATAAAGCTGAGAAAAGTAATTTACCCAATAAAGCATTCAAAAGAATGATCACAGCTGCCCACTGAACTCAGGAAAAGAATGGATAAACACTGCGGGGACTTCACAAAGAGATAGAAAATACACAAAAGTACCAAACAGAAATCACAGAGCTGACTGTGATTGTCAAATCACATCTGAACTGAAAAATATACACTAGAGGGTTCACCAGCAGACCAGATGAAGAAGAATCAGTGATTCAGAAGACAGGGCACAGGACTCACCAGGACAGAGCAGAAAAAAGATTTCTAGAAAGTAAAGACAGCTTAAGGGACCTATGGGACATCAAGCTGAGTAACATTCTCGTTATAGGGGTCCCAGATGGAGAGGTGGGAAAGACCTGGAAGGCTTATCTGAAGAAATAACAGCTGAACACCGCCTAACCTGCAGAAGGAAACAGACATTCAGGTCTAGGAAGCACAGGAAGCTTCAGAAAAGATAAGCCCAAAGAGATCTACACATAATTAGAATTTCAGAAGTTAGAACTCAAGAGTTATAAAATTTAAGTAATGATACAAGGCAGAATAATAGAGTTTGTATCATATCAAATTATATTCTTTGTAGATTATTTCATGTACTAGCTTTCATAACACTAAACCAAATAGCCCTTAAGAACTTAATTTACAGTCATTTAATTTCATTCAGGAAATGAGTATTTCAAGAAAACATCCTATTTGGGAACTCTTCATCTAGTGATGAATTAAAATTGGAAAGTCAAACTCTGCCACATTAAAAATTCAGGAATAGAAAAAAAATCCACAATCTTGTATGACAACATCCATAATAAATCACTTTCCATCAGAAAAATAAAATACAGAATATGAAAAGCAAATATTACAGAAAAATTTTATTTTCATTAATCAAACTTTAAAATTATAGACCTTACAAGAACACCCTTTAAGAAACCAATTTCGTGTAGTTTTAAGTCTATGGAAACTAATGCTAAATTCAAAATGCAAGTCAAAATGATTACTGTGGACTACCTACCATTTTCAGTAGCTAGACGATAAAGAACTGCCAAAAGTCACCAAAACTGTGATTCCTGGTTATGAAGTTCCTCTTCGAAAACATGTTACTGAAGACTCTTTTCCCCCTGCATTAATGTGCTCCTTCTGCACCTTGTACAGCTTGTATAGCAGACATTTGGATATGCAAACACATCCAGAAAGCCTTTGAAGGCTGACAGCTTGCTGGAGTAATAAGGAATGCATCCACGTTTCTGCCTTTCTGGGTAGCCCAGAGAATTCTGGGTAGCTAAACTGACGTGTCATGAGTGTATAAGTGTTCCTGACATGATATGTATCGTTTCCTCAAGGAAAACACATCAAATTCCTTGTTCATATACTTAAATCTAAGGTGTAGACAGAAACTAAGAAATGATTTTGTTATCGTGAAAGAAAAACATACTTTCCATTGCCACGTTCCTAGTTTTACCTCAGCTGACTATAGGAACTGCAGCTGCAGTCAGAATTATTGGAAGCAAAGATCCCACGTGAGGGCAACACCTCAAGTTTACCTCTGAAAACATTCAAACACAACCTTTAAGTGGTAAGCCAAGGTTTAGATCAGGGAACCATGTCAATGAAATTGCATCATCCTGTGGGTTGACCAAATCCTCAAGTCTAGGAGATTAAAGGTAAAGGCTTTACTTTCAAGAGCTACTGAGAGGGGAAGGTGGGGACACCCCTAGCAGGTGCCCCTACATTGGCGGACACGACCAAGAACACCTTTCCTGTCCCTGACTCCAACTAAAAGTGAGCTTCTCTTCATTCCGCAGACGTGCAATAGAGTGAGTACAGGTGCAGTGACATCACTGACAGCAGGGGAAATTATTATTTCTGTATTATACTGGCAACCTTTTGAATTTGCACACCAAAAACTTTTAATAAAATGTCAATGTTTAAAAAAAAAAAACAGAAATTCAGATTGTATCTTATCCTAGAAGTTCATTTCACAATTGGCTTCAGTCTCATGTTAGGTAAACATTCAGCCATTTGGACAAAATGTATATTTGGTGCATGTTACACATGTGTGTGTGTATAAAAATAAAAGTATAGTAATAAGACTCTAGGACTGTGCAAAATAAAAGTTAAATAAGGATTCTTATAAAGAAAGTTTTGTTCTAGGAAAAATACTCTTAGTTGAATAAGTCAAAATGCATCAAAGGTATAAATGTAAGGGCTAAAATAATAAAGTTCTTAGAAGAAAACATAAGGTAAATGTTAATGATCTTGATCTTGTCAATGGTTACTTAGCTACAACACCAAAAGTCCAAGCAACTAAAGTAAAAATAAATAGGACTCCACCAAGATGTAAAATTTCTGTGTCTTGTTTCCAAGCACACCCTCAAGAAAATCAAGACAACCCACTAAATGGAAGTCATACCACTTATAAGAGACATGCATCCAGACTATATAAAGAACTCTTACAACTCAATAATAAAAAGACAAATAAACCAATTAAAAAATAGGCAAAGGAGTTGAATACACCCTTCTTCAATATACAAATATATGAATGGCCAAGAAGCACATGGAAAGATGTTCTACATCACTACTCATTATGGAAAGACAAGTCAAAACTACAGTGAGCTACCACCTCCAGCCATTCAGACAGCTACTATCAAAAAAGTAGAAACAAGTGTTGGTGAGGATATGGAATGATTGGAACCTTTGTACATTGCCAGTGGGATGTCAAATGGTGTAGCCACTTTAGAAAATGGTTTAGTGGTTCTTCAAAATATTGAACACATAGCTACCATATGGCCCAGCAGTTCCACTCCTAGGCATATACCCAAAGAATTTAAATCTACATCCACAAAAACTTGTACATGAAGGTCTGGACTCTATTCATAAAAGCAAAAAGGTGAAAACAACCCAAATGTTCATCAACTGATGAAAAAATATGGTGTCAATTCAATGGAATATTATTCAGTCTTAAAAAAGGAATGAAATTTTGACACACATAACATGAACCTTGGAAACAGCATGCTGATTGAAAGAGGCCAATCATGAAAGGCCACATAGTTCATGATTTCATTTATAAGAAAGTTCCAGAAATGGCAAATCCATAGAGACAGAAAGTAGATTAGTGGTTGCCTAGGGCTGGGAGTTATGGATAAAGGTTTCTTTTGGGGATGATGAAAATTTTCTAAAACTCTGCTGATGGTTGTACAAACCATGAATATACTAAAAGCCACTAAATTGTACACACTGAATGGGTGAATTGTATGGCATGTGAATTATATCTCAGTAACACTGTTACCCAAAAAATGGAAAGAGCTTCCATATTTGTCAAGTAGAAGAAGAATAAACAACTTGATTAAAACATCTAAAACAGGGCAAAGGGAAAGAAAAAAAGGCAAAGTAAGATAGAAGGAAAACAATCACGCCTGTTTGTCATTAAACACTGATTTCTCCAATGAAATTATAGTCTATCAGGTTGTGTTAAAAATATATAGCCACCTACATGCTGCTCAAGAAATGTACTTAAAGTGACAGACAGGGGTCAGGAAGGATGTACCAGGCAAGAAGATACCAGGCAAATGCAGAGAAAGTAAGAATAGCAGAATTAAAAGCAGACAAGCTGGATTTAACGTTAAAGGTACTGAGCAAGACAAAGAGGGACATGATTTAAAGGCACAGTTGTAGGAGAATATATAAAAGATGTAACTACGAATGCAACAAACAATATAGCAGGTAAAGACTCTAAATAAAAAGTGCAAGAACATGGTAAAAATCAGCTCTTCAAATAGGAATATCTACTAGAGAAAAAAAATTAAGACACACAGAAGACAGACACCCTTACTTTTATCTGAGGTAAAAACACATTTTTTTCACACCTATGTATACCATGTTTTTTAATGATTACTTGTGTATTTAGCAGCAAAGAAAACCTTTATAAACCTTTCCAATTAAAGATTTAAAGGACAGTTCTTTGCTCAGAGTGCAGTAAAATTAGAATAATCAGGTAACAAAAATATCTTAACTACTTAGAAATCACTATACTCTTAGATCAAAGAAGAAATCAAAAGGAGGGTTGAAGAAAATCTAGAAAGCAATGGAAAGGACATTTCATGTCAACACACTTACAGAATACACCTTAAGTCATACTAAGGGGAGTTCAGTGTCAAATACTGCAATAGTAAAGATTCTTTTTTTAATAAAAAGAAACTCTGTACTCATCTTAATCAGTTAGAAAAGAACAGCTCAATAAATTTTAAAAAGTTATAACAAGAATTATAAACTAATATATGAGGGACAAGTAAACTGAAGGCTGATTTTTTGAGATGACTAGTAAAATAGAAGAGCACCTCACATGCCCAATTAAGGATAAGAGAGAAAGAAGATGTGGGGTGGGCGCAGGAGGAAGAAAGGCAGAAACAATGAAGGAAATAGGCGGGAGTGAGTGAGACCGGGCAGGGATTCACAAAAACGGACTAGGTAAGGACTGAAAACAGATGCGAATGGAAATGCAAATGCACAACATAAAAGCAAATAAAAGAATCACTTGAAAAACTGCACGGAATTTTAACAAATTTGAAAACCAAGAAGAAATGAATGATTTCCTAGGAAGACATAAATCATCAGAATGATTCAGTAAGTGGAGAATTCAGAGCAAGTCCCAAGACCAGACAGGTTGGCAGCAGAGTTGTATCCCACCTATGATTCTACTGTCAAACGGCAACAGGCAGTTAGAAAGTTATAAGCCAATTTATTTTATAAAGCTGAGCATACTTTTAATACCAAAAGCCGAGATAGGTAAGAGGGGGAAACTGTTAAATCTGGCTTCTGATGAATTACAGGAACTCAGAAGTGACAGCAGCAAACAGAATTGGGCTCTCAAAGGTGAGACCAACTTGTATTTATTCGAGGAATGTAAGGGGAGCTCAATGCCAGGACATCAATACAATTTACTTCATCAATGAATTAAATGTGAAAAAACTGTAGGGCCACAGCAATAAATGCATTTTGAAAAAAGCGTAGCAGCCATGCCTTAAAAGACTGGAGTATTAAAACTACCAAGGATGGAAGTATTCCTTTCATTTTTAACTCCACAGCCACCACTTGCTTTCCCAGTAATGAGCTGAGGACGAGGTGCTCTGTGCCCATATTGCCTTCAGGGGCGCCCCTCAGCCGCAAGGTGACTCAGAGCACTGGCTGCAGGTCAGAGCCCAGGCACAGCAGCCCACAGTCCCAGCCAGAGCCAAACTCCCAGCCTGCCAAACTCTCTGTTCTGTCTTGGCGGGTGACAGCTGGGAGCTTATAAGGAGCAGGGACTCAAGCAAACAAATCCCTGGGTGCCATCTGCGGCGATCATGCTTACGATGGCTCTGAACAGTGTGGGCGCTATCTCCTGCTGGGCGCTCCCTTAGTACCCACATCCTTCTTACAGGGCACACAATGCTGTGAGGCCCACCTGTCTTCCTCACTAGGCCCTATGCTGGGCGAGGGCTGACATGTCTTCTTTTTAACTTAAGTCCTAGTTTCCACACTTCATGTCATAGGCACTCGATCACTATCTGCCAAAAAAATGAAATGTACTCAAAGGACGCCATGAGGTCTGCACTGAAAATCTTTTCTTTGGGGGTTTGTTTTGCTTTCATTTCCCAGGCCATTTAAAAGTTTTCCAACTTTGCTGCCAATGACCTGGTGGGGGTGAAGGAATGTTGGATACCCATGGGCACATGGCTTTGGTTGGTCCTCTGGTGGCAGGGACCCTGACATGGCTCTTAGGAGCCCAGCAAGATGGTGGAAAGGGTCCTGTGCTGAGCGCCTCCTGTGTCAGACACTCTGTGGTCTCACCCCGCGCCTGGAGCCACCCACCCTCTGCTTTGGAGGCAGAGCTGGGGTGGGCAGCCAGGGGTGTGTCTGCCTCCCAAGCCCTGTGCACTGCATCATAATGCTTTTCTGCAGACCTTCGCTCCTGCCCATCGAGGTAGTTCGCACACCACCTTCAGAAGTGCTCTTTCAGCCATTAGTTTCCCTGCTGTTGATTGCAATCTCCCTGAATTTACCTACATCTTTTTCAAAATTTTTCTTCTCTGCTATACTTTTGAAGATAATGAAGTCTATCATTTATAATAAAGTGTTGCATTTACACTGGCTAATATGTGCATAAAATTCACCTCTTTCAATCTTAAAGAGCTTCCCTACTAGTTGTCTCGAATTTCCATTCAGCTTCTGTTACAGGAATTCTGCATGCATGGCCCCTAAGATGCCATGGAATTGTGGTCCAGTTTCCCAGCAGGCCAAGGAAAACAGATTGGAAGTTCCGCTGAAATGCTAATAATTAAGAACAAACCAAATGGAACATTTTTTATTTACTTCCAATGATGGGATCTGAGGAAAGCAAGTTCAAGGCAGGCAGATGAGGAAGGAGGTACAGGTTTTTCTATGCAAAACCTGAAGTGCAGGTTCATCCACTCACAGACCCCCAGAATCCGTGCGCACTACACTCCCCACTGACTCAGTGTGGAAGTCCCAGGAATGCAGTTTTAAGATGTGACTGATTCTCCACCTGCCCCAAATGTTGAAAGCACTCAAAATAAGCAAGATTCATTAACCACCCTCCAGACGATTTCACTTGTTCCTATTTCTTCTTCCAGGAAAACCACCCTTTCTCTCGACCCCTTATATTCTCTGTAACTATTCCCCAAACTTGGGGAACGGACCTCCTCACCCTCTGGTTAGTTCTCAAATGATTCAGTCGTGTGTTGCTCTTGCACAATGGAAGTTTTCTGGTGGCTTTGCAAGGTCAGAATGCCATTCACCTATGGGCTTCCTCTGCACCATCCCAGAGAGGGTGGGACAGGCAGGGGCGAGAGCAGGGTCCACTTCTCACTGAGCTCTTAGTCACCTGCCCATGGAGTCCCCTCCCCTTCTGACCTGGGTCCCAACTGAAGACCCCTGACAGGCGGAGTGAGGTGGATTGTCAAACTGTGTCTTGTGGTGCCTGGGAACTGGAGGCTGCCGGGGAGGGTCAGGGAGGCCTGGAGGGTGGGCTCAGGGGGCCTCCCACTCCAGCTTCAAAGAGAGCCACCCACTTTCCACTGGTTTATACATGTATCCTGGGTTCATCCTGAGGCTCCTTGGTTGCTAAACAGTTTTCAAAACCTTCTAAATAGCACAATACCCACCATGCCCATTTCAGCCACACAGGAAAAATGTAGTTTAAAGGAATAAAAATAAAGCTGTCTATAATGAAGCCCCAGCTCTGTGCTTCCCCGCACATCTCTACTGACTCTCACCACTCCAGGAAGGAGTCCCCTGCACAGATGCCTGGCTACTTGCCCAAGACCACAGGGAGAGTACTGAGCAGCAGGCCCTTCACCCTGAGCCCACTCACTCTTCAGCCATAAACTGACCACCAAGCCCCTTGCAAACCATCTAAGCTTCAAATCATGGTATGCAATTAAACAACTATCTGGAACACCCTGTGCACACTGCTTAGGAGCCTGCATTATCTCACCTGTCCAATTCCAAAGTTACAGTGGCAATCTCACTGAGAATGCAAAGAATTCCCTCTTATTCTCTAGGCATTTTTCCCATTTCCCCTCATGAATCCGTGCACAATGATTCAGCAAGTAGCCCTGCTGATTTGAATTCACTTTTCCCCATCCATCCTCTTTTTTCTTCAGCACCCGTGCCAGCTGAGGTTAGGCAGGCTGCTCCAGCAACCCCCCCACCAAATCAGGATGCCGGTGGCCAGGCTGGAGCACAGGTTACCCACTTTGGCTCATTTTTCGCACCTCACGGTCCAGGCAGTGGCCCCATCTCGCTGGAACAGGAGCTGGGAAATGAGGTGCAGCCATTGCCTGGGAGAGCCAACAGGTGGAACGGAGTAGAGCAATGGTCTTCAACTCCAGGGCCCTTTGTAGGGGAATTATTGATTAGTTGATCTGACCAACGCAGCATGCTCCGCACTCCAAAGATGATGTGTCCTTGCCCCCTAATCAAAGGGACCAGTCTGTCCTCTGTCACTTAATCTCTCTGTAACTCAGTTTCCTCATGTTAAAAATAAGGCTGCTAATAATAGTACTCAGCTCACAAGATTGCTCTGAAGATTACATGGGTCAGAAAGCACTTAGTAAACTGTCTGGCATATGGTATGTGATATACAAGCACTTGCTGAACAGACACAGGTGTAGAAGGAACTGGCTCCCCTTCAAACTCCTAAATTCCTATCTTGGGGGTCTCTTGCTACTAGGAAGAGGGCAGGCTGCAGAAGCCACAGGGTGGAGAGTCCCTCAGAGGCCAACAAGTTCAGTCTTCTGTCCAGGGTGGAAATCCCTGGAAAATATAGCCCAGGCTTGCATCAGGGCCTTCCTGGCAAGGAACATGTTCCTCATGGACTTCCTCACCCTCTCTCCCAGCTATTCTGGATGTTAACATTTCTTCTTGTAAACATTTCTTCATTGGTGCCAATTCCCATCCACATTTTAAAAATCTACATCTGTGTCCACCTATTCTTTTGTTCCTTCAACGAAAAACTGAGGATGCACCACGTTCTAATCATGACCGAGACATCCAAGGCCTCAGCCCACGAGGGCAGTAGTCAGCTGGGTGCTGGGAGGGACAGAGGGAAGGGGGTGATTTTACGTTCCTAGGCAGAGTGACATTTGAACCAAGACCCCACCAACAAGCAAGGGCTGCCACGGAGTGTGGAGAAGAACATTCTAGTATGGGCCCAGAAGGTAGAGGCTCGGAGATGGAAAGATCATGTGGCTAGAAAATGCTGACAGTAGGACAGGCAACAGAAGGTGACATGGGAGAGAAAGGCTGGGGGGAGACCCATGGGCTGTGGAGGCCTGGCCAAGGATGCTGGAGTTCCCTTTGGCTTGAATTGGAAGCCCTGGAGGTTTTAAGGAGAGCAGTGAGTATGCGAGCTTATGTTTGTAAAAGCCAATGGGAAGGAAGTGTGGGCAGCGAAGGGTGGGGTCTGCCAGACTGGAAGCTGGGGACCCAAGCAGGGGACAGTCTAGTTTCCCAGCCAAGAGGTGGTGTCTCCATTAGAGCGGAAGGCTCTGCGAAGACAAGTAGGGACTCTGTGGCCTCTTCCTACACTGATGGGCAGTAACTACAATGGGGTGTGGTGGGGGGACTCGGTAATATGGGTGACTGTAGTAACCACATTATTTTTCATGTGAAATCTTCATAAGAGTGTGTATCAATAATACATTAATTTAAAAAATTAATAAAGTGGAAGGCTCTGTGGTTCTAAGCTTTTGAATAAAGTAATTAATTAAATAAACACCACTCTTAGGAATTTACCCTAAGAATGCAGGAGCCCAGTTTGAAAAAGACATATGGCACCCCTGTTTATCGCAGCACTGTTTACAACAGCCAAGAAATGGAAGCAACCTAAGTGTCCATCAGTAGATGAATGGATAAGGAAGATGTGGTACATATACACAATGGAATACTATTCAGCCATAAGAAGAAAACAAATCCCACCATTTGCAACAACATGGATGGAGCTGGAGGGTATTATGCTCAGTGAAATAAGCCAGGCAGAGAAAGACAAGTACCAAATGATTTCACTTATTTGTGGAGCATAAGAACAAAGCAAAAACGGAAGGAACAAAATAGCAGCAGACTCACAGAACCCAAGAATGGACTATCAATTGCCAAAGGGAAAGGGACAGGGTGGGGTGGGGAGAAGGGGAATAAGGGGGCATTAGGATTATCACACATAATGTGGGGGGGCAGGCACGGGGAAGGCAGTATAGCACAGAGAAGACAAGTAGTAATTCTATGGCATCTTACTACGCTGATGGATAGTGACTGTAATGGGGTATGTGGTGGTGACTTGATAATGGGGGAAAGCTAGTAATCACAATGTTGCTCATGTAATATTAATGATATCAAAATAGAAATAAATAAATAAATAAACACCTAAATATGGCCAGATGTTCACACTTCTGTAATAATTGCTCCCAGAACTCACAAACGGGAAGAAGTTCTTTATATCATGTGCCAGTCTAGGCAGAACACCATCAACGTTATAGGACTATTTTAGGTACTTAATTATTCTTCTAGCATGACCTCCCCCGCCCCCACCCAGAGGGCACACTGCCCTCCCCATGGCCAGCAGAGGTTTTACCACATCACTTTTGGCTGTCATTTTCCCTCTTCCTTCCTTGAAGGAAAGACTCCAGTGATTCCACCCTAAGCTCTTATTTCTCAGCAAACCTGCCCAATTCCCCTCCCCATGGGATGCAACATTGGCTAAGCAAATCTATATCCATGCCTGAACTTAGAGTTCGTATTCCAGCTATAGTTCCGTGCAGCAGTAACAATTACAAATGTCAAAGTTTGAGACATTTTCACTAAGAAGGCCTCAAGTGGGCGCTCAGTTCAGGGGAAACTGGGGCTGCCCATGGACAAAAATAGCATGCCTCTGCCCAGCTGTTCCCTTACCTAAGATGTCCTTTTCCTTCCTCTTCACCTAATTCCTACTTGCCCTTCACGAGGCAGCTTGGGGGCTGCATCCCCGCCAGAGGCGCCTCCTCGTCCCCCACCGCTGGATCAGGTGGCCCACCTCTGAAAGCCACACAAACCCACGTTTACCTTCACCACAGCATTCACCAGGGACTCACATTTCTTTTTCTTCACTGTCTCTCCTCCTAGACCCCAGGAGACATGTCTTATTTATCGTTTCATCCCAGCAGGATTCAACGTGCTTGCTGAATTAAAACACGGCACACTGCAAATGTCACTAGGGTGAGGGAGGTATAAATTGGAAAACTATTAGACAGTATCTATATTTAAAGCAGCAGTTCTGTCCCCGGGAGACATGTGGCAATGCCTAGAGGAGGGAGTGCTCTGGGCATTCAGTAGGTGGAGGCCAGGGTGCTGCTAAATACCCTGCACAAGACAGATGCCCGACAAAGAGTACCAAGTCCATAAAGTCAATAATGCCCAGGATGAAACACATATCTATGATCAGCAATCCTACTCCTAGGTATCTACGTCCAAGGGAAATGATGTGTGTGTCCATAAAAAACACATTCAAGAATGTCCTCAGCAGCTTTATTCATAAAAGCCCTAAACTGGAAACAATCCAAAAGTCCACTGATAAGGGAATGCATAACAAACAATAGTATTTATACAATGGAATACTACATGGCAGTGTAAAAATAAAGACTGCTCCCCAAAATCACATGAATGAATCTCACAAGTGTAAGGACAAACTAAAGAACCAGGCCAAACTAGCAGGCAAAGTTAATCACTGGTGATGGAAATGAGAATAATGCTTCCCCAGGAGCTGGGAGCTACTGAATGGGTAGGGGCAGGAGGGAATCTCTAAGTGCTGGGAATGCGCCCACCTCCGTCTGGGTGGTAGTTACATGCACTGCGCTGTGCACCAGGACTCAGGCATTGCATGTTACACCCCCGTGAGCTTCATTAAACGGAACACTCCTTGAAGGGGCACCCTACCAGCAGGCACCATACATTCACTGTCTTATAAGCAAGATTTCTTAGTGGACGTTCTGGTATACTTTGAGCAGAAGTATAAGCACATGTGTTTCTGGAAGGCTATTTCACAACAGACATCAAGACTATATAATGTACAGAATCCTTAATTCTGCTTTGATCATCTTATACAAAGGAATATATTAAGGATGTCCACACACACTTAAGCTTCAAGAATACTTATCACACCATAATAAATACAAATAAATAAATATATGTAAATACAAGGGGAAGGGGGCAATGAACTCAATGCCCACCCACAGAGAACCGTACAATATTACGGGTTCATTAAAATGACATTTTAAATTTTAAATTGAAAATGTTGACAATATATTTATAAAAATTAAAAAGCAGATCATCCAACGATATATAATCTGAGACACATGAAGGATACACTCAATACGTCACCAGTGACAACCTCTGGGCACAATGGAAGACTATGGGATTCTTAGAATTTTACCCTTATTCTTTTGGTTTTTTCCTAAAGTGAATATATATTACTTCTTAATTAGAAAAAATACATAATCACACTTCCCAAAAATAAATGTGAGCTTTAGACTTTAAAACGGAGTGCCAGACCTCACACAAACTCCCAGGTTGCCAGTGTCCTGGAAGCCCTGCTTCCTGCAGAGCTCTAAGCTCCCATTACAATGGCTCAGGGGGAGCAGGGGTAAGTAAGGAGCTAGATAAAATTCTAGGTCTTCTGTTCCATGTGCTGATGGTGGCACTGGTTACACAAATCCAAAAGTGCACTGTATCTCCCAGAATTACATATCCCTTGAAAAAAGTTAAAAGCAACTCCATGTCTAAATATGAAAATAAATATTTTTGACAGACAAAAGTTCTAGGTGCTATAAAAAGAAAAAGGCACCACTTTTCCTGAATTACCAAGCCTGACTAGTTACAAGTTAGACGGAGATCACTTAACCAGGTCATCTCACCACCTGTAACATGAAAAAAACTCATGCCTTTATCTGTAAAGTGGAGGTAACTTCTCCACCACAGAGGCCTTGTGAAAATTCAGCAAGATGACACATGAAAAAACAGGTTTTGTAACAAATGCTGCTACAAAGCTACTGCTGGTTATCATCATCCTCATGAGCTCAAGTTTCCCCTACCACACAACGGACTCCTGGGAAAAGGGCAAAATCTCTCTTGCAGGGGGCTCCCTTTCTCTGAGTTTTGTGTGGCTGGGGCACACACTTGATCATCACGCAGCACTGCATGAGCTTTATCTTGTAGCTCACCAGGATTCAGAAGCCCTCCCAGAGCCACAGCACATGAGCAGCCCCAGAGGCGGGAGTGGCTGCTTATACCCGACACCCGAAAGAGGGGGTCCAGCACCTTAGCTCACAAATCCCACGAGAGCACAAGGTCTACGTTTAATCCTGATTTTAAGAGAGTTTTCTCTTCTTACTTGTTAGTCAAAAAAACCAAACAGACCAACAACTATAAAGATAAAACACTTCACAGTATCAATTTTCAATGCCTTATCTTCCTCTCCAGCTTTTCAAGGTCATACTTCCCTAATGAATGATTACAGAGGACTGCTGATATGGAATGTGAAAAAGACACTCCTTTGAAGTCCATCCTTTAATAGAGCACCCAGCTCAGATCCCAGGCACCCAGGACTTAGGGTCAACAAGGACCTACACACCCAACAGACAGCAGCCCCTGAGCACCTGTCAATCTGCCTATTCCTCCGCCTCCTCAGAGAGAACGAATCACAAGACTGCTCAGAATAAGAAACCAAAAGGGCAGAAGCGCAAAAAGCAGCCAGGCCTGAATTTCATGCTGTTTCCAAAGTGTGGGCTGGCATGCTGTGATGGTTATTTGCACAGTGGGCAGACGAAGCTGACAGCTTGAGGGGGCTATTTTAGGGAGATACACTGCAAGTCTGCTCAGGAGAGGGTTTGGGGCCTGATGCTCCCTCTAAGGCTTTTCAGCCCCCAAGCTGACCCTCCATCCATGTGGGCGTTAAGAGGCAGTCAGCCAGCCCAGAAACACACAGTCTTTGTATCATATCATCCCAAGGGTACCCACAGCTCAAGGCACACCAGGGGCGGTGAGAGAGGAGAGGGAGTGGTGAGCGTAAGGACCCTCTGCACTTGTGGAGACGCTGACCCCAAGAAGCTGAGTGCCAGGATAAAAACTGAAGGAAGAGGCGGGGAAGACCGTAACACCTGAGGAGCCGTGCGGAGTTGCACCTTAACTACAGAAATGCTTCCTCCGCCCTGCCCCTTCTCCTCACAGCTGAGCACACGTGTCTCAGAGGGCTGCCCCCATGGGGGCAAAGGCAGCTCTGAATGCAGATCAGAAGCACAATGGTGCCCAGGGTCCACAGCTTCCTAAAAGCACAGGGACTCTTGGAAAAGGTTCTAGGTCATCAGAGGGCTCCAGGACAGCAGTTAGAATCTCTTTCTGATAAAAGAATCCCTCCTCAGCCCAAACCAGCACAGGCAGGACACATTTATATACAAGACACAGTCACACACATACACACTTACATACAAGCCTATTTACATGCATTCATGTAGATTTTTACAGAAGGCAGGAAGTCTGTTCCGTAAGTCTAAAATCCTTTGCTTTCCTCATTCCATTCTAGCAGCAACAGTGATTTCTGTTACAAATTTTCTCCTATGAGGGCTGATTAGAGATGAAAATGCCACCCTCTGGCTTGCATTCCCATCTCACCCTACCAGCCCAGTGAGATTCGTTAATAAATGGAGGCACAAAGATGGGAGATCCAAACTGCACTCCTCAGAAGTGGGGAGCATGCTCTGGTTGGAGGGTCTTACATACTGTACTTTGGTGAACCTAGCAGGCTGCACCTCTGCTCTCAGGGTGGCCAGGGAGCAGCTCTCTCAGCCTCTTAATCCATCTGTCTCCACACCACCAGGCACAAGGATTGTCTCTCACCAGCAGTGCACTTCTGCGTCTATTCTCAGCCCCCATAAATCATATTCCATTGTTTCAGGGAATCTGCATTCATTCCTGACAAGCCATCAACCTCATCCCTCCACCTCCACCCAAATTTCCCTCAGGGAGAGAGTGTTGTGAGGAGAGGAAAACTCTTAATTAAGGCTGGATTTTAGAAGCAAGCTCCCACACAAAACAGGAAAACGAAATTGGGTATAAACACTATCAGATAACCACGAATATCTTTGGATAAAGTGTTTGTGATTTTCAGGTCTAGGCGTGACCTCAGTGGACATCAGAAGGAAGCAGAATTTGCACCTAATGCCAAATGACACATGATATTTGCTCTTCAAAACCATTTAAAGTGCTGCAGTGGCTAGATTAAATTGTTCTGCTGCAGAATTTCTCCCACTTATAGATTACCAAGAAATATAATATTGCTTTACAATTTATTTCGACATGTTCATCCTTGTCACGCTAGCGCACTCATGAACCTTATCCACCACCAGGCTTAACCTAACTGAACTCCCATTTTCCACTGAGATCTAGGAAAGCTTGCTGCATTCTCCCAAACAGACCTGTACCTCCGGTGTTCCAAGACCACCGACACTCCTAGCATAAAGTCTGCCAAACGAGGGCTCTGGGTAGGTATAATTCTTAAAGGGCTAACATAAGAAACAGCTTTCTGAGGCTGGAAGACCCTATGACATTCTGGTAAATGTACATGGTGTTAAAAGGACTATACAGAGTGATGTGACTTTGAAAATTCCCAAACTGTTAACCAAAGCCCAAATGAGAACATATTTTTAAATGCACCCCTCCCGAACCACTGCTCAGCTAACTTGGCCGTGTAAGCCCCGCTGTGGCTCAGTGCCTCCACAGTGCAGCCTGCCCAGGGGAGGTCTGCAGGCCACTCCCTGCTGAGTGAGGGCAGCCTACCAGCGGCTGCAGCAACGATACCCAGGTCCAAGCCCAAACGCCGGCTGGGGTCCCTGGGCCTGTCCTCCCTTGGGCTGTGTTCCTGACTGGCTGAACAATAAACAGGGAGTGAGTACGACAGGAAAAGCCGCATCATGCCCTGCCCAGTGCCCGGTGCAGCCACTCCCTAGTCCTCAACAGCACTGGTTGCACGTCGTCTCCCCATGAAAATGGTGTGCAGGAACAAGGACCTGCCAGAGAAGGGCGTGCACAGGGAACAAAAGCAACAGAAGACAGGTAGGAAGGGCTCATCTCCACCTCAGACGGGGCAGAGGAGGCTGAGCTTCTGCAGGGGAAGTAGAGACATTCTAAAAGCACCTCCCAAAAAAGGAGGCGGTGAAGACGACGTCAAGCAGCCACAGCTGCCAGCACCCCTGCGACCTTCTCCAGGCATCAGGGGCTTGTCTACCACCATAGCAATAAGCAGAACACACGCGGTAGTGCCTTCTGGGGCACGAGCACACTCCTTAGGGCTGCTAAACTGGTCCTCTCACTTTTCCCGGCTCTTAACAAGAGATTCCGAATGGCACGGCCAGGGAAAGTTTCTCAGATTAACTGCAGAGAACTGCAGCCCAGTGGAGACGCCGTGGGCGGCCCGCCCCTCGCTCGCTCCCTGCCGCACCCCCGTGGCACCTGGGTGAGGCCTTCTCCGGGGCGATCCCTGCCCCCAAGCCACGGCGGGCTTTCCGAATTCCCTCCACCAGGGAAGCCTGCCTAACCCGCCCCCAAGGCACGACCCCACAGGTGGGCCTGGCCTCTGATGCTGGCCTCTGATGCAGGAACGAGGGCCCCTCCGTGGCCTCTGCCTCCGCTTCCGCCCCCGGGGCAGGTCGGGGCGGACCCCCGCACCGCACACCCCGCGCCCGCCGCCGCCTTACCGCCGGTGCCCTCGAAGCGCGGGGGCCGCCGGTCGCGCAGCGCGGCGCTCCAGCCCGCGCCGGCCTCGCCCTCCTCCGGCTCCGGCGCGTCGGCGGCCCGCGCGGGCCCGGGCCGCTCCTGCTCGTCGTCCGAGGAGGCCGCCGACGAGGAGCGCGAGGCGGCCGACGTGCTGTAGAAGGGGTTCCCGCCGCTGTCCGGGCCCGACTCGCCGAACACGTCGTCCGAGATGTGCAGGCTCTCGTAGCGCGCGCGGGCCGCCTCCAGCAGCGCCGGCGCCCGCCCGCGCGCGCCCCCGCCGCCCTCGGCCATGGCCCCGGCCGCCGCACGCGCGCCCGCCGCCCACAGCACCTCCCAGCCGCACGCGCCGGGCCCCGGGCCCGCGCCGCGGCCCGCCGCCCCCCACCAGCGCAGCCCGCAGCACAGCGCCCGCCGCCCCGCGCCCGGCCGGCCCGCCGTCTTGGCCGCTGCGGGCCCCGCGCCCGGGGACGCGCCCTCGGAGCTCGGGAGACAGGGCGCGCGGGCGGGAAGCCGGGCTGCTAACCGGACCGGGCTCCGCGGCCGCTGCGCCTCCTCAGCGTCTCGGCGCCACCAGCCCGCGCCGCCCTGCCGACCTTCCCCAGCGCCAGCTGCCGGGGGCGGGCCCCGCCTACTCGCGCCCTGCCCGCAAGCCAATGGAGAGGCCGGCCCGGGGCCTGCGGGCCAATGAGGAAGCCATTCCGGGCTTTGTGGGCGGGGATTTGCCGGCGCGCCAATGAGGAGGCCTGCCCGGACTGGCAGGCCAATGGGGAGGCCGGTCCAGGCGGGGTGGGCGGCTCGAGCGCTCCGGGCGACGCGGAGGAGGAGGGAGGCCGCGGTTACCGCCAGCCCCCGCCCGCGGGAACTCGCAGCCTGGGGCCGCCCCCCTCAGGCCGGCGCTGCCCCGCGGGGTAAGGGGAGACCGAGTGGGCGTAGGCGTGGGGGCGCCGCGGCTCTCCCGCTGCCGTGCGCGCCCGAAGCGCCGTCCGCTGCCAAGCGCCCCGGCCCGCCGCGGCCCGGGAGCTGTCCGCCCCCGGGGGTGCTGAACTGGGTGCTGCGGAAGCGCTACAGGTAGGCGGCGGGCCCGAGAGTCGCACTTCCCACGGCGCGGCTGCGGCCGCTGCCTGCAGGGGTCCCAGCCGGCCGCGCCGCGTGCTCCGGTGACCACGAGGGCCGTCCGGCCTTCGGGAACCGTGCTCTAAGGAGGACCGGCCTCGCCGGGCCCTTGCTGGGGTCAGATGCCAACCCGGTCTTGCTTCAGCGCCCCTGTGATCCGAAGCTGGCAGCAGCTGGGGTTAGGTAGATGGTCATTCCTCATTGTATTTGACGTCTGACATCTTTTAAGTTCAAAATATTCACTATCTCCCAAATATTGATTACTTTAATATTGATTACCCCACTGTTTCAGTAGCTCCACTCATAAATTTGGCACACACTGTTAAAATATAGCACAATCGTCAGATAAACCATAGAACGGAAGGGTTCCGTCCGCACCTCTTCCTTAGTCAGGAGTGTGTGGTGCTCATTCTGTTGACCGCGATACATGTGATCAGTCCATCTGCTTGCACCCCCTCCTTTCCACAAATAGTGCAGTAAGTCACATCGATGGTAATTGGGCCATCAAGTCACTCTGAAATAAAATAAATGCACGGAGATGTGAAGGGCTTACAAATCCTGCTGGGTATTAACTAAGTAATACAGGGAAGAGGAAGGCACGTTGCTATTTCTAAGCGTGCATAAAGGACTAAGATGTTGGGGCAACCGCCAAATGAGGTCAGTTCTATCAGCAGACAGCCAGATTCTGCTGTTTCCTCCCCGGCCCGTTTCCACTTCCCAACCTGGTTGTCTGTACTGACATGAATTCATGATCATCACTGAAAGACAATATATAAAAAAGTAAAGAATTCACATAGCATTTCATTGCTCTCTATACAGATTGGCTGATACCTGAGACATTGTTTGCAGAACATTTCATCTCCTTCGGAGGAATTATGAAAAGAACTGGTTTCCTGCATATCTTTATGCTGTGCTAACCGAAGATTCTGAAGGGGTTACATAAATTAGGAAGTGCGTAAGATTCCTGTCATATTTTGTGTTCTGTTTTAAAAACAATTGAATGGGATCAAAAGGGATAGAATCTATAGGAAATAATTTCTTCTTTTCTCCAGGTAGCCAATGAAAATGTGGGCAGCTAAGGTAAGTGTGTGTTTTTGAAAACAATGGATTGTTTTGCTACCCAGAGGAAGCATAGAAGAGTAATAACAAGGATGGACCCAATCTTCCACTGTTGCTGATTTGCACCGGTATGGTGCTAATTTCAAGGAAACTTTGAGGCCTTTGTGTTTGTGAGCTCACACAGCATGCAGCACTGGGGAGAGGATAATATGGTCACTAAAGAAACAGTCTGGGAAATCAGATTATTACCCCAAAGCTTGTCAAATAAAAATTAGATGACTGTTTCAGCTTAGAATCAAGTGTTTGGGATGTCACTTTGTTTAGGCAACTGTTTCCAACCAAGAAAAGTAAAAGTACTGCAACTTGTGAAGACAGGTGGCTGCTTTCACTGTAAAAGAATGGAGAAAAGGGGAAAACACAACTGGAAAACAAAAGCCAAAACACCTTTCCATCTGCCTGGCAACCTCCTACTTGATGCTATTATGAGGCTGCAGCATTAACTTTTGTAAGTAACTATCTCTGATTATACTTACGGAACCAGTGACACTGAGATCTTTTAATTTTGAGTCATTTGAAGACATCTTCCAAATAGGATAACTTTGTAATATAATTCAATACTTTTAGAATTAACATTGAGTTTTTGGTTTGGAGGCTTCCCAAAGGGTTCAGGTGGTAAAAGGAACCCAGTCGCATAGTATATTCCTTAGGTTTTGTTAAACCAGGGGGTTTATGCTTTGGTGTAACTGGGACTGTCTGCCATGTTTCATTGAATCTAGGCCTCCTTTCATGGTATAGTACACCACTGTTTTAGGTATCTCTTAGAAGAAAAATACTACCACTAAAACTATGATAAAACATTATTTTACTAGCAGTTTTTAGAAAGCTCTTTGATAATTATTTAGACAAAATTTTATCATGTATAACTCTAATGCATACATTAAAAATAAAAATATAACTTAAAATACTTGGTTAACATTTTCCTAAAACATCACATTCAGAATCTCGCTATCCTATTTATCTTCTGAGAGTTTTTTGATGCCCATATTTTTCCCAGAGTATGTTACTCTAAGCCACCCACAGCTGTCACCATGCTGTACTTTTTATCAAAGTGTTCTGAGAACTCCCTAGTTGCTGCCCCTTCATTCCAAATGGCGTGATACTGGTGGGTTTTTGTTTACTTTATCCAAGGTTTGTATACAATAATCAGATTTGTTTCCCTTCTTCAAAGGGCCTGTGGCCTGGGGTGCAGAGGGATGTATATGGCCAGGCATGCCCTAGGAAAGGTAGCCAAGCTTGCACAAACTCAGGCTATGGTGACTTCACAGGGACTTCCACCTGCTCAGCACCAACTATAGACAGTTCCTGATGTTTGCGATGTGAGATGTGAAAAAAAGTAAAATAAGCTATATTGCTTCCCTGTCTGTACTGCTATAAATTTTGATTTTGCAAGTACCCAAGCTGCTGTAGGGAAAAAAAATGGAAAAAAAGAAATCCTATGGTGGCAGAGACTGAAGTGGCCGCCCCAGAGCCCATCGACCAGTGCAGGCTTAGGAAGTCTGTGTGTTGCTGGGTCGTTATGGACGGAGAAGGCAGAGGTGGATCTGGGGCAGCTGCTGCTTCTCCCCACATTGTCTTCATCACCCGGAAGTCAGGATGGTGCTACAGCCAAGGAGAAACTGCTGGGACAGGGGGACGAGAAAGAGACACAGCTTCTGAACCATGACCAAAACGCAGGGGAGGAGGTTTGGAGGCAAAGGCACATGGCACAGTGTGACATTTGAGGTCATGTCTGACATAGGGACCTAAGGATTCAACCTTACTCAGACTATTTTATATGGTGATTTTACATAGTAGTCAACCAGGCAGAGAGAAGGAAATAGGGCAATGCTATGGGAAACCCTTGGGGAAAATCCCTCTTTTTGGGATTGAGATGCTCTGACATTTCCATTGATTGATTAATGGTGTCATTCATTCATACACTAATTCAACAAATATGTATTGAGTACCTATTGTGAAACAAGTCCTCTTCTAGGCACTGAGGATAAATCAGAAAAAAAAAAAACCAAACACCCTATTTTCACAGCTCTTACCCTCAAGTAGAGGAGGAGAAGGGTCAATAAATAAAATGTCAGTTGTTGATAAGGGGTAAAAAGTAGAGGGACTGGTGGCAGTGTGCTGTGTGTGGTTGGGGGAAGTTATTCTCATAAGAAGATATTTGGGCAGACCCTGGCATGGATCAAGGGAGCAAGCCAAGTGCATTCAGGAAAAAGGAACAAGTGCAAAGCTCCTGGGGCAGGTGCACGCAGGCAGCACTCAAGAAACTCTAAGGAGGCCAGTGCAGCTGAGGCAGAGAGCTGAGTGAAGTGGTAGCAGATGAAATCAGAGAGGAATTTGGGTGTTAAATCTTATAAGACTGGATTTTATTTTGAGTGAATCAGGAGCCACTGGAGAGCTCAGAGCAGAGAAGTGACAAGCTCTGACTTGTATATTAAATGCATTACTGTAACTTCTGAGTGCAAAATAAACTGGAGCAGAGCAAAGTTAGGAAGACAGGTTAGGATCCTATCACAATAGTCCAGGTCATAGAAAAGGGTGTTTTGGGCCAGAGCGGTGGTGGTAGAGGTAGTGAGAACTGATCGGGTTTAGAATACACATTGAGGGCAGAGCCCACAGCCTTTACGGAAGTGTTCAACACGGGCAGGAAGAGAAAGAGATAAGAATGACTCCATGTTTTTTTGCTTGAGCAAAAAAAAGCTGCAGGAGCAGCAGGACTGGAGGGGAATAAAAAGAGCCTGGTTTGAGCATTTTGGGTTGAACACATCTAAGTGGCCCTGGGAAGCAGGCACTTGAGAGGAATTTAGAGTTCAAGGACCAGGTCTGGACTGGAGGGAGACGCATGGCAGTCATCAGACATAGATGGCAGGTAATGGATGAAGCCACCCAGGGACTGAGTATGGTTAGGGAGGAGGTCTGAGGAAGGTCCCGGAGCACACCCATATTTAGAGGTCAGGGAAATGAGAAGAAACCACCGAAGGAGACTGAGAAGGTCGGAACACTGCGATAAAGTAGAGTTTTAGAGGCTGAGAAAGTATTTCGGGGGGAAGTAACTATGCCAGGCACTACTGAGGGATCTAGTAAGGTGAGGGCTTGAAGTTGGCAATGGGGGGGCTGAAGCTGTGATTGGAGTGGTTCAGAGAATGGGAGAAGAAATGAGGGTATTGAGTAAGGACACATTTTGAGGAGTTTAACCACAAATGGGGGAGAGAAAAGAGAGGTGAGAGAGGCAGGTCCGGGGTGGGGGAAAGATATGTCTTAGTATCAGATGTCTGAATGGTTGTGGAAATGATTCAGTAGATAGGATACAGGAGAGATGCCGGACAGAGATGACACGATCACTGGAACCAGGTCCTTGGCCGCTGGGATGGTGATGAGCTGGAGTCCACACACAGTGGGTTGGTGCCCCCTCACAGGCACTGGAGGAGAGGGTCTGGGCAGTTAGAAGCGGTGGGCGCTGGGGGCACTCTTACCTTACTGACTTGGTTTTCTCCATGAAGTCATCAGGAGGTCACCAGCTGTCTCTGGAAGGTGTTCTGCTGTCAGCCCTGGCTGTCCATTAGAATCACCCGGGGAATTTAAAAACACAGTCATATCCAGGTCCTGTTCCACACCAATTAAGTCAGATTCCTGGAGGCGGCCCCAGGCCTTGGTATATTTTTAAAGTTTCCAGGGGGTTCAAAGGTACAGCCACAGTTGAGAATCCCTGGGGTAGGAGTTTGAGGAAAGAAGGTGTGAAATAGTTCAAAGAGTTCTCTAGGACAGTGGAGACTCGAGGGACTAGAGGAACATCCTTGGATTTGTGGTTGAGAATTTAATGTGAAACCTGCCAGCAAGATTGCATTTTTCTCCAGCTACATTCAGTTGCCAGGAGCAGACATGGGGTTTGACACAGGGTTGGATTTTTACCAAAGTGGGATTTTGCCAGGGGGGTGTGATGGGGGGCAGGGGGTAAGAGTAAAGGGAGGGGTTATAATGAGGGACCCAGAATCTACAGCAGCTCAGGAGGCAAGTGAGAACTTGGGGAGGAGTTAAGGGACATTACAAAGAGGGTAGGTAAATAGCTTCTTACCACAGCAATTTTTTTTCTCTTCTGAGTGGTTTAGATAATTAATATTCTGTGAAATAATTCAGGGACGCTAGATACCTGCAAAGCAGCACAAACAACTCTGATGAGTGTTTCAACCTATATTTTATTCTCAGGGTTTGAAATCAATTTTATTCCACAAGTGAACATTTTGAGACATTCTGAGTGAAGAAAAAAATACATGTTGGAAGTTAACTTGTCACATAGAAAATGGGATAGTTTCTTGAGTCAGGGATGATTCCAAAGCCCTTCCCATAATTTTGCACATCTTATGTCCTTTCCCAGCTCCCTTCGTGACATCTTCCCTCCTGGAGCACGTCCAATACCTCCTCCACTTGTTCTGCAAAAAAGAAAGGAATCCGGTATGAATCCTAAAAGTTCATCTGCCTTTAAAGGAGAAACGGCATACAGTGGGCAGTTGGTGCTTTACACAAAAGAATGGGTTGCTTAGTGGTACAAACTTAGGTATTCTAAGAAACAGGGAGAGATGCTCCTTGCAAAAGAGAGGACCTCATCAAGTATCCTAAATTCACAAACCTGTAGTTGGCACTAACATGCGTAAGATATAAATGAGAGTTTCAGAGTTAAGTTCCATCTAGATTATTGAACCGATTGTTGTAGACTTCAGGTTAAAGCTACATCTGTGCCTTTGGTTTCTTACAGTAAAAATGACCACAGGGTGGTCCTTTCAAGGTCATCTGTGAAGGGCGAGATATATGCAAACCCCTGCAGCACATCTGAGCTGTAACCTAAGTACAATGTGATCTGCGCTCTAATTGTCAGATAAAACAAACAGAATCACAAGAAGAAACACTCTTCTGGAAACTTTCATCAAATTTAGTGCAGCCTCTGACTCCTTCCCTATTTCCTGTACAGTCATTTTTTATAACCATTGATGTTGAGATTACTGATGCTCCTGGTTACAATGAGCAACTCAAGTGTCAGAGAAACATTGGTCTCTAACGTTTGTTCCAACTACTAAAGCAGAAGAGCTGACTGAGTTTAGAAAATCTCCAACAAGGCTTAAACAAAAAGGTTTTTCCACTTCATTCTAATTTGGTCAACACAGACATCACTTTCCCATAACATTTGAGTAGCTCTTGTTTTTCAGAGATACCACTTGGTTCTTTATAGAAGACTCAAAACTGGAGGTCCCTAAAAATGATAATCAACTTTTCTGTCTGCCTTCTGTATGCCAGGAAATGTGCTAAGTGGTTTACCTAGAGTATCTAATTTAATCCTCAGAACAGACCCTGTGAGGCCAGTATGCTCACTGTCCTCATTTTACAGATGACAACACTGATGCTTGTAGAGGTGAGGTCAGTTTCCCAAGATCGTACAACTAGCATGTGATGGAGCCAGAATTTAGAGCTCAGGCAGGTGATTCCAGGCTTAACTCAGTGGCAGCCGCTGTAGTTTGCCGACTGTCACCTGCTCCCTACCCCACTCCCACTTAGGGACAGTCGGCCATACCTAATCCACAGTGGCTGTGCATGAGGGGTGACTGCTGGCTTTGATCAGTCACATCCAGGGTGGGAGGGCTGCCTTATGGGCTCTGCTTCAGCTCTTTCCCCACCCAGGCAAGTATCCATCCTTCACGCCATCTGTATTAATTGTTGTTCAGAGATGAATTAAGCTGCAGAGGCCGCACACAGTGTACAATGTGGGCCATATTTCTTTCAGAAAACCTAAGTTAGCATTCACCTGGAGAAAAGAAGGACTGATGGAGGATGTTCAGAGGGACTCCCAGAAAAATTTCCAGGCCAATAATGATCACCAGTCCTTATGATACTTTCGAAGTCATTTTTCTGGTTCTTGAAATGTATTCGTTTGCCCTAAGATTATTTGTTCCATCATCATAATCAAAAGCTCCCAAGATGAGTCAACATGTTACCCATTTACTGTAATTCCACAGTTGGAATGTATCTATCAGGTCCTTTCCTGAGGATGCGGTCATAAAGGGGAAGAGTGGCAAATAGGCAGAGGAGTGTCGGGCGGGAGGGAGCCTACAACGTGCGGGATGCAGAAGCCAGTGCTCCATATGGACTGAGCACACCCCAGGAGTGCCCACAGCCCCCCATGGCTTGGAGACTCCTGCCAGCAGACCTCTGCCCCTCCAGGACAACGGGGTGCTTCCTCCTTGGGGCTACAGTGCTCTAAGGGGCCTTTATTTGGCCCAAGAAGACCAGTTAAAACTTTCCCCCCTTTCATCTCCTGGCCTGAGAGATTCAGTCCAGCCACCCATCTGGACTACGAGACTGAGGCCACACAATGGGTGTATGGCCTTACGCAAGGTACTGGACTTCACGGAACCTTAAGTGAACTGTAGCTTATGAAAGGTGGGGATGGTATGAGGACTAATTAAGACACTGCTAAGTTGTTATCATGGAATCCAGGAAAATCTCTTGAATGCAGCATGTTTCATCTTATACCAAAATAGAGGATAAATAAGTGTATACATGTAAATAATAAACACTTAAAATATATTTATATTTATCAAGGTGCACCACTGCCCTCCCGAATGATGGAAAAAGGGTGGGATCCTGCAGAGACTCACCAAATGGTCCCACCCAATTGAAAGGCCAGCCTTGCACTGCTTTGTGAAGGAGAGCCTGGAGATTGGGAGAGGGCTGAAAAATATTGAGAAAAGACAGTCAATTAACATTGGAAAAACACCATTCCGCCACAGCTGTAAAGCAGCTGGACACTTTCCTTTAGTTTTGACTCTCAGGTCCTCGGGACGAGGGAGTGGAGGCAGAGGCAGGGTCCCATCCACAATGGGCAGCCCTGGAAGTTGCACACAGCCCCACCCCTAAGGGCTCTGTTCCCCAGGGGCTTCCCCCAAAAGCCCCCACCCCCAGATTTAATGCTCTGCTGTCCTTGTCTTGAAATTCTTCATCATTTTATTTTTGAACTTGTGTTTCGTGCACAGAGTGGGTGGGATGGTGAAGCCGTGCGTGAGCAGAGAGGCCGCCCAGTGTGCTCCCCGCCTGTCGTTGCCTCCTGCTTGTGTGTGGTGTCCCCCTTGCCTGGTGAGCACAGTGTTACAGTGGGCACACTGTGCATGTACTTCAGCAAGACTCAAAGTGAGCACAGGTGAACACGTCACATCCGTGACTAAGTGAACAGGACCACACTTTCCCTACAAACAAGAACTTTGACCTCTTATTTGTAGGAAGAAGGCAGCTGCCTTTGGGGAACAACCAAGAACCCTCCCGTGTCCTTTTTTCACGCCTGTGACTCCCTGTGTTAACCAACCACTTACGCTGGAAATGGTGACGTAGAAGGAAAGGGAAAGGGCAGCACACAGCTCCCTGTCCTTGCAGCTGCTCGTCATCCATCAGCAAGCCGAAGGTAGGAAGGTTGGTAGGATGTCCAGGTATTGAGAAGTGAAGTAAAGACCCTTGAGCTAGTCTTGTGCAGGATATCCACTGCTCTGGTAAG